>NW_020884991.1:952696-1314121 GCF_003945725.1 Corapipo altera
AAGAAAAGAAAAGAAAAGAAAAGAAAAGAAAAGAAAAGAAAAGAAAAAGCTGAGTGTAAAATACCTAAGTGAATAAGAGAAAGGGACAGAAACAACTTTAAACAGAGTGTCTCTTCTTATGTTAGACTATTATGGGTTTCTTTAGATTGTGGGTTTCTTTAATTCAGCTATTCCTGATTAGGTCACATTTCTTTTATGTTGGTTGCCCCCCTTTATTCTGCTCACTGAAATTATTTATTTCTGTAGCTGAATATCCATGACGTCGCGTACTCCGGTCCTTCAAATTGAAAATAGTTTCATACTTCTCTTTCCTTCAGTTGAAACAAAAGCTCTCATCTGTGAGACATCTGGGTTCTAATCTCTGTACCCACTAGTGTGGGCTATTTTGTTATGTTTTATAGACCTGCAAAGTCTCATCTGCCTTTACACACTTGCGCGATGTGCATTGTTTGCCCCCAGAAAGCTATTTTGACACATGTCCTGGTCTACCACAGATCTGGTATGATTCTTCAAATTACTTCCTTATGCCCTCTGCCATTTTTATACCAAATGTAGAAAGTGCTAAAGTGTATCAATATCATGAGGTTTATTGTTGTGGAATTAGCTCACTTATGCCTCTGTTGCTTTGGTCTTGCACCTCATATGTATTCTTCTGTCTGTGTTCATTTTAATAAGAGCTTGCTGCTGCATTCTCAATGAATATTATGCAGATCATCGCTGTGGGAGCTTGGTTCAGCTCTTTAGATGACAAAGTAACCACCCATTCAATGTGTTGTGGAATAATAATCCAGAAGATGGGAGCATATGCTTACAATTTCTGGTACTAATTCTTGATTACAGCCCTCCTCCTACTGAAAGCACTACAGCTAATATATAGCATTAATTTTTTCATAGGAAATGAGGAATGGTTGCATTTAATGAAAATAAATTAATTTACTGGCTAAGGTTATCTTCCTAATTTAACTGGTGCGAAGTAACCCTGGAAAGTTTGTTGCCAGAGGAGCTTTTCCTTATGATATGACTACAGTAGCAAAGTGGCATTTTTATTTGTATCATTTACTTTTTCTCCTGTTTCCTTTCATAAATTAAAAGAAAGCAACTCTCTCAATTTGCAAATAAAGCTGCCTCTGTATCACAAAGGCAATATCACAGTTCTCTGTGTCATTGGTTGTACTCCTTCACAACCCTTGTTGTTACCAGGATGTCAGCTAATCTTGTCATATAACACTGGTCTGAATCAAGAAAAATTATGATGTGGAGATAAAAAGGACTGCAAGGAAGGAGGAAAGGGACATGGTTTCCACAAGCTATTATTCAGTTCTCCTATTTAATTTTAAAATTGTTTTTCCTAAGATTAAAAAAAAAAAAAGTCAACATTGATTTTTTTTTTTTCACCCCATTTGGTTTGGTTAACATGAGGGGAAAAAAATAATATAGTTGGAAAGTAAAATTATAGATATTATTTAAAATATAAAGAATTGCGATAAAACAGGCAATGCACATTAATCTATACTGTGGAAGTTACATATGTACACTGTTGTAGGATCTACCCATCTTATACAATTTGTAGAGCTGTGAATGGAGAGGGGGAGCTGAAGGGGAGAGTTCATATGAGAAAGAAAGGAGACAGAAACAAGGTCTCATGCCGTGATAGTGCATTGCAGCTGTTCTGATCTGAGAGTCAGAAGTGACTCACTTTCATGAACAATTCTGTATTTTTATGAAATATTTTGAAGAAAAATATTCTTATGTCAAAATATATTTCAAAAACTAAAGAAAATAAAAGTCACTCTTTGAATAGCAAGGAAACTTGTGTCTTCTAGAGTTTGAACAGCTGTGAAGAACTAGGCATACGAGCCACAGCTTAAGAAAGGGAGCAGAACTTCAGTAAAAAGATTGCAGTTGGCCTAAAAAAGATATTTTTCTGATCCTTATATGTGGCATGTCTGTTTGCTTTTTAAGTCCATTTTGGGCTGATTTTGTGAACTGTTGTGGATGAGTGGAATACATGTGTACTACTTGCTTCCCCAATAGATCTGGTCTGTGTGCATTCATAACATATATCTATTCATAGACTCTGTGCCCAGAGGTCCAGTTCCTGCCAGCAAAACCTTCTACTAGAGTGTTCATTTCAAATACACATCAGATGCACAAAAATTATTTAAAAGTTAGAAGCATATATACAGAAACTAGTAGTACCTCATCCAGAAGAAGTAAGGAAGTATTAAATAATGAAAACTCATTATAAAGTACATTGGAATGAGGAGTATTTTGAATTTTGCAACATGCACTGCAGTGAATAAGTATGTTTACAAGCTGAATGTGGCTGATATGACATATATGATCATCAGTTTGAATACAATTTGGAACTTTGCCAGTTACACTTTTGATGAAACGCTTGATTCTGATGATGTTCTTATGCTGTACAAATATATCCCCTATGATATGATATAAACTATTCATTGCTATAGCTCACATTCCAAGAATGTGTCTCATATTCCAATAATTACTTTAAATCATCATGAGAGTTCTAGGTTTCCTTTGGAAGTTGGTGTTTGAGTAGTAATTTTCACACATGTAATTAAAAAATTATTCTCCTGAAATATTTTTGTCTGTATGGTGTTAGAATTTCTGCAAAAACTTTGCATTTTCAGTGGGAAAAGTATATTAATCTTCCAATTTAAAAAAAAAAAAAAAGAAAACGAGTGACAGAAATGTTTCAATGAAATTATCTGTGAGCAGGGAAAAAAGTGGGTGGTCACCTCCCCCAAAATACCGAACTAATGGGTCTGTAGCAGATGTATACAAGCAGCATGCCACTAGTCACATTCAGGCACCAAATCACTGATTTTGTACACAGACTTTTCATGCTTCTGGGCTATTTCTCACTTCACCAGTTAACTGTACCCACTGCTGTATAATGCTCTGACTTAATATAATGAGGAGTTGTTTCTTTAAGCAAAATTATTAAATATCCGAAAGTATCATTGATCTCTGATGTAGAGAACATCTTTTATGTCCTTTGATTCCTGGTGATTTTCTGCTTCTAGTCCTCCTGGCATACGCTTCCGAGCCTTTAAGGGTTATTTGCCCCTGTAAGGATCCTTTTCTGTTTCATGTGATCTGTTGAGTACACATGCATATGCTTCAGCTAATATTAATTCCATAGAATAGGAAAATCACTCTTTGGATGTCTAATAAAGCTGTTCCACCCCGTACCCAATTTCTATATTAAGATATTTTGTAGGGTTGTTGTTCTCTAAGATACTTTGTTGTGTTGCTACTCTAGTTCTTGAAAATCTCTGTCAAGATGCTTTCTCTCTCTCTCAAAGGGCAACACCTGGCATCTCATTGGCAACCAACATGAAGTACTATTTTTCTTTCAATATAGTTTCCCATCTCAGTGTTTCCTCTCAACCTTACAGAAGTCTCAACTGTGGTATTTTCATTGTGCACTCCATTTTATTTCTGGGTTTGTTTTTTATTTTGTTTTACTTTATTTCCTGGAGTATTTTAACAAGTTCCTATGAGTTTTCTCTGCTTCAGCCATTGGCATAGCAGAGCACTGCTTTGACAATGTGTCCACAGTCATTTCCTGTTCCAAGTACTGCCATATCTCATATTATATCGCTGTGCATAACTCTTGCCAAGAAAAAAAGTCTCAAATTGATTTTTCACAGAAAAACACAGATATATTTATTTGGTTTGCTACTACAAATATTCTTTCCCTAGGTTGTGACCGGGTGAATTCCAGGCCCATTGAGGCCAATGGAAATCTGTCACTTGGCTTCAGTGGAGACAGGATTTCCACCCAAATTTTTGCATGTTTGGAGAATTAGAACTGACAGTGATTGTTGACAAAAACCCTGGAACAACACAGCACTGTAAAAAAGTAATAATAACAAGATTCCGTCACTTCTGCTACTATCAAATCATGATGTTTTCAGCACTGTGTGAAAGCCATTACAACAACTAAGCCTTATGTTTTTCTTTGGCTTTTTTTAAAAATCATTACCTGTTGTTATTTGTGTGATGATTGGATCAGGGAGACCTACCCACAGATAAGAACCTCAGTGTTATATAAAGAGAGAAAGAAAATATAGCCTCCTTCAGGCTTGCCAAATAAGTGCTTAGCAAGAGATGAGGGAACATGGGAAAACACTATAGTTACACCGATCATTATTGTTCATTAGGCTGTGCAGCAGTGCCCTGGGAGCCTCTTCTCATGTTTTTCTAGATGTAATGGCAGAGGAGAGCTTTAGGAGGCATTTTGAAGAATCTAGCAATGACAGATATTTCTTTCAAAACATGAAGATAAGAGAAAGATGTATGAAATACCTAGAAATCTGGTAGGGGAGGCTGGGATTATGAGCTGCTGCCTTTGAGAAGAACAAAGGTGAGGGAAAAGCAAGGCTAGGCAGTGCAGGTAAGCATCTGTGAAGCAGTAAGGGCAGTAATAGCAGGACCAGAGAGGCTGGATGACCTTTCTTGAAGAGAGGAAGCTGTCTCAATTCACCTCTCCTTTCTATTATTGTCCTCAATGTGGCTTCTTAACACATCTCTCTGCTGTTTCTAGTGTTGACTGTATTCACAATCCAAATCACATAAATATCTGGATACTTTTCTCTCATCATCAGCAAGTCCTTTTGGAATTGGATGCAGCCCAGCTGGAAATAAGATCAGGACAGATTTTCTTGAAAGATTTCTCCTACAGACAGCTTTTGCCTGGGTTGGAGACATTTCAAAAGAAGTAATTTTTTATTGTATTTCAGCATTTCTTCATCCAGTTAAAGCCAGGAAGTGCAGGGATAATAATTTTAAAAGAGAAAGAGACTTAAACCTAATTCCTAAACTACAGTAACTGACACAATAGATAGAAATGAGGTAAGTAGATTTTTTTATTTGAAAAAGTGTAATGGGGGTTTCAGACAATCTGTGACATGAATGAAGACTCAAGCAGGCCACTCCTTTGCAACCCATGGCTCATCTTCATTTAATATACATGGCTACAAAACAGATCCCTGCCCCCAAGTATTTTTAAACTTTAAGGCTGTTTGGAATCTGCATCTGTGTTATATTTACTATATAATGAGAGTATACAGCTCATCTGAAGTCAATTCTAACTAAGAGTACATCAGAATTTGGAAGCACAGAGGTACCCTAGAAGGGTGACACAGGAGAGCATCTTCTTGGTGAAACCAGGGCTCAGAGACTGCTTGAACTTAGATACAGATATGCTGCCCTCAGCCACCACGCATATAGTCTAGCCTCTGCCTTTATAACTACTGAGTGGAACCTGTAGTTCAGTGTAGGTGTCTGAAACATGGATTTTAGTCTTGGGGCTTGCACCCCTCTCTGTTTGACTATCATGAGGTAGATGTCTCTTTCTTTTTCATTTCAAGTTCACTTTCTTCACTTGAGTTATGGTACTACATGTCTCTGCTCCTTCAAATTTTGACTTCCTGCCATACTCTTTCTAATCCCTTCCTCTATAAGCACTTCGGTAATGCAAATACTTTATTGGACCCTATATTTTTCTGACAGTGGTGGGAATAAGAGATAAATATTGTTCTTGTGTGTGAACTTGGGTAAGTGTTATCGTGTGTGTTCTTTTGACTGCTAAGCTGTATTTCCTGCTGGCTTTGTTACCCACAGCAGTATGTAACTTTCCTTCCTTTGACCAATTCAAACTCTTAAAAAAAGGAATCCATTCAGAAAGCAGTTATGGGTTCACAATTTCTAAATGTTCTACTTTCCTTATTTTTCCTTACCTTGCTAGTAGATTCTTTAACTTTATGAGAATAAGCAATTACTTATTTGTGCGATTCCACAGATGCTCAGCAGGCATCTTCAGTTTCCCAATACAAATATTCATGTTCTTTCTGACCACAGCATATTAAGAGTTAAAAAGTGGTGGTTCTGTGCTTCTGCAGCAGCTTGCTTGATATTACCATGGCTAGAACTGGACCAAGAAGAGCTTTTCTGTCCCACAGGTTGGGTTTTAAACCATGGCTTTCGTCCCAGTTGCAATCAGTTGGAAATCTTTCCCTTGGCCTGTGGACTTACTTTTCCACTGTAACTAACAGATAGCTAGGAAGATTTTTTCAAGCAAAAGTAACTGAACTGAAAGTTGTACCTTTATTTAAATACAAACAAAATATTTTTTTGCTGTGGAAACATTTTTGTTAATATTTTCTAAATTATACAATTTATCTAAACTGCTGGTTTCCTGAAAAAAACAAAGCAACAAAGAGACCAACAAATGAATTATCTTTGACAAATCAGTGTTTTCTGACTGGGAAAGCTGTATGAAGAAATTCCCAAGTGGCTACTTTACAAGCCTATCAGTTTAGAATAGTGACACATTAGAGAGCTGTTTAAAAACCTTTAATTTCACTATTCAGTCAGTAGTAATACAGGTTTTATTTAAAGCCTGATCCAAAATTTATTGTAGTCAGCCACTCTGCATTTAGTGGACTTCACACCTGAAAAAAATAGAGTAATTGACAGCTATTAGTAGCTTCATGTGGCATCTCTGTGGAGCTCAATGAACTTTGGTTTTCCAAATGTTGAACCTGAAGCATACAAAAGATGGATAGACTTGCTCAAGGACATGCTGTGTGTCAGTAGTGAGATTCTGAACATTAGCAGCATCTCATCACTAGACTTTGGCCTTCAGAGCGTAAGACAGAAAATACAGACCAGAACAGTAGTAATTCTCTTAATGTTCAAAGTTTTCATTCATTTATGATTTTTTTTTTTTTTTGCAACAGTGAGTGCAAATTTAGAAGTGCAAATGGATTAAAAATTCCTGTGCAATGTTTACTACTACTGCAGTTAGTGGGGAACAATGCAGTTGGACGGTAAAGGACAACTTCAGAGGGAGTAGCATGGCCTTAGGTATCACCCACTGCTCTGAAAGCATTTATAAAAGAACTACTTATTCCCATATGCATTTTCAGCTGGCTGTGCCTGATGTTGACAACAGCTTCAGAGTCATAACCCAGACTCAGAGACTCTGTCTGAGTAGCTTAAGCCTTTAAAGCACAGTTCTCAGTACCATAATTTCTTTTCAATGGAGAAATAGCACTTAAAACTCCAGCAACCCAATAACTGTAACACAAACTAAAGGCTGTTACACTCTTTCTGTGGGGTCACATCCTGAGCGGTTGTTCCAGCAAGAACATATTTTATGGTCTGAATTTTATCTAGACAAGGCTTTTAAAATTAGATTGGCTCCTACCAAATTTAGTTTGTTATCCTAGACTTTCCTTGAAGGCTGAAATGCATATGCCTGCACTATCAGCCTCACTTAAATTTGCCTTGCCGATCATATGTTTGGTAGGTGGGAAAAAATAAATATAGTTGTGTTTTTTTCAAAATGCTTATCAGACCCTTTCGGGCGCAGTAAAGAGTTTACAGTCACTTTGAAGTTATTAAGGTTCCTATCAGTAAAGATATTGATCCCTAATTAACCCTAATTTCAATTCAATGCCTTAAAATTACAGCTGTCTTCCTTCACTGCTAGAGTTCCTGATGTCTGAAGCCATCGGTTGTCAGTTATGACTGTATTTTCCTGCCAGAATTTGAACGGAAGACTTCCTTGAAAAATTTAAATGTTGTGCTTTTGGAGATATAAACAGTTCAGGGACATCTTTAATTCTTCCAGTGCTTCAACTTTTTACATTGTCCCTGCTCCATCAGACCAATAAGCCACAAATTTCCCAATATGTATTTTGTTATTCTAAGCAGTATATTTATGTCTCCTTTGTCTGTCAGAGGCAGAACTCAGCTGAAGCCTCCCTTGATATGTTACTTCTTTTCACCATAGATGCTGCCCCCCTCCCCCCACCCCTTATACAAACTCTTGTTATTGTCAATCTAACACCTCTGTGTTTTTTCCAAGGTTTCCTCAAGGCTCAAATCATGTTCTTCCACTGGTTTTGCCGTAGTCAAAAAATGCTGCCTCTGTTGCACTTCATGTCTATTGTAGGTCTAGGCAATCTATACTCTTGCATGTTCTGATCTCATTCTTGTGTACTGGAATTAACCCAAATGTAGCTTAAGGAAATCCTGTCCTATGAAGTGCTGTATAGGCCCAGACTTGTTGGGCAGGATCATGGTAAGCACTAGCTGGCATAGTGCCACAAGTTACAGGGGCCATCTGAGTTCCAACTTATATGGCCTTACTGCCTTTTGCCCCCACTCTTTTGTCATCTATCAGTTTTCTCAGGTAGGTCCATGGGGTTCTCTTAATTGGGCAAATCTGAGCACATTTTCAAGGTCTGTTTATGTGTCTTCCAGTGTTCTACCCCAGGATACCCACGACCCAGGTTCAGTTGCAGACAGGCATTATTTTTTTTCTTCTATTTGTATTCTCTGTTCAAGAATTACTGTCTCTCAGATCTCGTTTTTCTGCTGGAGTATAGCAGGCTTCATATTTTTGCAATGTGATTTCACTTCTTGATATTTAGTTTAATTGAAGACTCTAAAAATCTACCAACCACTTCAGAACCCACCATTGTCAGAAAAAGAAGAGATTCTGATTACTTTTTTCCTCTGAGACTCAAACAAGTTTTTATACCTTTTCCAGTTGAGCATAATCTCAGAGAGATTCAGCCCTGGCAGAGCCTCTGGATGTGCCTTTTTCCTACCAGCAAACTGTCTTCTCTTTTTCATATGTGTAGCACTCAAAGTCCTGTGAACATAGGGTGCTTAAATTAGGACATGGAAGAGATGAGCCCTTTATTCTGTGTCTGGTTCCATCTGGCTGCTTGTAACAGGATTTTGACAGATGCCTAAAGAGACCCTCTTGGAAAACTAAAAGCACAAAGACAAAAGCCCTGGTAGGAACAGGAATTATTTAAGCACCACTCACTGGAGGAACAAAAATCAGTCCAACCGTTGATGGAGTAGAAGTAATTTGGAGATGTCACAAAAACCCCACAGTGGTGAGCCAGGAAGATGTGCAGTTAGGTAGGATGTATGGTATTTTGGTTATGACGAGGACACACTTTAAGAAAATGTATTTAACTGTCTCACTCCCATGACTGCTTCCAGTGTGTGTGGGGGACACTCTGTAAGAAGCATCCTTTGAAATTTACTGCAGAAGCCTAAGCCACAGAAGAACAGGAAGGACTGACTTGTTGCACTCCATGGACAGCCCAGTATTTATGTGACCCAGCACTGTGTTGTCTTTGTTGCATCTTGAGACTCTTTAATCCAATCCACAAAACCCTCACCCTGTAAATCATGTATCCTGCATAATCCTGAGGCACTGAGTTTTTCTTTACCTCTTTCCACCTCTGCACTTCTGTTGCTGTGGCTGTTTAACAACAACATGCGAGTTGCTGCTTTGCATCCCTGCTCCTGAATTTTGGACGTGGCTGGCTGCAGCCAGGAGTGCATTATGGAACAGGGGGAAGGCAGACAAGCAAAAGAGGGCAAAAAAGCACCATAGCTCAGCCCATTGTGTGTGAAAGGGAGATCTAATACACCTAAAGGGACAACCTCTTTTGAACAACCTCTGGGGTAAGAGCAGCAATATGCTAGCCATCAGATAAGAGATGCAGCAGTCAGATACCTGCTCCTCCACCAGTGTCAGCCTCCCAAAAGTCATGTGACATCTCCTACTGGAATTTTTGCACAGTTGCCCAAAAGAAACTGAAGATAATGTGCACAAACTCTATTGCTTACCACAATTAATATAACCGTGACAGCAAACAAAACCTGCTAACAGGCAGGTTGTATTCACAGTCTCCCTGGTTTGGAAGACCAAGAGACTGTGATGATAAGGGCTTGGGGAAAGCAGCGTTAAAGAGTTACTCTTTATGTAACACATCACACAGTTGTTCATTTCTTCACATACATACACTTCGACATTAACTTCATTGTCGTGTGCACACCTGTCTTGCAGGTGTCTTACCCATGTCTAATTTCTAATACCAAAACAGCTCTGGGACTTAGTTCAACACAGTGTAACAGCCAATCATGTCCCTCCTGGGATGGAAAAAGTGAATTGCTACACAAATTCTTCTCTCATTCATTTGCTCTATGCATATTGCAAAAATCCTGCCATTTACATCTCCTGGGGCAGATACTTTTATTTTACTTCATTGATGTGTTTCTAAAAGCCCAGTGTTGTGAACACTATGGCAGGGACAATATTCATGAGATTCAGGCATGCCCATTGTCTCCCAGAATTTCATGTTGTTCCAGGTCTGGAGAGGAATAGGGTATGACAAGTAGAAAGGCCAGATCTCAAAGAAATGGTAAGTGACAAAAGCCCAAGAATGAACATTTGGAAAAATGATTCATTGATAAGTGTATAAATGCTCTAGGTTTTATTCCTTAGTTTATATAACTATTTCTACGCCATCTGTTAAGTGGTTTGTAATTGGCCAATAAAAATCAGCAGAATGAATATGTTAACTGCCTGCATGAGTCTGGAATATGGGCAGCTTTTGAACCCGAGTAAGAAGTGGATGCAGGTTTCCGCAGGATGTTACATTTATTGTGCCACCAGCCTTCCTCACCTGCAGAGCAAAACACAAACTTTCAATCAAGTTAATGGAGAAATGGCATGATTAAAAGCCTGCTTACTTGTTTGTTTTTTGGGTTTTTTTTGTTACTGATCTTCATTCCTGCTTCTCTTTTAATCTGTTAATTTGATCTGTGTTTTAGTGGAGGATGCACCATACGTGCTCTTCTGACTGTAGGCACCTCATAGGCACTCCAGCTAGCACATGGCAGTCATCTGAATAGGATGTTTAAGACTGAGAGCAGAGTGCCGTGGGGCACGAGCAAAGCTTTTCCCTGAGGTTGATGAAAGGCCCACCCTTGGCTTCTGCTGGAATGCTGTAATTCTTCTGGAAAGAAGAGCAGAGAAGATCAAAGGCAAAATAGTGCCAAAGAACAAAACTTAAGAAAGATTCCTCACCCTGCCTAATTATCACATCGCACTTTGAGTCAATATGCAAGGTGCTGATGCCAGGTGTGGAAAAGTCAATTAATAACTTTAAACTAAGCCCAGCATCAGACTCCTGATGAGAAGCTGCAAAGAGCTATGTACAGGTAATAGACCCACTATTTTCATCCCTTGATGAGCTAGTGGTGAAGCATGTATGGTGGAAAATGCCTTTGAGAGACTTTGAGAAATGTGATAAAGTCTAGATAAATTTTAAAAGGTCTCTGTTGTTCCTAAAACGGTAGGGATTGCATTTCAAGAGGACAGGGTAAGTACTGCTCATATCATCCAGGCTGGAGTGCTACACTGCAAGTGCTGCAAGAGGAGCAGAAAGGGATTTGCTTCCTGCTATCCTCGGGTGAACTTTCCAAAGAGAATGTGTTACTTTACCAACACTCCAAAAAGGATTTCAGTTGTATGCAATAGTCTGATGCTGGTATTCAACTGGGTTCAAAATTTCAGCTCTGAGCCTATGCTAGGGTTGTGTCCACCAAAAGAGGGCACTTTCTTGGCACTGGATGACTGACTCGAAGAGGAAGGCTATGGCTGAGGAAAGGCTAGGAATGAAGTGTCTTCATTTTGGTGCCTGTCCTTGAAACAAGATGTCCATTCCATCTTTTAGCATGTGAGTAACCTGTTCCACATACCTTGCAATACCTCCTTGCACCACACACCAAGCATTTACCGTCAATGGCAGGCTTGGTAGACAGAAAGGTGTTTCTCAGTACCTGATGTGTGGTTTGTGGAAAGCAGAATTTCATGACCCATTTTACCACACATTAAGGACAAAAAAATGCCCAAGTATGTTTTATATATACATTGAGAATAAATATATGGTATTTCTGAAGTTGTTTCTAAGCCACCTTGTTTCAATTTGAGATTTTGTTGTAAAATAAACCTTCTTAAAAGCTGCATGTCATTATGTTCTGACTTAAAATTAAAGGAACATTGTAAGTCCTTTTATTTTGCTAATATTCCAAAAATAAACATTTTTACTTATAAAGCTTTTAGGAAAATTCATTCCTGTTTACAGTCCCAGCACATGCATCATGCTGGTTCCAATTCTGTCAGCCAAGCAGCTGTCCTGCCATTAACACTCTTTAGCAGCTGTGTTCTTTCTACTACCTAGGGTCCTGTTAAAAAGCGTTTACAGAGTTTCGTGTGGACAGGTGTCCCTGCAAAAGCCGCGCCGCCTGCAAAGGAATGCAATAAGAACAACCTCTCTACCAGTGCCCTTAGATATTATAGATATTTTATTTCAGTAATAAAAGAGAAAAACTAATTATTAAGGTGCTCCACCCACCTACCACTTAGATAATTAAAACAGGAAGTTGTAGAAGTTGTACCCTTGCAGAAGCGTCCCCTGGCACATCTGCTTCACTTTGTTTCTACAGCACTTTCAAAAATAAACTAGAAAGGTTCTAATGGATGAACTAATCCGGCAATGATATTGTATCTCCCTGGCAGCTGCCTTTTTGTGTAGGCTAATGCAACTAAAGTGTCTTCTTTCGCACTTTAGGTATTTTGAAGGCAGACACCACTGAACAGTCTGTCTCAACTGTGGAGTCATAAACAGTCCTTTTGTTGGGCAGAGGAGTACATCTAATTCTTTGTCCTATCTAAACACGAAAATATTTTGACTTACATTAAAATAAATTCAGTTGCAGGACTGGACATGACTATAGTCTTGAGAAAAATAACTCGGGTTATACCTCAGCAGTAACTGTGAACTAAATGTCAACATTCATAAATTTATTAGTCAGGCCAGCTCAACAAATTTTCAAATGTGTGGGATTTCCAGAAACAGCATAAAAAGAAGGTACCTGCCAACATTTCCATTCATCAATGATCTAAGTTAAGTACCTCAACAAGAGTCATCCCAGTTACAGGCACTGCAGAAATGAGCTTGTGTGCTCACAGTCAGTGTGGCTTGCTAGTGTGCTATTTGCAAGTTCTCCTTTGATACTGGGAAATGGAGTTATGGGGGGTTTTTTTTTGTTACTTAGTATTACTGTAAATCTTGAAAAGCCCACTTCTGCAAGGGTTCTTTGAGAGTCTGAAGGACATGACTAAATCTGTGTTATAACACCTCTGTTAATGCTTAAGGGCATTATGCATTATGACTTGTATGCTTTGTGGTTGGTGGGTGTCATTGTGAGTGGTCTGGCAGAGGCTGCCAGATATAAGCAAACTGGCAGAAAACCTTCCAGTCAGGATTGGCTACCTGTACTGAGCTAATAATGTTTTCCAATGTCTGAGATAAGAAACACCGTCTGAGGAAAGGTTTTGACCCTACATGGTCCAAGTGCCTTGTGGAAGTCCTTAGGCTAGGCAGGGATCTCTCATGAATAGGAGTGTGATCCATTGTACCTGACAAACAGGAGGACAGATGTGCACATGTTGCCAGAGCCTTTCTGTAGAGGTGGGTGTAGGGCATATTTGTGACATGTCTGCACAAAGCATTGAGCTGGAGGCACCTGGGTGAGCTCCAAGCCTGCTGATGTAGCCCCCTCTGACCCCAGATGCAGTATGGTTGCACTAGCAGGGCTTTCTCTCAGACTCATCAGCTCTGCTTTGTAGAGCAGTTGTGTGGGAAACAGAAACAGGCCTCTGTCTTGGACCTGAGAGAGGTAAGATCTAGACAAATACAGATGACATTGCTGGAAAAAGTCCCTGGCTTCTGGTCTGTTAGATAAGGGATCAGTAGCGACTTGGTGTTGTCTGGCTAGTCTCCCCCCATATTTTCAATTTCTAGTATTTGAAAAAAATCATAATTAACTATATATCTAACTGTCTAGCCCTCTCTGCTGGAAAAAAAGAAACCAATGGAGAAGGACAACTTTGGCAGTCATCCAGGAATGGGAACTCTCTTCTTATCTGCAGAAGACCATAGGACCACAGAAATCTTGGTTGAAAGCAGCTTCTGGATTTCAGATCTCCACTCTAACGTCACCATCAAAATCCTAAGCTTTATGTTATTGTTTAAGAAGATACTATTGTACTTGTGCTGTACAATTTCTTAGTTTCTAGTTTTCTACCTGACAATACCTCTGAGGACTATCTGCTTGTCAGCCCTGTCCTGTTTCTGTCTGCTTTACAGTTTTTCTGTTTGGCTACCTGTTTTTATGCATCTTCCTAGTATATCTGGAGTTGGTACATAGGAAAACCAATCTGTTTACTGATGGTGGCTACAACAAATGGAACACAGAAATTCAGGGAGAAAGGCAAATATCATCACTTCACTTGCTTACTGAGGTATCTACAATTGGAAAAGGACACATGCTGGCATAGCATGAAGCCCCTTGGAATAGTTTCTTCTCCTTCAACTTTACTTTCAGGGTTAAAAATTTTCAATTAAAGAAAAATAAACAAAAGTGCCCAGCATTGCTCTCACAGACATGACCAAAGGGGTTTTACCAGTAAAGGAAACAGGGCCGAGAGATTATCTCCAACTTCTTTCCTATTAAAACAATTCATTTCATATATTGCCACAATGCAGCAACTTTATCTGAACTTCCTTTCAACCTCTATAAACATGTCCTTAAAATAAATGCTGTGAATTAATATTTGAAAAATATAGTCTCTATGTGACATTGGGCAACACTTTTTGAGTAGAAGAAGTAGAAATTGCTTCAAAATGAAGCACTGTATTATCAAATGAAAGAGAACTTAGCTGGAAAATATGCCTAGTTTATAAAACAGCTGTAACCTTAATGTCATTTTTTCTGTCTTTTAGTGAGCTTTGTTGCCTAAAACCGTGATTTGGAACTAACAGTTTCTTTGGGGCAAAGGCTTCATTGAAATAGTTTGAAAAAGTCTATTCAATAAAACAGGTAAGAAAAACCATATTTTTTTTAATCCATGGTATACTAAAGTGAACTGTAAAATCTGTTAGAGAGTATCCCTTTTTGATACTCAATCTTATTCTTTGGAAGGTGCCATATTTTTTCAGAGTGACAAAAAAAAGATGGCTTGAGAGACAAAGTGCCTGTTTTAGGCACCCACTCAAAGGAGTGACAAGAATTGGTGCTGTCATTCAGAAAGGACAGCACTGTTTTGTTAGCGCTGGGATTGTCTGCAGGACAGCTCTGTGGGAGACTGTGAAAGAAGTTATAGAAGAGGAGGTTTTATACATGCATGACCCCAAAATTAACAAAGCAAAATAAAATTGTGTATCTAGCCATTTTATTGCATTAACATTCAGACCTCTTAAATTTGGATTCTCATTTGGTTTCTGCTACTATAATGTGAGCATGGGTATACCTGCTGCATTAGCTGGAGAAAAATATCCTGGGGAAATGGTAGGTACAACAGAAGATTTAAGATTTGGGATCAAGGGAAATACTGTCAGGCTTCAGGCCTTTTCCATGGTTTTTGCTCTCCATCGCACATCTTACTGCCCCCACCTGGCTTCCCTCCCTTTCAAAACTGTTTCAGCACACTCCAGGCGGATTTGGCTGCATGGGGGTAAGCAGGGGTTTTATAGATTTTAAAATTGTTGCCTCAAGGTCTGCAGTCCAATTTCTTGTACCATAAATGGGTATCAACAAATCAATGAGGGTGAGAAAGCACTTCAGCACGTTTCAGGTTGGGAATGAGGGACAGGCCTCCGCCTCTTCCCCCAGCCATGTAGATGTCTGCAGGAAGGCTGTGCTTCTGCACAGTCACTCGTGTTCCCAAACACTGAGGGCTTTTGAGTGCCCTCACTTGACATGCCATTAGACAGCAAATTGTCAGGAAGTGGAGTAAGAGCCACTGCTTTTAAAAGACGTTCACAAGGAGGTCTCACACCAAAGGCTCAGAACGGCAAGGAACAACCCTCAGCGTGTGAAAGTCATCCATGTACAGGGATGTAAGGGTACACATAGAAGGATCAGCAAGATTGGCCAAACCCTGTGCCAACAACAAGTTCATCTTATTTCAAAAGGAGGGCTAGGTTGGAGGGGGGACCCAACACCTGCCACCCCTCTCCCCCTTCTCTACCTGTGTGTTCTTTTCTTTCCCAAGGGGATTTTATTTCTTCCTTCCCCTGGCACGGCTCTGTGGCAGTTTTACTCTGCCAACAGCAGCAGGCAGCAAATGCATTGTACACCTTGAAACAATTTCTTTTGCAAGACACTCTGTGGAACAAATCTGAGCAGCTTAGTTGCTGTCAGTACAAAGGAGCTGGGATCCTGCATACTGCAGGATCTGCCTAAATCCCGTTGAGCTCAGCAGGAGATGGTTAAATGTCTAGTTAGGATTTGGGGGAAAGCTGTGAAAGACACACAAGAGAATAAAGTCCTAAGGAGTGGGAATTTGGTGGTGAATTCTGAACTCCTGTGTTTTTGTAGTTAAAAAAAGAAATCACTGGAAAACATTGAGGTAAAAGTTGTTGTGGGTTTGTTGGGTTTTTTTGTTTGTTTGTTTGTTTTATTGGTTAGTTTGTTTTTTTTTTTCTTTCAATTGTACTCGTTTTGAATACATCCAGGTTTAGGAAGGGTAACTTCTGCCCCAGGAAAGCCAGGTGTTCAGAGGAATAATTAGATCTTCAGAGTCAGTTAGGAAAGCTCAGATGACTGCTCTGGATTGTCACCCCTCACTCAAAGGACAATTTATTTGGTGACAGCAGTCTGGACCAACTACAAGACCTGAATTTTTCTGTGCAGTGAAGTTTGTATTCGGACGTGAACAAACATGAAGGAAAGAAGTTGAAGTAACTCACGGGTTTTGCCTTTGTTATTGCGCAGGGCTTCGGCATGCAGTTACAGTTGGTAGAGAGGAGGAAAAGGCTACTGGCATGATGGAAATCCTACAAATAATAGGAAAACTTACAGGACAAAGGACATGAACTGAAACATGAAAATTCAAATCTAGAATACTTGAATATAAGCTGAGTAGAACAAGGTAGGAGTGATGTCATCTTCAACGGCCACCTAAATGTCTTCCATACAATATTTAAGTGTTAAAATTGCTGTGAAGATATTTGTCTCAAATTCCCTATAGAAGGAAACGTGATTATGCAACACCACAACCTTGCCTTGCAAAAGCATTGAAACAGTGTTGTTACTGTGCTATTACACATCTGCCTTTTCTGTCTCCCCATCATAACTGATCTCCTAACCCGCCAGGCATTCCCTCTGGAAAATGATGGTACCTTCATGCTGGTGCTTACCTGGAGAAGCTTATTCTAATTTTTTGCTTATCTCCCAGAGTAGGGTGATCAGACATGCCATTTGAAAGATGTATTGGGGTTTCTAAGCCTCATGAAACAAAGCAGAGGTTAACCCAGGCAACCATCAGGCTGTAGTTGAAAATTGGCCTGCCTTCAGAGGATAAAAGAGCAGTGGGAGGGTCTCTTTAGGCAAACACAGCTATCTAGTGAATTCTTAAAAAAAACCTTGATCTTCAGGATGCAGAAAGAAGGAGCTTTCTGATCTTGAAGAAGGTTAGTAAACAGGAGGTTGACAGCCAAACATTGGTGCCCCCCCACATAGAGGGAATGGGGACTGCGTAGTGTGGATGTGTTCCAGTTGGAGGAGAACGTTGCTATGAGGAGATGCTCTTGGGTCAGGTGAAGACAGAGGGATTCTTGCAAACCAGATAGGTAAGTCAGCTCCTCAGAGCTAGATTTCAAATGAAACCTGGGCTGGTTCATTTTTGTGGGGTGGAACCAGGAATTTCAATGGCTTTGATCAAAATCCTACAAAAGTAATAGTTGTGGAGATGGCTTGCTTTGAAGTTTTGAATTTGAATTTTAAGAGAATCCAGAATGCAAACTAGAATAGGCTGAAATTTGTTTCAATAAAAACATTTTGTAAAAAAAATAAATAAAAAACCAATCTATGAATTCTCATGGAAACATGTTTCAAAGTTGACGGAAAATGTACATCATGTTTGAAATCATCTTGATTAAAAGATGGTAACGTTCATAAAATGAAACAGTGATAACATTTTCACTAAAGAGTGGGTTGAATTTTATGCAGTATGTTTGCCCTCTTTTTTAACTTCAGCAGAAAGAATATAATACAGACTCTCTTGTGTCCCGATAAGTGGTGTAAGGAGCAACGTTAATAATTTTCTTCCTATTTTCCAACTTGCAAAAATAATGAAAAAGATAAATAAGATCTCATTTATTCCCTGAACCTTCCTTTGGGAAAATCTTTCAACCTTCCATTTTTTTCTTCCTTAAAAATTCTTATGAGCGAAAATACTAACTTGATATTCACCTCTGGTACAAATGAAACATAAAATCACTTTGTACAAATGCTGGTGATCAGAGACTACTGACCTTAGCCCTGCTCTGTTCCTTCTAGGGATTTCTGTAACTGTGGTTATTGAGGAGGTAGGAGAAATATTTTAGTGGAACTCCAGATGTGGGTTGTGTCTGTGTATGTGTGTACATGCAAACATACATATATACATATATATATATACACACATATATATATACGTACTATATACTAGATATATGTGTGTGTGTATATACACATACATATATAAAGTACATGGGTTTGTATTTTTGAGATTACTGGGAACTCATATCAAGACACTGACATTTGATTGCATCCTGTGAGAAGAATGGTTTATACATAGCTGAAGAACAGAGTCACTATTTAGGCTGTAAAATATTCTGTTTTGCGCCACTTTCATCTTGATAGACATTAATGTAACTTTCTTTTGCCAAGCTGAAGATAAACTGTTTGTCTTGCAGTCTCATTCCAAAATAGAGAAATTACTTAAATGCCTCACCCGTAAAAGGAACAGTATGTGATGAAATGGAATATGCCTGAACTTATATTTAATTTTGCTGACAAATGTCTTTTGAGTGACTGGCTGTTCTTCAGCTTCTTTTCCAGTCCTTTATTTTTATGAGGTTTTTTTAAAAATACTGATCTTCCCACAAAGTGGTGACACAATGACATCTCAAGATTCAAATTGGTCAGAACATGTTTGATGAAATATATTTAAACTAAAATATGCTGCCTCTTGGTCGCCAAAACATTTTGCCGAGGTGCTGGTGTTGATGAATGAGGAGTTTTCTGTATCCCAGGTTCAGGTCTCTGGTTATGTATGTTCCGAAAGCCTGATTGAAAACTTGATCTCTCTAATTCAGAAATAGATGTTTCAACACAATTCCACACCCTTCCATTTGAAAAGTTTTTGTTTTCATTTCAGGACCATATGAAAAAATTGGAAAACCCGCACAGTTTTAGAATGGACTTATTCCACTGTCACCAGTCAGCTCTGCTCGACACCTTCTCTCCCACAAATGACTGAGCCAGATTTCCAGAAAAGGATGTAGGTCTACAGCTGTAGTTTTTTTCCTCAGAAGTCACCTGTCATCTCACTGTAGCTTGAGCTTCCACAGACTTTTATTTTTTCCACTGAGTCAGGCTATGGGCTGTCAGGGCAGACCACAAGCACGCACGCAGAGCTGTGACTTGACTGGTTGGCTCGGGGTTGCTGCTGCAGCCATTCTTGTTGGTTTCAGCAGTGTGGCCACTGCGGGCATATTTTTTAAAAAACAAACAAACAGTTTATAAATCTTTGACTTCAAATTCCTGCACAAGGGTAACTTAATTGAAACCCACACCTGGTTGAACAAGCTTAGGCTGTACCAAAGAAAGCCTCTGTGCCTGTTTTATTTGAAACCTATGGAGGGAAGATAGTTCGTTAAGTCTGTGGTTTATAGAAATGTCTCTGATGTGGAGTTAAACTTTTTATGTTTTGAACTCTTGTTTTGTTACATGAGTGCAATGTTAGTTGTACAGCCTGAATTTTAATGACCTGTTTCTTGATTTAAAAAATGGAGCTACATCTTCAGTCTTTGAGTCCATGGTTAGAGATTAGGTAGGTAAGTTAAAAGCCTGACTAACTTCCCTATTTAGATTTTGATTCTTGCAGTATATGCTGAACTTTACAAGTCATGTTTCCACACACTGAACTCTCAGGCCATTTCCCAACATATCTTGACTTTAGAGTAAAACCTGAAATATCTTATCAGAAATATTTTTTCTTTGGATTCCCTGGAAGTCCTGGATTTGACCTGCAGCAAAATACTTCTTTTTTCTTTTTTTCCTCCCATATTAATGCATCCTTTGAAATTGTGAATAGTTTTGAAAAGTGTCTCTCCTGTTAGTCAACATAGTACAAGCAAATGCTATGTTCTTTTTTGAAAAGCAGTAGACACTTCTATCAAACTTTTCTTCCACAGAGGACCTTGTGTTGCCATTCTCAAAAATACACAAGGGGTGAATTCTTCAAGAGGTCATAACCTGCCAACCATATCAGGAATCAAATGTAAATACTGCTTGAGAAGGTGGCCTTTGGAGAATGAAGCATTGATGCCTGTCTGACAGGCTGTGGGATGTGGGCTCCTGATCCCTCAGACCATTTGTGAAAATGGGACTTAGGGTGACTGAAGCATCATAGGAAAATGAGCTGCAGAATTTGGGAGGTTCCTTTCATAGACCTTTGGAAGGTGCATCCTTGGGGATGGTTTGTGCAAATGGTTTGACAGTGTTAGCTGTAAAATTGAGTTTGGCAAACTGTATATGCTTTAGCTAGTTTAAACTACTTAACAAGCATGCTCCACAGCTGGTGGGCAGGAATCAAACAGGAACTTATAGGGGATGTCACTGAGATGAATGCAGTACATTAAGGGTAAAACATCCAACTCCATCTTCTCAAAGTAGGAATTTATTGTGCCTAACTGTTACAATGGGTGGTCTCTGTACTACTAATATGATGTAGCTGCTAGAAAGGTATTTCCATCCCTCCTAATTTTGTAATGTTTACTTACCCTTGCTGTGACACTGCTATTGACACTGAAGCTGTAATTATAACCAATAATTCAGTAATCCTGATGATATATTGTGACAAATTGACCAATGATTACAAAGGAAACGGTATTGTGGCAGTCACTGGGGGCTGCCTGGCATAAGACAACTTTAATTAGAGATGACTAATACCTTATCCAGCCTCCAGGGTGCAGAGGATGTTGAGTGCTAAATGCTAACATTGCTATGAATTTACATGATCTTAGGAAATGTCAGTTTGCTAATTGTTCGAATAAAGGAATTTCCTTTTGCAAAAATAGACTGGTTTATGGCACATGGAAGAATCATTTCAGCTGCTGTTACTTTAGCTGAAATCAGCAGCATCCTGAGTTGCCAAGATCAATCAGTTCTGAAAGGAGAAGAGGAAGTGCTTGCAGAAATGCCTGGCTCCTCTACAGGCACTAAGTTGAAATGTCTTCTTCCTGTATTCAGAAAATATTTTAAAAATCAAAATATGTATGTAGCAATTAAAGTTAGTTATCAAAAAAACCCCTATGTATGTGAACTAGAGAGGAAAACTACCACTCTCCATTTCAGCCTCTGGAAGAATGATTTTTCTGGTTTTGATAAAATTTGTGGCACATGTCACTGGTTTTCTTCAATATAATAGTGAGAGACAACATGACAAGCTCTTGAGGTTCATAGGATCTTTAAACTGCAAATTAGCAAAAGACAGTCTGTATAGTCTGTGCCCAACCCCAATATATATATACATTTGCTTTAGAAAATGTGCAGTTTCCACAAGTGGAAATCACAGTTTGCAACAAACACCATAGGAAAAATCATCAGATCCCTACCTGTGTGTTATGTGAAGGGCTGCCATTCTAGCTATCACTGTGCTTTCCTCCACAGCACCCCTGATACACACAATGCCATAATCTCTTTCTTCCTTTTAAATTGCTTTCTCATACATAGTTCTACTGCAAAACCAGACCCTCTGTAGTGGCTTCAGGGCAGTGGAAGAAATACATTCAATTACATACACAAACATAACCAAGAAAAGTTAAAATGGGTTCAACTTCTCTGATACCTTTCTTATCTTGCTTGTTTTCTAAGCTTTGGAACAGGAGCCTTGTTTAAACATAAGTTAGCATAACACCCTAATTTTAAATATGGACCTGTAGGCAGCAGTATAACATAAGTGTTAATGCAATAACTTTGACTGCAGACCTTAGCTGAACCCTAGAGCCATGGTGGTTCTGCAGTACAAATACAGTCACTCAGGGGTGATCCTTTGCTTGGATAAAATGCTTCCACTCAAAAGTAATGATAGTGTTTGAATTAATTAAGTTATAACTGAAGTTTTTTCATGATGCTATCTTAAAACAATAACCTAGCAGTGGTACCCACAGCCTAATCAAAATCAGGCTTTGTGGTTTGAGGTGATACACAAACACTTCTGTAGACCTGAGGTAAAAAATGTGGAGCATTTCTAAGGGAATTAAGAACCTCAAATCACCTTCTAAAGTAATCTTACTCCTTAGGAACAGCTTTGTCAAAGTCTTTATGCGTTGCTCCTTTCAACAGTAGCAAAGGGTAAATGATAAATAGAGAGCTGCAAATCATAGGTACAGATTTCAGCAAGCCTGACGTACCAGTGCACGTCTGCAGCTATTCACACCTATGTACTTTTAGAAACCTGAGCTTAGATACCTCCCTCATTTTTAAAAACGAGAATTAATACCACAAAGCCCAAGCATGAACAGAGAAATGTGAGCCAGAGTACCTTTAGCAAACAATTTTCAAAGGTGTATTTTTCCCTCAGGTTGTAAATAAGCTGCCTGGGAGAGCTTATTGTATGAGATTAGTTACAAAAGTAACTTGATTCTAACAGGCATCTGTGTGTCTGGTTAGCTGGCATGTTGTTTAGAAAACCAGTAGTTAGGTTCCTAAGCCACTGTTGAAAATTGTCTTTAGAGTTGCCCTGAAGCACCTGTACTCTACCTGGGACAGGAATGCACAAAGGAACAGAGCTGCTAAAAGCAAATTCTTATAACAAAATGGATCTTTTTATGTTAAAAGCACTTGTGTAGTGTGCCTTCAAAATGTTAGAAGCATTTCTGTCTGAAGCAGTCCTGTGAAGTGAACAGAAAGCAGAAGAAAAGCTCCTTAAAGGCTCAGTCTCACTTTGAGCTTTCACTGGTAGAAGCTGGTTTTGACCGATGTCTTGTATAAATTAATTTAATGTCACTTGTGCTGAAAAGACATGTTGTCTCTTCATCTTATTGCTCTCATACACTTTTCTTTGTGTACCAGAGAGACAAGAAAGCATCCATTAAGTCACAGCATTTAAAAAAAGAGGCAGAAAGGACTCCCTCCTGCCACCACTCTTCAGCCACAGGAGTTTCTGTAGGTGCTGTCTTGCTTCTCCCCCTCAGCTTCCCAGCACTGTCCTACAGTTCAGACCATCCCTAGCACAACTGGGTTGAGAGGAGATTTAATTATGCTGGTAGAATTGGGAAAAGGGCTTGAGCATGGTTACGGTGTAAGATGTAATTGAGAGATTTTTTTTACTGTGTCTGAACCAAGCTTGAGTTAATCCTGAAGGTAATTTGAGATCAAAAGCACAGAGACTGTTTGAAATCTTATCTGAATCAGACTGCCAGATCATTTAAGGCAAATGTTAAGTAAGATCACTTCAATTACCCCAATCAGTCAATCTTGGTAACTGAGATTGCACTATTCAGTTCAGGGCCTGAACTACTACTGTTAGGTTCCGGTACTAAATGGAGTAAATTAACTGGCATGTATTTCTTAATGCTATAGCTGGGCATCTGGTCCATATCTGGACCACACCATGGTACAGCTGTACGCTGGGTTGACAAGTCTGGGGCTGGGCTATTGTCTCCAACATCCAAAGGGCTCAGAGTCAGGGTTTGAGTTTTGACCCACTGTCAGTTTGGACACAAAAAAAATTCTCAGCTTTCCCAGGGTGTTGCCTTTCTGAATAGACTTATACCATTAGATAGAAAAATACCATAACACACTGTGTGATAGTTGAGGGGCAGTAGGGGATGATCACTGCAATATGAGATAACGATTAAAAAGATTTTAACTGAACCTACAGTACGCTCAAGTTCTGGCTGAAATCCTGAAAAATCACCTCATTTAAAAATGTATATGAGGAGATTGGCTTTGTTTCATCTGCAGTGGTTTGTGTTAGGAGGTAGATAGTTCGATATCAGTTTATATGCACAGAATTTTGAAGAGCTTTAACCTAGAACATTTTTTAATGTTTTGGGGTTTGTTTGTTTTCATGATTGGCTTTGGCTTGTGGTTTCCATGGTTTAGAGTTCTGGTTGGGCAACTGGAACTCAAAACTGGAACTGCGGAGCCAAGTTTCTGGCCTCTGTTTTCTGGTGCCTGCCCCAAGGAATGTCCCTGGGTACATCCCTACCTCTCTTCCCAGGTTTTAAAATGACTATCAAAGCGCTTGTCTGTCTTAAAATACGAGTTGAAGCCTCTGACTAACTACAGAAGTGAAAAGGGCTTTTACTTCTCCCCCTGGTGTTAAGTTGTTTAGGACATGTAACTCTTACGTCCATCTTTCTTTTGGTTATTCCCTCTCTTTCTTGGATTAGGAAGAAAGTATAAAGTTGTTTAAGAAAAAAATGTTCATTTCAGGAAAAAATTTGGTCACTCTGAGTTACGGATTTTCAGCTCTCAAAAGTTCAAACTCGTGGTTCATCCTAAAACCAGGTATAGATATCTTCTTTCTCCTTCCTATAAATGCAGCTGTTTCTGTCCTTGCAGGGAGGATTATATGTGCATTTTAAAAGAGAATGTGGGTCCAGCTCTGAGAGTTTCTTTGTGTGGCTCTGTGGAGGTACCTCAGCCCTTTCTGCAGAGCCTGCTTTTGCAGGAGCCCTGAGCAGGCTGGTGGGTTTATAATGTACCCAATTGGAGGCTCAAAGTAAGGCCACCAGATTCCTCAGGCGGAGTCTGAATGCAGATATAAAGGGCTGAGGCCCCAATCCACCAAGTCACCTTCCTTGTAAAAGAGGCTGGAGGAATCAATAACATGTAATTTACAGCATAGCAGTAATAGTGCAATTTTATAGTGGCTTTCAGTTATAGCCTTGAAATTGATTTCTTTACCTTCTATGTATTAAATATGCATAACACTTGCTGGGAGCAAGCCAAATGATGTGCATTAGATCCCAGTACATCAAATAAGGTCCAGTGTAATGTTGCCACCCATTTTTTTTGGGTGCCTATGGTATATGGTAAAGCTACATGGCTCAAATATGCTTATTTCTCTTTCCACATATACTTCACAAGTTGACAAGGCATAGCTGTTAATATTGTTAGCAAATTGTTATTTATAAAAAAAGAAGGCAGATTCTATAGTAAATATAATAAACATCTGATGGTGATTTGGGAAGAGATTGGTATTTGAAATCATTGTGATAGGTCAATAACGCTTCTCCTAAAACTGCCTACAAAATCCCCTCCCTCTTCTGCCCCAAGGCCTGAAAAAAAAATCTTTCCTTTTCCCTTTGATATCTTGACACTTTTTCTCCAGAGAGCTCTATTAGGAAACAGTGCTTAAGATTCTAGGGAAAAGTTCTTATCTATTGCCTCAAACTAGAGCTTTTACCTGCTTAACACCTGTAGTTTGATTGATAACACTTTACAAGATGTGATAAAGACACTTAATGCCATTAGCAATATTCACATACTAACCTTTGCTCAGAGTTACAAGTTCAGTCATTACTCATAGCAGTTTCTATTTTCAACTGCAAGCCAATTTATCGTGGTGTACAAACTTCGCTTAGGACACACAGTCCCAGTATGAATATGACCAAGCACATTCTTGTTTCATGATTAGATCTGTATGAAAATCAGGAGGCAGTGCCTCCAGTTGCTTTATATTGTGAAGTGGCTGTGGACAAATCTGTTGCTGTGACAACATGAGAGAGTGGTTGGGAGATTTAAGCCCAGGCTCAGCATGAAAAAAAATCTTCTTATTTCTATCTATGAGACTCTTCTTGGATCTGATGTACAGCCTGGTGAGATCCTACACATGTCTGCACACCAACCTTCAGACACTTTTGGGATATGACAGATATTTTAGTAATAGCACAACCCTGTACTTTGTTCTGCAGTTTTCTTAGTTCATAGCCCCAAATTTTGGAATGCCATAGTGGCTCAGAGATCCTGGGTTTTCCCTCATCTAGCTTCTTGTGTGGTTACTGTTTGTTTTCACAAAATGAGTGTATGCTGCTCTGTAGTGTTCTAAATGAGTTCTCCCAAATGCCAGGTAAAATATCAGATATTCAAACTAATAAAAAAAACACAAAGAAAAAAAAAAAAGAAAGAAAATCAGACAGAAGGATCATCTTAATGTCCCCTGGAGCTGTACAGTCATACCAGTGGGAAAAGAAAATTTCAGCATGGTGGGTCTGGGAGAGAGGGATAGGTCAACCCTATAGGACATCCAGAAGTTGAGTCCTATTAGTTGAACTACTGATGTTTAAGGACAGTCCTGCCAGATGCGACTTAATAGCATTTTACAACTACCAATCTATGGAACTAGGTAAGGAAGGATCAGTTTCAGGTCCTCTGAGTGTGTCAGGCTTGTCTCTATTTTGATCTCCTTCCAAAGCAGCACTGCTGTCTGTACCTCCATAGTGTCAAATCCCACCCTCAGAAAAATCTTTTCAACCACCGTGGGTGTCTGTGGATGGAAACATCACTCTGACCGGCTTCTGGGTCGAGTTATTAATGAAACAAGTGTTCCTACTCATTTCAGGTGAAATGGCATGTTCCAGCAGGCTGGAGCTCTGTCCACGGAAGCAGGCAGAGGTCTCCTTCCCATCACTTTTGCATCACAGTTTCTCCAGTGGGACACAAAGACAAACAACATTTGTAAAGCTCTTTCTCACCACTCGTTATGTAAGGAAGTGTTTTAAATTTTTTTTTGGTGTGTGATATTTTTAAATAATAACATCAATGATCTTCATAAATGACAGAAAGTGATGCCTTAAATACCTGTTCAAAAAGCAACTGTATTATGATCTCCCCAGCAGGACAGTTGTGCTTTTTAATTGTTCACTTCCATTGCAGAGAGTTGCTAATTAAAGATGCCATGTAGGCCCACACAGGAAGGAAAGAATTTCACAAAATATCCTGTTTCCCACCCGTCGGATGGGAATAGAGGGGGGGGAGAGAGAATGAATCAAAGGATGAGCAGAAGAATATAAAGTTAAAGCTGCAATAGTGACAATAAGGGTTTGTTCTTTTCCACAGGAGCCTGTCCCAAGAAAGGATTCCTGATGGGACATTTCCTGTTCACATTGCTGTCTTTCTCATGAGAATCCACTCTCAGACCCCATGCCTCCTTGTGGACTCTGACACATGATGGCATCCAACTGGACCCTGACTGAGCAAAATAAGGAAAAGTCAATGACATGAGAGAGTACTGGTGGTGATGGAGTCTGAGGCATAATCCACAACCAACACTCATGTTATGTTACAAGAACTGCAACAAGAACAAAAAATACCTATGTGATTGCTTGTGATACTCCAAATAAAAATAAGGCAACAGATCTCAAGAATGCAAAGACACTTCAAGAGCTTTACTCCATTTTGGTTAATGCATGTTAAATTATACCTGTGGGGTCTTGTTCCTATGAAAAGAGTTATTGAGAAGTGTTAAGCATATCTGACACTTATGAAGAATGCTTAGGAATAATCAAGATATACTGAATACTCTGTACAGTTGCCCTTGGAAAACTTCTCTGCCAGTGGTGCTTTTGCTTTGAACTCCTACTGCTATCCACTTTGAGTAAAGAACCCTCTATAAGAAGGTTTGAGAAAGGAATATGTGCTAAGTAGATATGATAAGGATGCTGTCCAGCTGTGTGGTGGCATGCTGTGCCTATGTACTAGGATCTCTTATTGAGAAACTGGAAGCTTTGGAAACCTGAGATCTGTTGAATCCTGCCATTACTGATTAACACATTCTGGGCTTTGAAATCTCTACCTTTAACTTGGTAACTCTCATAGATTTACAGAAACCTATTCAGACAACACTTGATCTTATGGAAAATATTCACGATTACTTTTTTTAAACTGTTGGCTAGGCTTTGATAAAAGGAAGGCAAAGCCCTCAAACCAAACTTATCAACCAGGTGTCTCACTCCAAGTTTCAGAAGTTCGGTAGACACCAAGACTTGGAAGACATAATTGGGGCATAAAACCATTATGGAAGGCATGTGAGGCAGAAAAAAGAGAGAAATTTGATAGGTCTGACATTGTTAATGTTTTACATTAAACACAAAAAAATACCTCCAAAATCTAAGAAAGATAGATTTCCTTACTCAACAGGACTCAATTAGTCCTAGAGAAATAATCTATTTGCCACTGAGAAAATAAAAAAAAAATACTTTTTCCCCTCAAGCAAAAGGACCATTTTTTTAAAGTATCTTTTATTCCTGGTAAGGTGGCAGAAACTTTAAAGGGAATTGATAAGAGAAGGGCAGTGCTATCCTTTAGACTAAGGAGTCTGGTGCTCTTGTCCAGTGATGGTGATGTCTGCATGCTGTGTGCAGTCACTGAAGTCTGTTAGTGGCGCATCAATAATAAATACAAAGCCAAAGTCCTGTTCTGACAGGGAGCACAGTCTGTATTGCTCTGGAGAAAGCCTGAGAGACAATCTTGGAATGTTTCTCGTGAAATTAAATGTATGTTTGAATTCCTGCTACTGCTAAACTGATACTCTATTCCTCTACATTTCATGAAGGGGCTTATGTATTATTAATCTTAGTTGATCCTATTATTGGATAATTAATGTGGATGGTGGAAAACTGTGAGAGGCTGGATTTTCAAAAACGTCATCACATACTGGGGTTTCCAGTTTTGTCCCTAATGACCTTGTCCAGAAAGCTGTGGCCTTCACAGGTGTGAAGACTTGGTCATGCACTTTTACAACAACAAGTGTGCATTTGCTTCTTTTTTAGGCCACTAGTGGTCCATTTGGAAGAATTTAGTAATGGTTAGAGAATACAAATTTTCTTCGGAATACAAAAATGAAAATAATCAAAGGCAATGTAGAACATAAACTTTTACAATATTCTATGGATCTGAGGTGATTCAATATACTCATTGCACAAGGCAGCAACACAGTTTAGCTAGTTTAAATACATTTAAATGATCTCTATTGCATCGTAAAGAACAATCACAGGAGTACTAACAGTTTGGCTGAAAATCAATAGAGCTAGCTCAGTAATTCTTCTTCTAGAATTACTCTCCTACCACTGTTGTTCAGGAATAACAGTAGAAGAGCTGTCCTGTGATAACACTCCTTGGAGACAAACCTGCCAGTGGACAGATGAATATTATCATTGGATAAAACTAAGGGAATATCATACAGTTCCTTGTCATATCTGTGATTTGTCCATCAAGATTGTCTCAGAATGGAAGAGAAGTTGTGAGAAGTGAGAGCAAGCATTACTAAAGGGAAGTCCAAGGGATTCTGTGCTTCACAGACACAGTGGAAAAAATTCACACTTATGCTCTTGTATTTGATAATTTACAGTTCCAAATCCTACTTGGGAAATCTGGTTTAATTTTTGGTAGGGTTTTTTTTTCCTTTCCTCTTGACCAGTGGTTACTTTTTACCCGAAATCACTGTTTATATCATTCAGTAGTTTATCACCAAGAACACCTGTGTGAAAACTGAAGGCGATAAGGAAATTTTCAATATATCACTGTTTTCTATTAGCAAGGTGTGAGCACATACAGAAGTTGCTATCTGTCTCCTATTTAAGTAAGATAAGGGAATTACAAAATGGGGTGTGTTCTACCAATGGTTAATATGTAAAATTCCACCTGAAGAGATAAACACTAGGAAACTGTAAATTAAATATGGACACAATGTCTCAAAAATGTTCACTAGGGAATTTTATCATGTATTTTTGTTCTAGAGTAAATCTTGTATTATTTTCTTCTTTCTATAAAACTTGTTAATGGCCATACCACAGTGAAGTATTCAGTTACATCCCCCCTGGGAATTATGTTTGGGCAGCTTCTGGTTTTTATACTGGATTAGTGCTTGCAAGGATGTATGGTAGGATACAAATTTAGAGAGACTCCTAAGTATAATAGAGTGGGTTTGGCCAAACAAATCTTGAGGGATTGTACTGAGTTAATGTGAGGCTTCATCTTCATAACTTCAGTGCAAGTAGAGTGGAAAGGGGACTTACCCTTTGAAAATACTCATTTGAAGACATCCTGAGCTGAGGATGACACAACCAAGGGAAAGGATGGAGTTTTAAATAAAATTCATACTATTTACTTCAGCATATGGTCTCATCTGCATCTTAATTCAGGCAGAGACATCTCTCAATAATCAGATGATAAAAACCTGTCATGTATTTTCACAACTTTTTCTTTCCCTCACAGATAAAAAGTGCCTAAATAGCACTGAATTCAGTAGTCTAAACTCTTTTTTGCATCTGTGTATTCCCTTCTTATTTCCGAGTTCCCTGATAGAATACCAATGCTACTATGCTTCTCACTTCTTTTAGACTGAAAGTTTCTAAACTACTCTTGCCCTGTGCATATTAGTGATAATGTTAGATTTATCTGCTTCACCCAAACTGATGTATATGGGTGCCTGTAGTCTACCCCTCACACACAGCTGAAAAGCATAGAAACACTGTTGTCTAGCCTGAGGCATTCTCCTACCTCCATATTTAGTATGCAAATATGTAGTCTGACTTTTCGATCTGTTGAATGCCTAGAGCATCTTACCTCTCTTTGAAGAGTTGGTTTTCTTTATCTTACTTTCTCAAAACTTCTCAAAAATCTGCTTTTCTTCTGCATGCAAGACAAGAATTCTTAATGGCGTGATGCAGCATGCTAGTCCATCCCTAGCTGGGCTAGGAAAACCTTGCCAGTCTTGATCTGCATTAGTCAAGAGTTATCACTTTAACTATGCTTCTTGACGGATACTATACAGAAATAGTGTTTCCTGTGACACAAGATAAACAGGGGACTTTTGTCTAGCTCGGAGATCTTGACTGCTTCACTGATCAGCCCTATGTTGAAAAAACCCTGTCATCCTGCTGCTTTTTAGGGTTCTTCTCACAGCTCCCTTTGTGAGTCACTGTCTTCTGGTAGAAAAACACACAAGTCTCCCTGGGTGAGCTTAGCTTTCCCTGCCCATGTCAGGCAGCCTACATTGCTAGCAGCTGGTTTACTATATGAAGGGACTTAAGTGTTGCTTCCACTGAACTGAAAAGAGTGGACTTGGCGAGCTCATTGGCTTAATGAGGTCTGCAAACTGTCTTTGAATCCAAGACTCCCATGATGGTAATTGTTAGCACTTTTCAACATGGCAGTCTTTATATGGGGTAAAATATTCAAAAGTGCTTAAGTGAAGGTAAATAAGACCTAGCTATTAAAATAAATAAATAAATAAACCCCAGACCCATAATTAACAGATGTTTGTGGTCCTGCAATAAGTGAAACTATTTTAACAGCACTTTGGTAGAAACCAAATGCTGAAATAACCCTTTGGTTAAAAGGCAGCATAACTGTGTAGTCTGATGGGAAGGGCTCCCTCACTGAGAATAGGCAGCCCCTGGGTTTAGGGAACAGCTTACTAAACAGACAAACCAAAACAGGACCAAAAGGAGGGTGTTTGGAAGAGCTTTCACTTGCAGGGCTGTACCTTAGGGGAACACCTTGTCTGCAGCAGGATAACCTGCTACTTTGGAGGCATCTGGTTCAGGCAGTGACACCTCACCTCATTTTCCTGTGAGTTGCTCCCATGCCTGGGGCAGCACAAAACAGGCAACATGGAGGAAAGCTGCACAGCAGGTAAGCTGCTTGTAAAGTCACAGCCTGGTTGTCCCCCTTAAGCTGAGGGATGGTGAGTGGCATCTGCAGGGAAGGGAGATAGCCATTTCAAAGACCTCAGGAAACCAAAAAATTTATCTCTTGCCTACTGGCTACTGAATAAGAAGGGGGAGAACACTACTTCTTGCTTTAGGAAATCTAGCCTTTTAATTTCCTTTGCTTTTACTATATGTGTCCAAAAACGAAGTGTTTCATTTTGGGGGTCAGAAGGAGCTTTTCAATGCACATAAGGTTTCCTCTTTTTTCATTTCATGGAAAAAAAATTAAGAGGAGGGAAGAGAGGAGAGTTCCAACAGTTTAACGCAAGCTTCCAAAAGATTTTGAATTCAGCAGTCACAGTGAAAATAAATGCTATTATTCATGCAGCCCTACTCACTTTGCACACAGAAGCAGTGAAATGATACACAACTACAGATATTTCATTTTAAGGCATTAATTTATGCAGTGAAGTAGCAAGATTAAGCATGGGTGTATATTTTGTATTCAGGACCTGGGTTTGTAGGCACATATGATGGGCATAGATGATGGAAACTGAGTATAAATCCCACTTAGATTTGAGTTCTTCCCTCCGATAATGCCAGCAGCTTATGCAGTATATCTGATTGCTACTTGCTTTAATAGTAATAACTTGGAGTAGGTTGGAATGAAAGTTTTTCACAATAAACCTCAACTCTACTGAGCTGACTAACTTTGACTCGAGTATTAGACTGTTTTCTACTGCAGGCTGCAGAGGTATGGTGTAAAATGAGAGAAGCATTTCCTCTAGGTTGAGCAAATGAAACCCAGTTTATGGCAATAAGAACTTTGGAGGCTAACTGGCTATCTCATATATCCTATATGTAAATGAAAATCACATGTAAAATATTATTAATAAAACAACTGTCACCTTTGGTTATTTTGAGCCTAGACTCTGCCAAATGCAAATACAATAAAAAATTTTAGAGAGAAAACTGTGTAAGCCAGTCCAAAATCTGGTTTTGGGGTTTTTTTTATAGAGATGCCAAGACTGTTTGATCAGCATGGGAGAGCAATTTGTTGACTCACAAGCCTAGCTCTCTCTGATTACTGCTTACATAGCACTTTGGAAAGGTTGGCCAAATACCTTCAAGTCAAGTACCTTGTTATTACGAACATGAGTGCTGGTAACAAAGAAAAAATACCCTATATGTCACTGAATAATAAATCATGGAGGCAAATAAATGACTTTTCTAAGAAATGCTCTATTTACATTTTGTCACGTGACATGGCTTTGCTTATGCTCATGGTCATGATAACACTTAAAAGAATTCTTCCTTTCCAGTGCAGCATCTTGGCATCAATCATCTTAGTGCAACTGCATGTTCTGGGATCTGTTTGCAATCAGGCAAATGAAGCAATGAGGGAGATTTAGCGGTAAGACCAATTTTTAGTTTAAGTGATGAAGCTGTATAGGTAAACATAGCTGGCCTTATTCAGCAGTCATAAACTACCTCCCTCACACAAGCCTTTGGCATAATTACTCATGCAGAACAGGTATTCATCCTTTCTAAGCACCACATAAATGAGGCCATGATAAAGTTATGTAAAGGAAATATGTATCCAATCTGATAAGAAGTCCCTAATAATTGTTGGTATTTTCCATAATATTAGTTTAGGGCTAGAGCCACAAAAAAAGGTTTAGGCATGTAAGCTGCCTCATAGGCATTTGCAGCCAATATTTAGATCCTCAAAACCCCTGTTCAGCTACTGCCTAACCCTGGAGGCGTCTGAAGTCTGCAAGTGCCTATGTTCCTGCCAGTAAAATTCCTGAGGTGCCCAAAGGTCTGCTCCTGGGCATGCCTGGGACTGCCTCTGTTTTTTCTTTCTTCTTTTTTTTTTCCCTTCCCTTCCTGAGCTTGGTAGGTAGATACCCAGCTCATGCTTAAGCCCTGATGGCATCCACAAATGACAGCTTTCACAAATGTCCTTTGAGAAGCCCCAGTCATTCCCTGACCACAAAAACAAAAAAAAAAACAAAAACAAAAAACCAAGAAAGTAGTGCAGCTGGTGGAAATAGAGATTTAACCTCAGTCTAACCCCTCTGTGGTGGCAGGATACCCAGTGCCAGGTCCTTCCTCTGCCAGATAGGGGACATACCCCCTTATTGCTGTACTCCAAGCAGAAGGCAAGGATGGTTATCTAGTCTAGGACATCATGAGGGTTTCCCCTGCTGAGGCTGATGCTCTTTTGCAGGACAGAGACCTCTCTCCTAGCTGTGTGAGGGATATCCCTGGAGCTCTGCCCCAGCTGGCAAGTGTCCCTTTGCCCTGCTGTCCAGCCAGCTGTGCTGTTTCCCTGCCCCGGTTAACACCCTGGGGTGCCAGGCACAGTGCCAGCTTCAGCAGGGAGGGCCTGGGAGCACTGCAGCTTTGCTTGCCTCTGGCCTGGTGATCCAGTCATTTGGCAGGAGGCTCAGACTGTGCTTCCATGGACAGCCAAAACAGCATGATGCTCCCCTGCTGCCAGATGTGGAGGCCCTTCTCCCTCACCCCACGGTCACAAGCCCCACCCTCTCTTGTGGCAGTTCTGGCATCACTGCCCTCTGCTGAGGCAGTTCAACTTACTAAAATGCCAGAAAGATTCCCCCCCCTCCCGACACCCTTGGCAGGTATAGCTTTTTGCAGGTTTAGTGAATTATGTCATCCCATGAAGGGATCCAGCCACCCCCAGAGCTGTCTGGGAGAAAGTATTGTGAGCAGCCCTGCTGGTGGTGATGAGCTGTTACCAGCTCCAGCAAAGACGTTCCTCACGCATCCCAGAAAACTAACTAGGAAGCCTAACTCTTTTTCTTTATTTTTCACAGAAGTTCAGCGGCTGATCTGCAAAATCAGCCTTTGGCCATCTTGCACAGGAGATGACAGTCACAAGAAGTGGCTAAGGTAGGTGCCCTACACCAAAGGAAAGTGTAAGCCAACATGAAGCAGCTACTTTCTTGCCTATAAGAATACTTTTCCTATTGTCTCTTTAAGTGTTTTCAGGTGAATCATATGAAAGCAGGTGTGGAAATGTACTTCAGAGTAATATGAATCATGTGAATGGGATGGTGGCATTTACCCCTTCCTACCTTTCACTCTGTCAAATGAGGCCTTGAAGATCAAGAATATAGTGAATGCCAAATGTAGCAGGTAAGAGACCCAGCAGAAGGAAAGTTAGATAACAAGTCAGAACATAGCTGGGGCTGGGAGAGAGAAGCAAGAATCTATGGCCTTCCTGATGCTTCCTGGATTTAATACCCTGCTGCTTCACGGTAAGTGGCCACCTCCACTTCTTTAGTTAAAAAAAGCTAGAGAGTCTCACAGAAGTTTTATTTGTGTCCTTTCTATTGGGCTTTTAGGTAGGAGAGCTTAGTATGGACCTTAGCTAGCCTGGTCAGGTATAGCTGGGCACCAGCATTTAACATTCCCAGAGGGAGTCCAAATGCTTAGGCATGGAGCTGTGATTTACCGTTCTCACATTACCAGGACTCTTTGGAGGTGATTTGTTGTGCATAGGTAGGTGGCTGCATAATTTCAAACCTGTTACTGATCCATCTTTTATTCTGGTGAAAAAACAACAGGGGAAATATTTTCTGCAGCCATCCAGATGTGGACGAATTGTGTACACACACATACTTGCCTGTATAGTTTCCAGTTCTCAGATGTATTCCTTGACTATGGTTGAATCCACATCTTTCCAACAGATAACCTCTGCTACATACTTGATACTGGGCTATGTTTGGACCAGAGGGTGGTTGATCACCAGAACAAGTTCCCAAGGGAAATGGTCACAGAACCAAGCCTGCCAGAATTCAAGAAGCATTTGGACAATGCTCTCAGGCACATGGCGTGATTTTTGGGTGTCCTTTGCAGGGCCAGGAGTTGGACTTCCATGATCCTCATGGGTCCCTTCCAACTCAGGATATTCTATGATTCTAAGCAGCTGTGGCAATTGGCTGGCATGGCTGATAAGGTTTAAGTCAGGGAGTAGTGCCAAATGCACATGATGCAAGTTTAAGAAGGACAGGATTTGCACTTCACGCCTGCTGGTGGTTCATTTGTTTAATGATAGCTCAACTATGTGATGTGTCTGATTTGGCCTCAAAAATAAATATTTAATTTCTCTGACTTTTCAATCTGTGGTCACTTCACATAAGTATCATGTGTCTTAATAGATCTGCTACAGAATAGAAGAATAATGCACCAAACTCCTTTTCTGTCTTACCTTAAGATTTTCTGACAATGTTGGGTGCTGTACAGCCTCTTCTATGTATCTGTGAGTTCCTACAGCTTCAAAGACAGCCCTAAGCACCTGAGAGGTTCTTCCTGGTGATACAGAATTGCAAAGTGTCATTAACAAGCAGTGTGTTATGTCCAGTGAGAAAACAAGGAAAATGTTTTGCTGCTCCTTCCAGCTTCTACCATATAGTGGACTTAAAATGCCTGGGATGCTTTTGCTTTGCTGTCTCCATGTCTCACCCAATTTCAAGCATGGCATAAGCCATGTTTTTTCTCAATCAAAGAATTAACTGCAGGGTAAATAAATAGTGTTGGCAGCTTCTGTGTCTTACAACAGCTTGAATTTGAGACATGTATTATAGGAGGTCTCTGGTGTTCCTGCTTTCTTCCCTGCTCTCAGTTCCGCTACTTGGTCTGTGAGAAAATGCGTTCTCCTGGTAGTGCCATATTAGAAAGGAGGGGTGAGTGTTTCCTGTCTAGTGGAGCTATCATCAAGTTTCAGTCCAAATAAAGCTGAAAGGGTCTGCAGATTGGGAGGCTTTTCTGGTGAGATTTGCTCTGTACATTTGTTTTTATAGTACTATAGTTGCCAATCAAAGAAGCTAGCAAGTCACTGCTTAATCCAATGCAGACTAAACAGCAAGGGGACTGGCTATGGGAATTTGCTTACAAAGAGATTTCCTGTTCTGTTTGGAGGTCAGTCCCAATAAAAATAAGATAGTAGAGGGATTTACTTGGTCCCTCAGCATATAAGTGTAGAAGTGATAATCCCAGATTAATATGTGAAGAACACGGGCAGGAATCTGCAACATACCCACAGAGAGACTTTTTCTCTGTTGCATTAAGGGGGAAATCCTTTCAAACTCACAATCTATGTCTTAGTTTTGTCTTGGTTGTCTTAGTTTTCAGACCATGACAAGGCTGTAGATCCTAGAAAGACAAACCATGTCAGGTTATTCTTTTGCAATCACACTGGCAAGTTTCTCTGGTAGCAACGAGCTAAACTGTTAGCATGGTTTACAACCTCATTTTCTTCTAGTTGTCTTGAATTTTTGTGTAAATGAGGTAGTCGTCACTCAAACAAAAATCCAACCTCTAAGGCATAATTTTAGAGATTAGTTAGAATATCAAATTGCTTCATTAGATGCAATCACACTCTTCCAAATGGGAAGAATAGAGAAGGTTTTCATTTGTTTTGCCTTGGGGAACTCCAGAATGTGTTTCATGGAATCATACCACTATAATATTATAATAGAAGCTGATGTCAAGAGTCACAAACATAGGACACTCCTGGACATCAGTGGCCAGTGCATGAAGAAGCACAACCTGGGAACTTTTTCCATGATGCAGGGGCAGTCTGCTCCTTCCATTATCCTCTGAAGAAGTAGAAATGAAGCTGCTTTTCCAAAGGGGTTGAAATGAACATCCTCTTCCTTCCTATAGTTCATAATACAAGTTCTGCAAGAACAGCTTCACAGATGGTCAGATTACATAAATCTTTTTCTTTTACTTGAAAAGTCCTCTCATTAACCAGTCTCAATTTGCATGCAAGTAAGCTGGTGCACTGGAAGGGGCCGTTGCTATCAAACAGTTAATGAGTGATACAATTGTTTGGCTTATTACTCACTCACAAGCCTTCCCATTCCCCCTGAGGAAGGGAGCGCAGATGAGCTTTCCCACTGCCCACTCCCAGTTGTGAGTATGCGTAGCCCGGGCGGCAACAGCATGGGAGAGATCGAAATAAAGGGCTGGACCAAGGGGAGAGCTGCAGTTCTTGGTGAATGGATATGTTAGTACCCAGAGTTACTCCTGGTTAGGAGTTAACATAAAGGAATTCACGACACTGGTCAGTAAAGTCATAAGGGCTATAATTACAGCCACTGCCCTATCATACCCCTTTTACCCCTTCCTTTCATTTAGAACCAAATGTGCCAGCAAGCAGTTTTGTATTGTTAGAGTTCAGCTGACCTTACGTCACAGGTGAACCATTCCTTTTAAATGTGCTACAGGCATGAGCATGACTCCTGCTATTCCAGTCTGTTTCCTACTGCTCTCTGTCCTTTGGGTTATGAAGCCCCATGAATTTTTCTTGTTTTCAGTAGTGTTTGTTTGGCCCTGTTCCTCTGCATATCCCTCTCCTAGCAGATTATCTATATTCATTCTGAACATATATCCTAGAAATTTTCTCCTACCTTTCTGGATAACTTTTGCTTGTGGAGTTAACAGATTCATCCTGACATTTGCCAGGGTTTTGTTCCCTTGTATGTCTATTTGCTTTCAGAAGTATACAGATGCTTGTTTTTATCTCTCATGTATTTCCAGTCTTCACATCCATGTATCAACATAGAAACACTAATGAAGTTGAAAATCTATAGTTTAGTTCTTAAGATACAGACTTTTCAACAAATCCAGCTTACCGTGGTAAATGCATTTTTTGCCTGTTGGGACACTAAAATTTCTTTCATATTTTGAGATCCTTTCCATATTTCAAGATTCATCCATTTTGACTTCTTACATGGTCTGGAGTTGAGATTTGTGAGGATTCTCCTTTTGGGGTGAGGTGTATGGAGTTCATGGCAGATAATTTCTTTTCCAAATATGTGTTTGATTCTTTTTTGCAACCCTGGCCAAAATCTTTGTGTATACTTGCATGTACATCCAGCTGTTGAGCACATGAGCTATATTTTATTACACTCACTATTTCTGTGAGTCTCCTGGTGTAATGTCAAGTCATGAGATACTTGTGTTGCACTCATCTGCACTTTGTCTTCATAGTGACATTGATGGCAAAGCCAAACAAGCAACAAGAGAAGGCATCCTAGACAATGGGGTCTGTGCTACATTTCTTTAATTGGTAAATTAAACTTGATATAAAACTTTGCTCATATCAATTATCTTTGCCTGTATACATTGACTTGGTCAGTAACATCTATTTGTTTTACTAAATCTTCCATTTCTTTATTTGGATATGAGATACAGTGCTTCACAGTTCTGGGTGTTAATTGTCTAAATCAATCTCTTCTTATGAGATTGGACTGTTTGGCATCTGTTGAAAGCATACTGCAGATTTCATAGTCTTACTCATCCTCACTTTGGGTTTCCTCATATGAGAACAATTATAGTTTTAGTCAAATACAAAATGCTGTCATGTGGAAAGAGCTGTGATATCAATATTGACTGCTGGTGGCGAATCTAACTGTACTAACTCAGATTTGTTAGTGTTTTCTATTTGAAATTACTACATTTATGCTTTGTGCACTACCTTTTTGCTGTTATTTTCTTCGGTGCTTCCTGAGTTGTTCAGTACTTTTTTTTGAAGTTAGAGCTTCAACTTTGCCATATGTCAATTATGGTAATTTCTTAGTTCCTCTATAAACTTAGATCCTGGAAAGCTGCATCGAATTTCTGTCTGCAGCACAGGTTGGCTAATCTGGTTGGTAGCAATTCTGCTCAGGGAATTCCACGCTCTCTGGTAGATACTGTTGTTTGGCAACATTTTTCTTCCAATTATGACACAAGGCATCAGCCCCAGTTCCACCAGCCTTCCTAAATTCTGACAGGGATCGAATAAAGGTCTTATACACCTTTGACTTTCTCAGTGACTTTCTGTAGGTGGCTACAGAATGTGGATGTGAACTTGTCAATTTGTTGGTTTCATGATAAAAATGTTGCTTTGGGGAACTGTGCTTGATATCTTGGCACAACTGATTACGGATTTGCTGTTGATCTGCATGTAGTTTCTTTGCTTTGGAAACTACAAGCAATACTGTTTATTTGGAAGATAACCAATTATGACTCCCAAAATATATTCCTCACTGCTCCTAGCTTGGTCACTAGCCTCCCAAGACAGATTATCTTTCTACATCTCCCTGCCCCCATGAGTCCTGGTGGGGCTTCCAGGGCAGGCTGTGGACTGTCTGAGGATGCTGAGCCTCCACCTAGAACACCTTGAAGCCCAAGAGAAGGTAAAAATCCTGATTTCAACCCAGAGACATGGCTTGGACCTCCACCTAACCCTGAGCTGAGGAATAGAGGCACCACCACATCCGCTTCTTCCGCAGGTGGGGAAGGCAAACACAAAGAGTTTGAGAGGCACCTGCCCCACCCATAAGGGTGAGGGAAGGTTTCTGAGAGGGTATGTGAGGGTCACTCTGGCTCCTAGCAGAGGCCAGTCCTAGCCAATTCTTTGAAGAAAAAGCTGGCAGAGGTGCACAACCCCTCCCCAGGTACAGTGCTGTCTCCCTAAGTGCCATGCACCTTGCTACACAGCACCAGTGTTCTTTGCTCTAGCCCTCTTTCTTTCCTCTTCTCCTGTATGAAAGTGTGCACATTAAATGGGTTGCCTTTGTTTATTTCACCCTCACTACACAGTTGAACTTTGTCTTAAGTAAAATACAGTTCTATGCAAACTAACAATAAAACTGCAACCTCTGTACTCAATTTTTCCCTAAATGGCACAGTCTCTAGGTATTTGCAGAATTTATTGTGCTTTATTCCATAAAGAATGTTTTTACTTTCAATGTTTTGTGTGCTTGAAGTAACAAAATATTTCGTGTGATATTTGGAAGCAACAGTAGCTATGCGGTCTTTTTAAAAAAAAAACTCTTTTGACAATCTCCATAAGCTGTCTAATATATTTACTTTGAAATTATTTTGGATTCACTACATGTTTCCTACAGATTAAAGCTGATACAAATCACGTGTTGTATTAAGTACTTGATCTTCTCCCAGAAAATTCAGTTACTTTTTACTCAATGGCCTGTCCAAACAATGAATTAGTTTCTTCACTATCTGTATAACAAATGCCAACCACAACATTTTTTTTTCTTTTGAAGTGCTTTCTTAAAAAAAGCTTACATCTCACTCAGAGGAAACTTTTTAAACTGGTAAACATCTGAATGTATCTAGGGAGTTTTTAAAGATTTTATTATTATCACTATTGTAAATTTAGTAATATGCAGAACCAGAAACCTCACTAAAACTCTGAAATTAAGGAAATATTAAAACAAGCACATTCATCTGCTTGTAATTTTTCATAATTCCCTGAAATACATTATTTTAAAAAGTGTCTAAAATGATGACCATGGCTGCTAAAGAATGTTAGTGAATGCCCATATTAAAAGTTTCATTCTTCTGATCAGAATTTTAGTCACACAGGGAAACATGCAGAAATTTATGCAGAAATAAATGGAACCAATATTGTTGTTTAAAATATGATCATAGAAAGTCAGACATGTAAATGTGAATTCTCTGGTTATTTTCAGTCTTCCAAAGTGGGAAGACTCAATAATAGCACAATATATGTTTTAAGTATTACCTGTTGTCTGAGTATTAAATAAATGTGTCACAGCGTCAGTCTCATAATGCCATAAATAAGATGTCTGCCAACAAAGGAATATTTTGTGATGTATTGTGATGATGACGCAAATGAGAAATAGGAGTTAACAAGGCATGGATGTTATCCCAGAACAAAATAGGATGCTAAAGGGCAACAGATTTTGGAACAGCTATCCTGTGGCACACAGTAGTGGAACAACAGTGGGGTTTTTTCTGGTTTAGCTCAAGACAGTTTCAAAAGTTTCCTACTGTATTGTCAGAATATATTCTGACACTTCTCTCTTGATGGACTTTGTATGTGGGTAATCCCTGATCATGCCAAAATGTTCTGAGACCTGCATTATCTTCCACATGGGAAGGGACAGTGAAAAAATTGTCTCTTGAATTTTAAAAGGGAGCGGTTAAAGGTATATAAAATAACAAGAGTTAGAAAGAATTTAAATCTAGTGCTCCTGTTTGGTCATTCACAACAGGAGGATTAAAGAACAATTCACAGGCAAGAAAGGCAAGAAGTTTAAACTGCTAGAAGACTTTGGATTGTTCTTATAAATAAAACGCAGAAATTATATTTTGAAAATACAGCCCTGATAGATAATCTTACCATTGAACTGTGAGACAGAGCAGTTAGTATGCTCTCAGAGCTGGTAACACCACTTAAAAGCAAAATATATGGGTTGGGTAACTTATGAGTCAGACATTATTTGTTGAGCTGCTTCAGTGGTGGAAAAGGGCTTTGGCAACAACATCTTTGAAGAAAGCCACTTGATCATTATGGATAAACGTGCTGGTGGGAGGGGCTGTTCCACCAGTAGGTAGAAATGGGGAGAAGGGGATGTGTGAGGCTCACCTCAACAGCCCCTCATCAACTGGGGCAGTCTGGGATGGGAAACAGGCTAAAGGACAGCATATCCCACTAGTTGCTGTGTCTGTATGCCTCCACCAGCTTGTAACTTGGCAGGATATGCCCAAACTGCATCAAGGGGCAACACAAGCATTCATGGTCCCAGAAAACCTCACCAAACATGGCACTGAGACTGCCCAAAGAGGCCAGTCTGGCTCATGCCCTAGGTTGTAGGCTGTTAGAAAGTTTCTCTAAGAAATTACAGATCATTGAGGTAGAAAGAGATCATTGAGTTCTGCCTGCAGCAGCTTGTTCTGACTTCATAAGTCTTCAGATCCTCTTTCTTCCCACTCAGCAATCAGAATTGAAGAGGTGTGTCTGCATACCCCTAACAGGCTGTATTGTGATGGAATTTCCCAGAAGGTGTATTTTGCAACATTTATGACTTTACTTTTTTCATGGGAGGACCTCAGGGAGTCCAGAATTTGGAGTCCCAGAAAATTTGAAGGTCAAGCCATTCCAGACAGACAAGAAGGAAGGTAGGCAGGAGGTGCTACCTAGTCCCCATTCAGGAGGAAATTATGTTGTGCCTCTTTTCACCTCCCTTCAGTTTAGAGGGGATAAAACTGCTGAATGATACCTTAGACTTGTCAAAAAAACCCCAAAACAAAACAAAAAAAAATGGACAGAACAAAATTATTTATAAATGACTAGAATAAAAGATATTTCTGAACTAATATAAAAGCTATAATAGTAGCCAAATACATACTTTTTGCCAATTTATTTGCAAACCACAATGAAGTGTATCACATCTGTTTTAAAGGTTATATTTTTTCAATATAATAGTTCTTATTCATGTTTAAGCTGAAAAAATATATTATGAATGGAACAAAGGACTACTACCATTATATTTTAACAGCACTAAGTGTAATTCACCTCTGACTTATTTTAAGAAGCTTCTGCCTTTCTATTTCCTTACAGGTGTTATTCATTGTAAGGAATTACGCCTAATTTTAGGGAATAGCTGTGTATTTAACCACAACATACAGAAATTTTGTGTGAAATTCTTCCTTTGTTTACAGTGGCATAACTCCTACTAACCTCAGTTAATGTGGAAAAAATCAAGACTTATTTTAGAACTCATATCTGGATTTAGCATCTAAGTTTAGTTGGGTGAAAATCCTAACTTTTTTTTATTTTAAGAATTTATTTTGAACCTACTGCTTTTGATTGGAGCTATGAGTTTAAATACCTTTAAAAACTGTGAACCAATGTGAAATGCTTTAAGTCATACAGTTAGAATTAACCCTGAGGATGGCCCTGGGTCATTTCCCCATTTTGGTCTCTCCCCACCTGAGCTCTCAAACTTTCTGCCTAAAGTTTAAATACTAATTGGTGACTATGCAGGCATTTTCATGCTAATGAGGTATAACAACAAAGTAAATGGCTTTTTTTGTGAGGCACTACTGGCTCACCTGTTATTCAAAAAAGAAAGAAAGTCCGAATGTAACAAGATAGAGATATATACATATAAAAATAGGATAATAGAAAGTGCACCTTCTCTCCCCCTTCCTCAACAGATAAAAGGCTGCTCCATATATGAACACAAAAGCTGAGAGAATCCTAATTACGACATTTGTGGAAAGCAAATTAAAATGTTTAAATTTTATCCCTGATAACAAATACCATTTTAATGTTGAAACTGCTAGCACTTCCTTTTTTATCATATTATTCTTTACCTCATAAAACAGTCTCACTCCCTTCTCCAATCCCTGTAGAAAGGATTATCACCTGCATTTACAGGTAGAGAAATTGTGACAGAAGCCATGCCAGAGCAGGGCAGGACAATGCCAGGAAAGTGTCCTAGCTGGGCAGCCCCTTTCCTTCTCCTCACCCCAGAGCACATGGCCTCCTTTATACATAACTGGTTGTGTCTTCCTTAGAGATGGGCTGTAATTGTAAAAAGATGGCTGAAAAAGCCAAGTTTGCGTTCTGTAAATGGTTTCTTGACCTTTATCACAACTCGCAGTTCTTGTGGGTGTGGTAAAACTCCTTTAATTGTTTGGCCTTTGTTTCTGTTGCTAAACAAAATTGATCCAGGGAGTGTGTTTGAGCATCTGTGCTGCCTAAATTTGAGTACATTGCCTGGTTGTTTTGACCTGTGCTGAGTGGTGCTCTCTAAGGCAAGACCTAGTCCTGGCACAGGGAAAGCAGGGAGCAGAAATCAGTTTCAATATGGAATAGAGATAGTACTGGAACAAATTCAGATGCCTCTTGCCAAGACAGACCTTTGAGGTTCAGTAGACTTTGCACTCTCCAATATGTGTGTCCTCATAAAACATTGCATCAGACTCACATGATGAAAATACCATTCTGGTCAGCTTGCACTTTATTTAAGGAATACTGGACTGAAAAAACCACACTAAAATTGTACCTATGTCTTCAGGCCACCATTGCACGGTGTAAAGGACGAAGGTGAGGTGGTAGAAAGGACCCAGGCTACTGTAGATGTAGTCAGACCGGCCTCCAGGCCAGGAATACTCCCTGGACTTGATTTATTTAGCAGTCTTTACTAGCACTAGAATCCAGAACAAATAAATTTTTCCTACTCTAAAGTTTTACTGTTAATTTACTGTTTGCTAATCCTTATCTGGGTTTTTTTAGACTTTTAAAATCCCTCTGCATCATGCCAGCAGACCTTTGTAGAAATCTGGGGGGAAATGAACCAGAGTTAATGTAAAACAACTATTAACTTCCCTTTCTTTTCAATCATGCAATATAATTTTTGTCAGTTTAATTTCTAAATTATTACAATACTTTATTCAGTATTAAATAGTTAATATTTATCAAATATTGAAGTAATAACAGTCAAATTTAATGTCTTCTGAGCTGGGATGATAAAATATTCAAAGTATTTTTGAATTTTTCTCTCTTTTTTTTTTCTGGCATTGCCAAAGTGTCTTTAAGATCTCAGTTCAAAAATATATTCATACCTCAGGAAAGCCTATAACGATTTCACTCTGTTAACATGTAATTTAGGAATATCAATCTTCTTTCATCATTCAGGTAAAGCAAAGCTGTCATGCCATTGATTTATAGGTTCCAATGAATGCATGTCATCTTACAGAAAACTAGGAGTGTTGCAGATTTGAGGTTTCCTCCTATTACTCAGAATGCATCTTGAGAAAAGCTGTTTCTGTGCTTATGGAATAGCTGCTGTTTCCAAGATCAGAGATGTTCATCTTCACCTTCTACCAAAAAGCAGAATTGCATCCAGCGTGTAAATCTACCAGCATCTTAGTCTGGTAGTATATTCATAAATACTGAAAAGCACATGCACAGGCTTGGTACTTATTGGAACCAAGGAGTTACTCATGTGCATCTGAAGGTAACTGAGATTATTTTCTGCAAGTTTGTTATTGGGGATTAAACTTCCACTCCACTGCTATATCAGAAATTCAAGTTTGCATATTCCATTTTTCGTGCCCCCAACATGTGGTTAATGAAGCTTTAGAGTGAGCTGCAGATAAATGCTGAGGACCTCATAGACCTAGACCCACAGAATTGTTAAAAGCTGCCTGAACCAGCTGATTTGGGGTATACTTTGAGGTTTGGCATTCTCATAAAGGATGTTTCATGAAAAGAAAGAAACTGGAAAGAAATTGGAGATGTTTGGGAAGCCTAAAATATACTTTAATCAACTGTAGCAATTTATAAGGAAGTAAGTGAAAGTCTGGTTCATACCACCAAAGATTCCAATTCCCCAGAATTCAGTTTTCATTTGAAATCATGGGAAGTCAGCTACATTTGAGACAAACCTGACTGAGCTGAATCTGTGCATAAATCTCAGTTGGTTTTATTACTTCTAGTTTGAGTTTGAGGGATTTTTTAAATTTCTTTTGTCATTTCTATTAACTACTGTTTAAAAAAACCCAAACAAACCCCACACATCAGTTCAAAAAAGCACAACAGAAGATCTTTTTACTCTAAATTGATTCCATGCTGATGTCCTTGATATAGAGGAACATGTTGAAGTCGAGATTGCTAAATTACATTAAGGATTGAAATAACTCTGGAATTCTACAACACAGTTTAACAACTGTGAAATATATGAATCAAAAAGATTTTATTTTTCTGTCAGAAAATGTGCAGGACAATTAATTTCTTTCATGGACAGAGAGTAATTTTGTAATGAGAAGTGAAATGGCAAACTATTTCTCATTTTGTTTTTTTTTTTCTTTTAAATATGAACATTAAAGAAGAGCAGGTAGAAAACATCTTGTACATGTTCCAAAAAATCTTACCACGTCATCTGGCATAGTAGGTGTGTTCTTTGTTGATGGACTTTTTGAACGGGTCAATACCAAATATTATAAAGGTGGCACATGGAAAAAAGAAAAGAAAGAGTGTTAAGGCTCTTTACAATCTGTAATTCAGAAGTTCTTTCCTTTGTAGCTTTATTTCAAGACAAACATAAATATTTTTATAACAGTGCAATTACTCACTGCGAAGTCCTACACTCTCTATTTCTACCACAAGTTATTATATTTCCTACAAAAATTGTGGAGTGAAATCCTAGGGTTGGTGTTTTGCAGGAAAGCACTTTGGCTGATCATAGTGTTGCCTTCTGGCCATGTTTTCAAAGGCTTGAAAAGTTTCAGCTTGACAAACGCAACTTAGGACATTTCTCTAAGCTGGCTTTTTTGTAAATGGCAAATTTATTTACATGCAGGGAAGGTGCTAGGTTAGATTAGGGGCCATTTTCTGATTTCAGTGTTTTTGTCTGCTATGATAGACTTCTACATTAAACCCAGATGTTATGTAGTAGATTTAATACAAATAAAATAAATGTTTCAACTTGCCCAGTATTGGATTCCCTTAGCTCTGTGCAGATGCCTTGGCATAAAGAGCAAAACCCTTTTTGTGAAACGTGGTCACAATGAATTGGATTTTCAGAGGGTAAAATTATGTTTCACTTTATTCTGGTGAGTCTGAAGTCATCAGACTCCCATCAGCTTCAGTGGAAGCAGAAAAATTAGGTCAACAGAGAGGGTTTCTGAGGGACTAACCTTAAGGCAGTAGCTGTATTCTGTAACAGGTCTAATCTTTCTACCTTTGGTGAGAACTGACAGTTGCCTCTCAGCTGCTTATTTTGTGGGATGTTCTGTGGTACTTCAAAACAGAAAGTGCTGTACCAAGTCCATTGCTTTGCTTATGTTGTTTTTTAAAAAGAACCTGTGGAATAATGGCTACTTCCCATGTGAACAAAGCTTTTCCTGAAGCCATTGCCAATTATATGGTTTGTTATACTTTATGCCCTCATTCATCTTGGTGCCTGCGTCGTCCTGTTGTTGTGTGTCTGGACCCCTTGAAAGTGTTTGAAAACAGTAAAAAAAGCAATATTTGTTTGTGTTGCCTTCAAACATAACCCCAGTCAATGGAGGGGATAGGTGAGCACCAAGGCGAGCTGCTTGATTGATATGTATATTCAGTTTCCTATAAAGGAGTGTGGGTTATTAAGCCTGTGCTGGAATTCAAACATCATGAGGTTCTCGTGCAAACATCACTCCTGAATAGCAGGAGTGCTATACCCCCATTTAACAGAATTCTTCATTCCCAGAAAGCAAGGCAAAAGTACATATACTGCCTTCCATCCTCGTCAATAAAGTTCTCAGAATCAGGGCTACATCTGAATAAAGCTATTCCTCAGTGTTTGTGTTAGGTTCACTCCTCCCAAGTAGGGCAGCTCCTTTCGCTCCCTCAGTAGAGGTTAGCGTTTTGAAAGCTGAAGGCTTTTAGGAGTTCTGGTTATATGCAACTGGTTTGTGTGATGTCTACTTGTACAGTACATGGCTATAGAGTGAGCCAACTGCGTCTTGCCCAGAATGTTTTCCAAGCGCACATTATGGAGGCCAAAGCAGTTTTGGGTTAAAAAGAGAAAGCTAATCTACTTTATAGAGCCCATTATACACCATAATTTAAAGCTGCTCTCAATTCATATTCTAACAATTTGAAAACTTGACAAACATTGTGTAGAAACCATCTGAGGGGCTGAAATGCATCAAGGTCTGGAGTCACAACTTGGAAAACTCATTACCCTTTTTTTTTACAATTGTAATATATTTGAATGTCTCTGAAGGGGACTATTTTAAATCTCTTTTTCTTGCTACTCAAGCTTTCCTTGAAAGTTATGAGTCAGAAGAGTAATTCTGAAGAGTCTGGAAATGTAATCATAAGATCTGAAAGAATGGCTACATAAAACATGTTGCTAGCTAAGACATGAGACAGAAATTTTCATTGTGCCTGTTTGATAAAAATGTTGAAATAAAAAATGGAAACTATTACTGCCTTTTAAACAATAACTATTTTTAATTTTTATTAGAGTGTATGTCTCTCTAGTTGCAGCTACCAATGAGGATGCATTGAAGGTCTCTACCAGGTCCAAGGCTGTGCAGGTGCTATATGCATCCTATGTGGTAGTCTGTAGTCTAACTTTAGCATTTAAGACATCTGCTTTAAGACAGCTGCTGACTGTCTAAATATTCATGGCAAATATCTTAGTCAATACTCTAGTGCTATTTACCTGTTTCCTGTTTAAGGTACTCACCTTATCATTGTTAGGGTTATGCTTGTTTTAATTTCATCTCTCAAACAATAAAGACCCAGGCTACTTGAATTAATACAAGTTGTCTTGGGTAAAGTTTAAATAAAAACCTGACTTTTTTTCCTACCATCACACAGTCTTTATTTGTTTATTTATTTACTTTTACATAGATGCCTATTTTGTTTAAGTTAATACAAAATCAAATTGTTGCAGGGCAGACAACTTGCTGCCCTATTCTTGTGCTGCATAACTCCATGCAGTGGCACATTCAAGCTTGGGTTTTCCATTTTAACAGCAGATGAGCAGACAACTACATTGTATGGTGTGAACTTTGCTCTGGCTGACTACACCTGAACAGGGCAGAGGCTCTTTTCTTCTGCCTCTTCCCTTCTCCACAGCAAATCTGTGCTTGTCAGTTGTTGATATAAGCGGTTGCATGCTGTGCCGTAATGTCCCACGTGTAAAAAAGTGTTGGAAATGCCACCACAGCACAGTTCTCTCCTGTTGCTGTTAATAATGCTACTCATCTGTTTATCAGTGTTGCAGATAGCTATTCAAAGTGCAAAATCAGAGGAGAAGAGGGCATTTTGCTATTGTTTAGGTTTGTCTGGGTTCATATGGTTCCAGTGGTCTTTGCAACATCATATAGGAACTGAGACTGGGACACTACATGTGGTACTGTGCCCACCTTGGAGATGTGGGCTCCACCTTCTGGGAGCTCAACTTGGGCATCCACCACCAAAGCACTGTGAGATGCACTTGGCATTAGACACATCCAATTCCCAGCAAAGCACTTCGGCATGTGGTGAGGCACTTGGGTGAACAGGGAAGGAATATTAAGATTTTATGGACTTTTTTGAAAAGTTGTTGTTTTCTATATACTTTGTCTGTTCAGTTTGAGCCTGAGAGACTTTTAGAGCTGCTGAGCACTCCTTGCAGAAAAATTCAATAAGAGCAGCAAATACAGAATGCTTTAAAAATCAGACCTTTTCAAGAAAACAGCAAAAAAGAGTTGGTATTTATGGAAGCTTTTGTCTTTAATATATAAAACAGAAACTGGGAATAAGAAATCTAGCAAACTCCACTCTTAGCGTAACAACATAGTATCTCTCATTTCAGTTAGGCACAAAAAAACATGAGAGGATACAAATTTCCTTGAAGCTGACCTAGGAGAGCAAGTGACTTATCACCATATTCAGGAAAAGTGAATTTGAAGGAACTTCCATGAGCTGAGTCATCCTTTGGACTTAGGGCCTGCTGAGCTCAAGGAAAGTTTTACTGACTCTCACCAGGTCAGATTCTCCTCCTAGTAATGTTAATGGGAGTTTTGCCTTGATGTCACTGGAAGTAGGTTCAGACACAGACTTATCACCTATAGGAGAAATCCCCCCTGCACATATACATCATACTATAAATACAATATAAATATTAGTGAGTGGTTTAATTTTAGTATATGTTTCCCAGCTCTCAAACAATGGTCTCGTAATAAAAAATCTTAATAAGAGACATATGTTTTTGTAAATATATAAATAACATGCTTAAGTTATTCTTCAGTTGTGTTGTAAGACTTGTCCTTTCTAGCTCCCTAACTTTCCAAGAATGTTTCTCAGTTAATTGAAAAGAAGGGTGGGGTACAGTCCCAAAAGCCTTTTGTCCCCCATATCCCAGTGCTTTCCAGCATTTCAGTGGCAATCATGGGCCCCAGATGTTGAGCTGTATTGGGTATATTTCCCCAACAACAACATCTGGCTGCCTGGCAGAGCCTGGCAGAGACTTAACTGACAGCTGTTAAGTCCCTTGGAGTTGCTTCATGCTCCAGTAGCAGCATGGCTTTCCTGTCTGGCTGAATAACTATGCTCACGTGGATGCTGCATACCTTTGATCCTCATAGTTTAGCTCTTGGTCATTTTCTGGTTGGCTGTAGAACTGCAGATCTCTTATTGGGAATCTTGGGCAGCAATTATAATGCAAGAAACATGCCAGTAACTACATATATACTGGAGTGTCTCCTCTGTTAGAGACCCATGCATCAGCCCTACTGATGGTGTCTTTAAACACTGTCAAATTCCTTTCCTAACATCCAGATTGTCTAGATAGAGGCACAACTCCTTACCCCAACCCTAGGTAGCCACAGAGGCAGGGTCTCTTTGTTGGGATGATGGGAAGCAGAGGTCAGTCTGAAACAGGACTTGTCTCAGAACACAGCTAGGAGCACTGACAGCAGCACAGGAAGGGAGGGAATTAAGGCAGCAGCTTTTTTTGAAAATATACACACACATGTATGTATCTTTATATTTGTGTATGCATGCATTGCTATCATCTAACTGTGCACTTCTCTGGCCTCCTGAAAGCTTTGGGTCAGCTGAGCTGCTGCCTTGAGCAAAAAAGAAAGTAGAACTGGCTGAAATTTTCCACTTCAGACCTCGACTGGATTTTTTTATCTTTGAAAGTTTCAGAGGTGTGTTTCCTCACACAGCAGCTTCTCTTTCCTTACCACCTCCTGTTTGCAACAAGCTGTAACAAGAGGGGAATAGTACAGGGAACAGGAGCAGTTCTGGATGTAGAAGAAAGAGTTAACAGGGCTGAGATCTGAGAGGGAAGGTGTAAGGGAGTTGGAAGCACAGCAACGTGGATAAGAGCCAACGGAGTTCTCCAGTAGAAGAAAAATCTCATAATTTTTGCCAGTAACGACTGACGTGTCTTGTACTGTGTTTGGAAATAGAGGCACATACCAGGCAGCAGATAGGACATGCTCTACCCTCGCAGTACTGCTGTGACCAAGCAGTTAAAATAAGAAAAACAAACTTTCTTCTTCAACTGTTCAGCCGCCTCTGAACCCTGTTACAAACCCTGTGCACAGCAGCCTTGTTGAAATCTTGCTCTGACACAAATTTCTGCTCTGGCTCCAGTCCTTCAAAATACAAAGTCTGCTTAATTTTATTTGAAAAGTTCCTCAATTTTGAGCAATTTCTTATGCAAACAACGATTCCCAATAAAGTCTTGAAACTTCCCATGAAACATATCCTTCTAAAAGTATTCTGGTCATGTCCCTTGCCTTTGATGGAAATAGGCTATGTCTGTATAAAAAATAGCAGTCTGATTGGGAACATATTTGAGTCAACCCACTTTCTGGTATTAATCGGCACAACTCCATTGAACGGGCTTAACCTCTTCTAGGAAAGTACAACCTAGAACTTGGTTCCTCAACATTGCTACTAGAATCAAAGATTTATAGCAATGCTCCAAGGATATTAGAGAAGCTGAGTAGTGTTTCGAAGTCTTGCCTGCTAGAACGTGACATGCCCACATTTTCTGCAGGAGTCAAGAAACGTGGAGGAGTCAAGAACCTTCTTCTGGAGATTTGGAAGAAGGTATTCACTGCCTTTACTTCAATACATGTGTAGCACATAAATATCCACACACATATGTATATGCCAAATGGTGAATGGCTGTTGGAAAAAGTCTGAATTTGCAAATATTACAGTGAACTGAATGTAACTTTTACAAGTGATGTCGCCCCACTCTTTAATCTACTTAGTGTTGTTAGCTTTATATTTATGCCCAGTCGTGGCAGGTCAGTGCCTGATTCACCTAACCCTATCTTTACTTTGGCAATTGCTACGTTGATAGGATTATGGCTATGAATTTTTTCCAGTCTTCTGCATGTTGAGAAGTTCTGGATATGGCATGGTGTGACTTAAGCTTAGATCACAACCATCGCTCCTGGAGAAGAGGCAGAAACCTTTCTAAAGTACAGCCATTTTATGAGCACTGACAAAGACAGAACTTAATAGGCTGGAGGTCACCTTTTGTTGTCTCCAACAGCAAAGTAAATAGTTCTACAACAACTATATGACTGGTTTTCTAGTTGAGACAGAATAAAGGTATTACTACATTTTAGATAGATATGATATTATTTCATCCTGTACAAACAAGCTGTATAGTGGAGCAATGTTCTATTCAGAATAAGTAGTCATTATAACTGAGAACAGGAAAAAAAGCTGATTGTGGAAAAGTTTGCTGTATTGCAAATGTCTTATAATATTTACAGCGCTGTTGTATTTAAAAAGAAGAACAGTTTGTATCACAGTAGGAGGGAATACATAAATGTTCTAAATTATAGTAAAATAAGCAAGTGAATTGTTTTTTTCCAAATGCAAGCAATTCTAGAGCCGGTCAGAAAATCAGAAAAAATATTTTTTTTGGTTGCATTTGATTTATTTTTTCAATTTACTTGATTATAACAGGCATTATTTGTATCATTTTATTACTTCTTCTCATAAAAAATTGTTAGGAAAGGAATCCCTCCTCAAAAACAATTATTTATTTAAGGTAAAAAAAGTGGATGTGGGAGTATGTTTAATAGCTTATATTTTTTTCCATGAAAAATAAAAAGAGCTGAATATTAATTAAAATAGTCTGATTATTAAGATGCACTAATTACTATGACAGATACCGGCCCTGGTTCAGGAAAGGGTTTAAATACATGCTGGTTTATTTTTTTCAGTCTCAGGGACTTTCCTAGGTTCTAGTGTACATGCATAAGCATTCTTCCCAATTTTAGGTCCTCTCCTTGAATTAATGTTGGCAAGCTCTTGTCTCCATATGCAAAGAAACCCGAGGTTTTAATGCGGTTTCAGTTACCATACACAATTCCTTATTCTGATTCTGCAACTCCTCACTCATGGAATAAAAGGCTGAGATATTTTCCTATTATGCAAAGTTGCACGTTTAACTCACTGTTGTTTTAACCCCCCTGGAAGCTTGAGACTGAAGTCTGTTTCCTTGCTGCTGCAGAAGCTTTTCTTTTCTATTGTGTATGTGTCCTGGGTTGTTATTGTAGGGTTGTGATCTTGGGGTGTTTGGCTAGCTGTGTTTCTTTTCTAGTTTTAGTTCAGTAAAGCATTTGATCTGAAACAAAGTGAGCTATATGTGAACTGAATTTTTAAAAAGCGCAAATTTGGCACCTGGTACCACTATATCCATAATTTCCGGATAACTTTTTTGACCCACTATATCCATAGTTTCTGGATAAATTTTTGGAAATAGAGTCACATTCCCCATACAATCAATTTGCTGGCTGGTGGGATTGTTTTGCCCAAAGGAGCAGCCTGAAATACCTCTCTGGTCGGAGTATGGAGATTAAAAAGTAAACCTTGCCGTGCTCTCCCTATCAGGTTGCAGTCACGTTGAGCGCAAACTGGATACACTCAACTCATTTAACTGCTGCATAAACACGAAGGGGAATAAAAAGGACGCGTCAATGCTCCGTGCACAGCTTGAGAGATAACCTGTCGGAAACGTTTACCAGATTTTCAGGTCTGACGGATGGTTTATCCCAGCCATTCCCGAGCGGGGCAGCCGCACGACGCCCCCCACCCCGCTCCCAGCCGCCGCTGCTGCAATATGGGGAGGTCTCGGCTGACCCCTGGTGGCTGCCGGGCCGCCCCCCGCCCCTCCTGCCCTCCACTCACTCCCCGTGTCTGCTCTGCGGATCGATTTCCACTTTCCCTCTCCAACCTCTGAAGCAAAATATTAGATCTCAGGCTCCCCTTTCACGAAAGCCGACTTAGAATCCTTGCGCAGCTTTTAGTTGCCTTGATGGATTTTTTTTTTTTTTTTGAAGGGACGGTGTCTTATACTTTACAAGAAGTTTCTACATATACAAAGAAAAAATATTTACAATTTAAAAGAAACTAGTGTCTCCAAACTGCTACAGAGAAGGTAGCAACATAATGATGTGTCTGCTCTTAAGTATTCCTTTTCCATAAACTCTATCATCACCTTCTTTCAGGTTTTCTGTGAAAAACGAGAGCAAATATGCATATTTTTTGCCTTTCAGCACACCTAACCTTTTTGACTATCCAAAACCAAAGCTTTTTGGATTTCCAACAGGTATTGAGTTTATTTTTGTAAGAACACAAAAGAAACTCTGTCACTGTAAATTTTTCAAAAGAAACTGATTTTTGAGAAGTTGAAATCACTGCAAGTTCCTTGAATCAGACAGACACTTAGTGCCCAGAAAAAGGAGGAGGCAGAGCAGCAGTTAAAGCAAGGAAGAACAAATAAGAAAAGAAGAGCGGAAATGCTGAAAGAAGTGAGATTATTAAAACTCCTTGATACCAAGATTTATACTATGGATGTATTCTTAACAATCCTAAAGAAAGGGTCTTATTCTGTCTTTTTTGGGGGTGAATGAGAGGAATTTGGGTTTTCTTTTTTCTCATGAGTAAGTCAGGAATGAATGGCATTACTCTGGGTGTTATACAGAGCTGATATTATACAAGTGCTTCCAGATCCAGTCATGCTTTGGTACATGGGACTTGAACACATCCTATGTATGTATAACACTTGGTTTTATTCTCACGTACACTAACTTCAGTGGACTTGCTGTCTGACTTACATGATGTATGTATAAATGAAAGAAAAATAAGGTTTTCATTTGGTTTTGATTTTAATATAGAAAATCTGTAGAACTAAACTGAAGCCAGTGGAATAATGGTGGACTTGCATTTATGTGTCCTGCAAAAAGCATCTCCCCATTTTTTTTTTTTTTTAAATTTCCATTCAGGATTGTGAAGATACACACAGTACATGTAAGGAAGCCTTTCTCATTCGAATTAGCAGCACCAATTTGTTATGTCGCAGTCTCCTTCTACTTTCGAAGGGACTGGGTAAAAAGGAAATCCCGCAATCTTGTCACAAATATAAAGATAAGTAATATTCCTACTGGATTCATGATCAAAGACCAGTGCAGTTGAATTCTCACATTCTCATTTCTCCTTTCAATGTATTCCAAACTCTTTTCCCCTTTTTTTTTTTTCCATCTGAAAGTGTTGTATATTTTTCATGAGACCTTTCTGACCAATTCCCACTAAATCAGAAGGGTGAACATATCTGGCTATGTTACAGCTTTCTCCTAGTGGGCCATTTGCAAAATTTTTGCATTTTTCATATGAAACTTCCAGCTATGTTAAAACTACAGTGACAAAGTTACCCAATATCCATGCTGTTTCCACATTGCTACAGTTGCTTGTCTGACAGAGAAGCCATTACAGCAAAGCAGCAATGGGCTGAAGAGTGATCCAGAGCCATGCTTTCCCGGCCCATGTAAGCCCAAGTCAGGTTTCCACCCCTTTACTGATGCCCCTGGAAAGCTTAAAGCATATAGCATATGTTCCTGTTCTTGCATGCTTTCCCATTCCCTGGCCAAGATGCTCTTTGTCTATACCCTGCAAGTATCAATGTCAGGTACAGCGGGATAGTTGACTCTAGAGTGAGACTACCAGCCTTTGAAAGGAGAAGAATCTGGACTGTGTATATATATATACCCACAGAGCTCTAAAACTGTCCAAAAAAAGTGGCCAAAGCACAAAGCAGTGTTAGGGGTTTTGATGCAGTTGTTCTGCCTTTTCAGTCATTCTTTGTGCCATCTCACCAGCTGTCTTCATACCACATGCCTCTGCAGTAACAAAGTCAGCCTGAAGCGTTACCTAGATGTAATCCAGAATTTGGCCCAAAACTGTTTAAATTACTGAATTAGGAAAGCCTTTATATTGGCTGTTATACTACTATTTTTTTTACTATTTGCTTAAGAGATGGAGGCAGACTTTCTGTCCCTGCAAGTTCTGGATCTTCATTATCTTCTTGTGGTATAATTTGCACTGAATAAGGATGAAACTGAGACCCTTTGGGTTTACCTCTCCCAGGTCTCCAAGATGGTGGGTTTAAGCTTGGTTCCTGTAAACTGGGTAGGCTCTTATTTCAGGCATCACTTGTGGAACACCACACTCACATTGCAGAGGTATAAGGAATACCTTCGGGCACTAAAAATTCTAGTTTTATGGCCTCTTCCTGTCTTTTGAATTTTGAAGAATTATAATCTTGATTTGTGTTGCTATGAATTGATTTTTCTTTATAAGGTGAGCTAAAATCTGTGAGTACTGCCTGTCATTAGGCTGTAGATTGAATGACACGGCTGTAAATACCCTGCCATTTCACACCTGATGCAGATGAGGCTCTTTACCTTAAACAAGTGCAAAGCTGCATTAGCAGTATAGCTGAGTGGTAGATGATGTGGTTGCACACAAGATGAGCTTCAGATCCTTGTTAAATTTTACCAAAAATCAGGTCTGATGAAGCTATGGAGTGTCAAACAGAACAAAAGATGACACAGTTCTCTCTGCTCTTTGTTTTAATCACGTCTTCAAACGGCTCAACTGGTTTTCCTTCTTTGCTCTTGTAAGCAGTAAAAGTGTTTTGGATCTTTTAGAAAAATCTAATTCAGCCATTATTAGGTGAGAATCCATGTGGTAGAGTATGAAGAAGGTCAGCCTTGGCTGACTGATTACCTCCTGGCCTTAAATTTGTGTGCTGCTAGTGATCCCTGATGGTGTGTTAATGAATAAAGTTAATAGAATTTTTAATAAAAGATATAACCACTGGATCCAAATCCACCACTATTTTAAAATATGAAATAGATACTTACCTTATAAAGATAGAAAGTGTTTTCTTGGTAGCCATGGCAATTTACAGGTGTTAAATTAGCCACTGCTGCCTAGTTTCCTGATACAACAGAAATATTTTGAGACTTACCATGAAAAAATTAATAAAGCCCTGCACTGTAACGAGAATAAAGTTCAAATAAGAATAGAGAGTGCAAAGTTATATCTGTATTCCTATGAAATTTCATAAAATGATATTTTACACTGCGTAATACAACCTGCTGCTTCAAGTGAAATGAGGAACCTTAGTTGGATGTTTTCATTAAATGCAAAGTATTTGTAGATACTGGTGGCAATTAGGTGTTGCAAATGCAGTCATCAGTTTGGAACTGAACATATAAAATGGCATTTTAATAAAAAATACAGTCACCTTGGTACTTGAATCTACCCTTATTGTATTGTATGGCAGACACTCTATGCATTAGTCTGCAGTCACAGGTTAACAAGAAGGGAAATTTCAAGGCATAGAATTAGGGAAACAGGGAAGTTTTTCCATTATTGAATGAATGCAATAAAGACAGAGCAAAATTTACAAGGAAAAATTTAATAAAATATTGACCATAAAGGCTACAACATTCTACGTCTGCTCCACAGCTTATATCCAAAACTGTGCGTGTTCAAAAGTCCATGCAAATTGGACTTAATTTACTTTGCTTCTTTTTCCTTCTTCAGGAATATGAAATGAGCACAATAATTTTCCTTTATTTTATCTATAAATGGTTTCCTGTATAGGAGCTTATTAAAAAGGAGGCAAGGTTAGGCTGTCTAGGATGTTAGAATGATTATGTCTTGGCAGCACCAGGAGAGGCTGAGTCCAAGGACCTGATTGTTTGTTAGCGTCTCGCCAACACCATGGGTTCCCCTAATCAGGCTAAGAAACATATGGACAGTGACAAGTGGACCCTTTTCCAGCTTTATTTTTATTGTTGCTGCCAACTGACAGGTTTTGGTGTTAAATTAATCTTTGGCTGTGTAGAGAGCAGTTGGAATTGCCATACACAACTCTGGCAGGGATCCCCAGTCTTCCATATAAAAAAAAGTTACTTTCACTGCAATATTACTGTTGTGAAACAAGAGAAGAAAAAGGAACATTTCTAAGGGAGGCCATGCCTTCAGTCTTTTTTCCCAGGAAGAGCTCCTAAGATGCAGGGGACACAAAGGGCTGCTCCAATCCACAGACACAACAGTTAAATTAGTTTTATATCACATCTCTCAGACCCATAATAAATTTAGCCAGATATAGTTTACTGGTTCTTATAGTATTATTTTTCTATTACATTGCATGACTCTTATCAGTGTGACTTGGACTGGAACCGATTGTGGAGAACCAAGTTTACCAGCTCCTATCTGAGCACTGAAACACTCTTCAGTGTGCAGCTGTCGTGGAATCTTGTCTTCAGACACTCTTAGCGGGGAATAGCACAAAATAACCTGTCAATTATACTCCTGTAGACACTTAAACCCCAAATGTCTGTAAACAGCAAATATGTATACACTTCTTGAGCACCTGAGAGAATACATGTAAAGAGCAAAAAGATCCATCCAAATTGTTCCAGAGACGTCTGGACAATATTCTTATTGAAGATTCACCCTGGCCTACAAATTTTCCCATGATCACAGTTTTCTGAAGAACTGGCATATCAGGGGATGTGCACCTAGTTCATACCATCACAGGAAGAAACTTGCCAACTTGAGAGGGATAATATGTTAGGCGTAGTGACAGCACTTTGTCTTCTGTGGGCAGAGGTTTCAATGTCTTCTTCCACAAAAAGGAAGTTAAAGGAATTTTTTTACCCAAGGGAGATGCTCTGTATGAAGTGTTTTGCACAGCTTTGCTTCTGCAATTTATAGATGAATGGGGGAACTATGGCAAGGACAAAGTATATTACTTAAGCGTAGAATGGTCTGACTGCTTCTGAACCTTATCTGCTGTTTCCCTGCATCCTTGTTATCCTACAACACATGGTGGTCCACAGTGAGTTCGCCTGTATCCTCAGCCACTAGACAAAGTGACTTTTATTTACTTTAAAACCTGTGGTGTTGGTGTGCCAGCATTGTCAGTGAGTCAGGCAGTGATTAAACACAGAAGTATTTTTCCCTACATTTATGAAACATAAAGATATTTGTTTTGATTCCATCACTGTCACCTCATTAGGCACCAGGAGAGTTAGGTTATACATTGAATCAGTTTTGCACTTGGTTTTGTTTACTTTTCATAAATTAACATGGTAATTTCACTGTAATAAAATTCTTCGTTTACACAAAGATATCAAAAGGTATCGTCCATTATTCTCCTTAATGTTACAGCTTTAGAATGTGCCATGAAAAGCTCTGTTTATATTGCAGCTAGATGAAGCACTTACCACAGAATGTCACATCCCAGATATGCTCTGCTGCTCTGCAGCAAAGAAACGCCCAATAATGAAGGGGGGGAGAAAAGAATCTCACACAACCCTCACTCCCCAAAAAAAATCATCTCCTCCACTAAAATGTCTCTCATCTCACTGAAGTACTCATCCTAAACTCTTTCCATGTACATTCCTATTTCTTAACCTGCCTAGCAGGTAGAAATGAGGTACACTCCCACAGGCATGAGAAGGCTGAGTCCTACTACCTGTAGTGGTCACAAGGGCTGTTCACAGTCATTAGAGCAAGAACCATCCACAGTGAAGGCAGCACAGAATGTGGACAGACTGCACTTTTATCATTGCAAATAACTGATCCTTTACCATCAAAGGCATAAAATGCCCTTCAGTCCCACTGTGCCTTAGCAGATTTTGGATTCTGGGTGCCCTTCCCTACTGATCCAAAGTGCTTTTGTTCCCTGAAGAGAAAACGTTTTGTACTGCCTCTAATTTCTGATGCTGCTTGTTTGGCAACGTTATTTCTTTCTGCTATGTAGATAGTACTGGAATTGCAGGCTATAAACAAAATTATCTAGCTTACTCACTTCCCACATGTGGAAGTGAGGTATTGGGAGGAAAACAAAACTTAGTTTAAGCTTCTGTTTCTTCTTTTCTCTTGCTTTCTTCTTTTAAGACTGTTTATGTTTGCATGACCTGCAGGGCAACTGGAAGTGCACTAGCTGATCTAGGAAGACACAAAACCTCCACGATTATATGTGCTTTATTTCTGCCTCCTCTGAACTTTTTGGCGAAAAAAGAAAAGCAGTCAGAGAAAGGAAGGGGTTTGATGGGTTAAAAAATCACTATTGTGTTTTATATCAGATAACATTCTGGCCTATATTTGCACCAGTGTCAGCTGGTTTCATTGAATGAAGAACACACAGCAGATGAGATCCGGCCATGCTTCACCATGGTGTACAACAAAAGCACCCACAAGAGATTTTCTTCTGTGTGGTGAGCCCATCATGATTTTTAGTCAAGTGTTTCTTACTGGGTATTAAATAGGACTTTCAACATTGATACTTTAAAAAATAGGAGGCATATTTTGAAAGCACATTTTTATGGACAGTTCATGATGTCTTTTGAGAAGTTTTATGAGCATGTATGGAACATATACTGTTAGGAATATGTTAAAAATCTTGCAGCTTTAATTTTTAGGATTAAAGAAATAAGCATTTAGAAATAGGCTAATAATTAAACCTTCCATCTAAACTATACAAAAGTCTTGTATCTTTGATGGATGACATGACAGCAAAGAGTAATTTTTATTAAACTTAATATTATCACCTATTCAAGATAATGGGCAGTACATTAACTGTGTTCTGGAAATCAGCAATTTCTAGAAAGATTTCTCACAGTGTTTTAACATGTGGTTTGTAGAGCACTGGATGTGCATCAGTTACGTGCTGACAGTCTTCTCCCAACACACAGGATTGTAGTGGCTGTAATGCAGGATGGATCTAACGGTAGATAGAAGGGGGTACAGTAGGTGTGGTGGGCTGACCTAACTCCTGCAGAGGAGGTTATCATTGCAGCCTCTGCAGCCTTGGTCACAGTGCAGGCAAGACCTTGAACTGCCAAAGGGAAGGGTAATCGCCGCAAACACATCCAAGATCTTCAGCCAAGGAAAAACACAGAGCGAGAAGTATTGGGATACTAGGGAGTAACTGTACCCAGGGAAAACTCTCAGCACAGGAAAGGGGTTAGTGGTTTGGCAACATCCCTTTGTGGAATGAGCCTTCGTACTCCACGGGTTGTGTCCCCAGGCTGGCCAGAAGCACATTAGCAGGTGGCTGGGGCTTTCCTCCTCCACCCAGATGGTCCCTTGATGCTCTCCGACTTCCTGAGAGACTCCTCTTGCCATGAGGGCTTTTTGTTGGACTTGATCCCATATCCACACAGTTTATGGAAAGATTCCTACTCAGGCCAACTGCTTTGGTTTGAGTCATTGCACGGAGGCACTCTTGAATTTCGGGAGTTCAAAGTGGGGTCCTGAGCCTCTGTGTGTGTGTCAAGAGAGGCAAGGAGGACAGTGACAGGCGCAGCAATGCCTGTGAAGGGCCAGAGTTGCTTGAACTCGTTCTTTACCTTCCCCTTCCTGCATTTTACATATTTTTATGGAAAACACATTTGTAATGTATTCGATTGCATCTATGCAGTGGAGAATTAGATTGGCATGAAGGTAAACAACTGGCAAATTATTCATAACTCAAAATTTCCCCCATGTCTCTTTGTTCCAAAACTTCAGAAATTAGAGACTGCTCACCAGATGTTAAAGAAGAAATTACTAATTTAAGTGCTAAACTGCTAAAAGGCTCACTCTGGTAATATTTTCTTGCAGAAAATGTCTGTGTCTTGTTAAATGTTTATTGAATACTGTAATTATATTACATTTGCTATTAAACAATATTGACATTTTTGAATAAGAGGGGTTTTTTTGTGCGTGTGTGTTTTTTGGTCTTTTTTTAATCCAGGCAGGATCTATAACATGAACATCTGGTTGCAACCTAATGTGTGGCATTGAAACAAAAAAAACCTCCCCACCCTCAAAGAAAAAAGCATTCTGCCAATGTTTTTCTCCATGTATTATTTTTTCAAAGTAGCTCCGGCTTTTGTAGCACCAGCTATGATTAAGTACCAGGACTTTCTTACTATCAGCAAATGTTTAAAGGCAAGTAACCAGCAAAGTTTTAGCAAGTTGATGGCTGGTGAAATAAAGATATATTTAGCAATGAAACAGCTGTTTCTTGAGCAATAACCCAGCTGTTTGGCTTTGAGAATACCTGTTAGAGTTATTAATCATATTAAAAAGTAGAAAAAACCCTGTACTGGAATGCATGAAACAGACGTTTTAAAGTCCTTTTTTTTTTTTTTTTTATAAAAAAGGTGGCTTTGTCACTATAAGGAGTGTAAGGGAAAAAAATTGGGAGTGGAGTTTGGAATATTTTAGAAGTATACAGGTATTAAAATAGATGCACTTAATATTCCTACCAGCTGCCAATCAAGTTTCTTATCATCATTTGGAGGACTATGCTCTTGTAAAACTCTTGCAAAATGCTTTCTGTCATAGTATTTTCCCTATTCATTCCCTCCTCTAACTACTTCTGTCAAATTACTGGGAAGGGTTCAGCTGTGATGTTGGCTAACTCTACCACTCAGCGTACATTTAATTTTTCCCATTTCCTACTGGGTAATGGAAGACAGAAATTTGGCTCCCTTCAGCCTTTGGACCTATCCATAACTCAAAGAATGTGATTTCTACTGGAGGCTAGAGTAAGAAATACGTATAAAATTCTACCATCTAACTGGAGTGTTAAAGACAGACTTTCTTTCACAGGGTTCCCCTGTAATGCAGTAGATTTAATCAAGAGAACCAGTAAGTTACAGTATGCTTGGGCTGAACAGATGTGAGACACAACTCAAGTATTTAAATTGAAACTTATGCTATTCATAAAGGTGTTGCTGGCTGGGAACATCTTCAAAAGTAAAAGTCTCCTTCTATGTAGATAGGACCCTGTCCTGGCTGCTGTATATGCATAAAAAGTAATTCTGGTGGCTCCATTGTTATTCCAGGTGGTCCTACACTGCACAGCTGGAACCACTGCAAGAAAGGCCTAGGTATGTACAAAGCACATGCTCTTTGGACAGTGCATTAATTCACTACAAAGTGGACAGATGCATTTCTTTTGGCTAGGTTTTTGGATTTTCTGACTTAGGATATTTGAGTTTTCTTTTGCTATATGTCTCTTTAAAGAATAAGTAAATAGAATAAAACTCATATATTTTAAATATCTCAGACATGAGCTACTTTTTTCAGCTGGAACTGAATGTAGAAACATTTTTGAAGCAGAATGCGATATTTTGACCTGTTAAAATGATACATTTTATCTGGAGGAATCTGGATGGAAGAAAAAAGACAATCTTTTTAAATTATACTTTTTTATTTATATCATCACTTTTTATAAAACCACCCATGTGAACAGAAATGTATCTGTCAACAATGAAAATAGCTCAGACTTCCATCAAAGAATTAATTCATGCATTGAAGGCTACATGGACTATCACAGCTAAAATCTGCTCCGATTTATCATGGTTTACATTTTTGTATTAGAGTAATCTGCCTGTTGTACTGCAGAATGACTTGAGGATCTGGCACCATTTCCTCCCAGACTCATGTGATACGGGATGAATGTGCACACTTTTGGCCTGAGGCTGGATATATTCCCTTCCTTCACTGGGTATACCTTTCTCCCTGCAATCCTGTGACTTTGCCAGACTTGAGAAGGTTCTGAAAAGGAGGCAATTAATTAGGCGAGCACATCATGAGCCCTTTTATGGCACCCCCAGCACTAACCTGCTAATGGCACCATGACATCCAGAGAATAAATCACTTCAGCAGCTAAGCAAATGATAAAAATGTATTTGGACTCAGTAAATATTACGTCAAGTTATCACATCCACATACGTGCAAACACTATTATGTCAAGTTATCATATCCACATACGTGCAAACAGCTCACAGAAAAACAAATCAGCACTAATACTAAGATAATTTTACATATCAGTGAAATCATTCCTAGCTTGCAAAAGGTATTTTTGTTTTCAGATTCTCCATTTCCCCCAGAACACCACCATGACCTAGCTTGCATATGTATTTTCACTGCAGTGGTTTCTTGCAACTCAAATTGAAGACAAAACTTGCATTGCAGGAGACCAAATGTCCACATTAATTTCAGGTATGTGGATGGGCGAAGATTTAAGCCTGATCCTTAAGTTCCAGATGCCAAAGAGTTGTCATTTATTCTGTAGTGATTTCTACAAACTGTCACCACTTAAAGCTAGGATAAAAGACCCAGAGAAAAGGATTCCAAAGAAAAGATAGCATCCAGTGAAGACTGAAGTTTGTCTCAATCGCTCACTGTGTTGCTCCAAAAATCCCCTTTCAGGGCTGTATGTTTTCATCTGAAGCTTGGGCTCGTGTGGCAGAGAAATGAATGGGGCAGATGAGCTTTCCCAGCAGTTATCAGATGCCCCGGCAGGCTCAGTGTGAGTCTCCTGCTGGCTTCTGGAAAAGGCATCAGCCTCAGAAATAGCAAAATTTGTCTTGAGGTACCACGAATAGCAACAGGCCCGACATGTTGGTTGGTTGCAGATTTTTTTTCTCTCTTAAGGGAAAATTAAATGCTGTGTATAATTTACCACTGTATACTGTGTTTCCATAACTCTAAACAGGGTATGGGAAGATAAATGGCTTGGAAAGATGCCATGCCTTTCTCTGCAGGTAAGTGTCCATCAGCACTGATGCCGCAAAATGTTTTTCCTGGGTTGATAATGGAATGTAAAATGTAGTTTGTAAACTGAAATTTTTGATGTTGGGGACTTACTTGTGAGGGTTTGACAGGCACCTAGGATTGAATCATCTTCATAATAAAAATAGCTTCTGAGCTACCAGGTTAATTGTTGCTGACCAGATATCCTATAAGCCAAAGAATTAAGACATTTGCCAGGATGTGAAACAAATCTGACCAACAGCCTTCCAGAGTTCCTAAATGAGCCCTTCCCAAGGGCTGTTCACTCTTTCCTATCCACTGTATGGAAAACCACAGGCATATATTTCCATTTCAATGCTTCTGTTTGCTTCGCATGGGATGGACCCCAGAACCAGAGGGAAGTGTCTGTTCCTATCTCCCGTCCTGAAGCTGGATACTCTGCAATTGTCTGCAATTGTGACAAACACTAAAATATGTTAAAATATATTGATATAATTAATATTTTCATAATCTGTAAAATGTCATCTTTTCTGAAGGTAGGCATTCCAGAAATTAACGCTATATTAATCCATGAGAAAATTTTGATATTATTAAGTTCTCTGTAGTTTTAGCCCTTTGTTGTCCATGTATTTCCAGGTTGGCATGTCATTTTGCAGAACTTTATATATTCGTGCAGTGATTTCTAATGCACAGCATTTGCTACTACCTTCTTTTTCACTCATACTGGCCCATTGAGAGCACTGTTTCTATTGCCTGCCTGGATTAATGTCCTTGTGAAATACTTGTGATCACATCTCTGTTAATCATGCTATAATGGGACGAGAATAGTTTCCAAAAGGTGTGCATTTATTTTTGAAAGACTGTACTTTAGCAGCATTTATTAAATCTCTGCATCCTCATCCAAATTCTAACAACATTTCATTAGTGTTCCTATTTATTTATTTACTTCTACAGAGCAAGGATACAAAGTCAGGCTTGAGGACACAAAGCTTTGTTTTATATACAGTTACTAAGTGCAGCTGAGTCCAAGGGAAAATATACTAGAAAGTAGAAGGAGCCAACTGTTAGGAGCTTTTTATGCTTGGATAGTTTTTATTCAGATATGTTTTTCTTTTCATGAAGAATTCAAACATGCTTGCTTGAGCAATGCCATCTGCAGGCTTTATAAAGACAGTGATTTTGTTCTTTCAGGTCTCGTCTCTTCAAAGACTTAAATCCACCCTGAATGACACACTTTGAGTTTGGTCTCATTGATTTAAACAGTGCTACCTACCAGTCAAGGTGGAAAGCAGTGAGGTTGCAGTGAAAAGCTAGTTTGCCATCCTTTGCCAACAAATGCATTACACAAACACAATGTGCCATACAAATGTGCACTGACCACCAAGATGTCTGTCTACCTCCTAACTACCCATTGCTAGTGTAAAAGTCCTGTCAATAGAAGCCTGTCATGCATGACATTCAGAGAAGAGAAAAAAAAAAAAGAGTCCTGTTCCCTATAGTCTCTGGGGACAGCAATCCCCAAACTTCTTCAGAATCAGGAATCATAAATGGGGACTCCTCTTGGACAGTGCAGATAACAGACAGGTTTCATGCCTCTTTCTCCCAGTAAGCTTGTGCAAGGATTGTAACTTGGTAGTTCAGCTCTTTCTACAGTTTATCTTGATGCAATTGAGGATATTTCGTTCTTTTTACCTGAAGAGTGATTGCATGTTCTAAATCTTGTCTGTTTTTTCAACTATTTTAGTTCCAATGAAAGACAATACTTCTCCCCACACATCTGGCCTTGGTTATACCCTTAGACCATCATAGCTAAAACATTACTTATAAAAAATAATGCATCTAAAAATAACATGTCCTTTTTAAAAAAATAAAAATTATCAAGTGTAAGTGAAATGTCAACATTTTTATAATCTATGAGTACCATGAGCAAAAGCAGGATGTAGAAATGCTGGTGGTCTGATCCCTAATTGATTTAAAAGGCAATAAAGATAGACTGTTTCTTTTAAGACGCTGCAGTCACTTTCTTTTCCTAACTCATAATCTCCACTCTGCTCTACTCAGTACTAATCTCTCATTGCACTGATAGTTCTGCATGGGTCTAACTCCTTGAAGAGGCCCTTATAAGGCTTTGTATCTCCCAAACAGCTTTCTCTTAGTACCTGCTTGTTTTTGGAAGAGACTTTTTTTCATGTCGTGCAATCAAAACGAATTCCTCCTCTTAGCACTCTCAGCCATTACGTCTGTGAGCTGGAAGGATCAAGGCATGCATGACATATTATTAACTGTGTTAACATTGTAGTCTTAGAAGGAGTAAATGATACACAGTCCTTGAAGTCAACAGGAGGACCACCGGAAGTCCAATGTTTATCCATTTTCGGCTGTTTCATAGGCACTGGGACAGAGGCAAGTTTGCATCTGAAATGAAATGCAGTACACAGAATAGGTATAAACCAGTCATGTAATGACAAAATGTGCGTGGAAACAACTCTTCCAGCTACCAAAGCTAGTCATGGAAGAATGTCCTGCTGAAAGTCCACACATAAGATGTTTGGAATAAGGGTAGCTCTCTCCAGCACTGTAATATTTGCTGGAAAGGCAAAAGCAATTCAGTGTTTCTGGTCCATGGTAGAAGTAACTAGATGTTGGTAGAGCTTTAGGATGTTTCTCTGAGGAACGTGAGAGCTTCCATGAGAGATGGAAGACAAGAAATTTTTTGAAGGTATTGAAATAAGGTCAGTAAAGAAACTGCTCTCTGAAACTGTCTCTGGTTTAGATGCAGCAGGTGTAAATGAAACCTACAAGAGTAAATGAGATGTCTCTTGCTTGGGCTAGGCTTATACTGTAACTGAATGCAGGAAAAATCCCTCACTCTGCACCATTTGCAGCAAATGAATTCAAGCAGGACAGACTTTTGTCCAGGAAGAACTCTCTTGTAACTTTATTACTCCATACCTATATAAAGACTCTCTACCAACCCTGGGTCTGAGCTCTCCAGCCAGGCAGATGTTTCTTTATCTCCCCACATACCACACACCCCCATACGACTGCTTCCAGCCGCAGAGAACAATCATGCTTCAAGCGGCTTTCCAGCTTGACCTTTTGATTCTTTTCACACACACACTAATCTTAGCTCTGGCTAGCTCAGGACCACAATATTTTTGCTTTAGTATTTTCTTCTTCTTATCATCCAGGTGGCTGATGTTGTCCATCCAGCTGCTCCTACAATTGAAGTACTGACAAATAATGTAAGGATAGAATTTAAAAAAGAAAAAAAATCTGTCTTTCTTGATTTAGGAACTTCAGGCATGAACACTAAATCTGACCTAACATTAGCCCTGCGCCTGAAGGTTTAAATCATTCTGTGATTCTAAATATGATCTTTTTACACCAAAGTGTCTTTTGCTGGTGAGTTATAAAAATTTCCATCATGAGGGATATCTAAATAATGAGGGATTGCTTTTGTTCAGCAGTCTATAGGGTGGTGGCCTGTGGACTGGTTTAATCAAAACTTATTTTGCTATTTTGTTGTGTGTGCTCCCTATTGCAGTGTTTTTTTAAGTCTTGCAACCAAGCCAATTTCTTTCTGCAGCTTTGCATCTTCTTTTTTTCTCTTGTTCCTTTTACTACGTATTGTATATGCATACACAAAATGAGCATCCTTTACAATTCTTTATTACTAACATTATCTACACATAGTCAGCTCTTCACCAGTTATGTTCCTTCTTTATAGAAGTCTTTATAGTCATTAGAAAGCTAATGCTAAGCCTCATTTCTTTCTTTCAAGGCTTGGAAGTACATATAAATCATCACAATGGCAGCTTGTAAAGACAATATTAAGCCAGTATTAGCCTGATGTAAATATTTCATGACTGAGCTATCAGCCCTCAAACCATTATGCTTACTGCTTATTTTCTAGTATTGCAAAGCTATTTTCACTAAAATATATGGAAAGCTATAGAGTGCCTTTAACCTGATATTGTGATGCCTTCAGGCTCTTACGTGGGAGAGTGGTCTCATGGTTACAGCATGGGGCAAGAAGACCTTTCTTCATTCCCCACCCTGAGACAGATTTTCTGCAGGACTTCAAACAAGTCATCAGAGCAGGTGGAGCTGAATGCACAGTGGAAAAAGTTGATTAGAGTTCAGTATGCACAAACCTGCAAGGTCACAACTGAGGCAAAATTTTCCCTGCCTGGGCCACATACTCTTCTTGCCTTAAAGTATTGGGATATACTTTGTTGCTTCTAAATATTATTTTTAACTATTTCATAGTTATATCACTATAGTAAATGAATGTTTTCTAGATTGCACTGTGTAGGGGGCTTTCTATGAACTTCTGTAGATAACTGCATGTGCCTTTTCCTCGTCTTCCTACCCCCTCCCTTCTTCTATTCAGGTTATCCAGGAAGCTCTCAAGAATCAAATCAAATTAGTAATTCACCATTGACAAAATGAGCTGTATTGTTATCAGATATTAACATAATTATTCGTTGCTATTGCTCACATAAATATTTACATGGTCTTTTTTCTGCAATGCTTTTATAAATCTCCAAACAAGGTTGATTCCTTCTGCTGAGAGATTTAATTGCTCATATGTGTTTTCCATGGAATGATGAAAGCCAGCTAGAATTACTGCTGAGTGAACTACAGCAATCCAGGATATGATCAATGGAAGTAGTGAATGACCAGGGACTGATGTAAGCAAAACATTACAGAGTATGAAGCACATATAATTAGAGGGACATGATATTTCAATTGAACATTGCCATGTCAAACACGGGACAAATACGATACTTGTCTTTTATTCCTGAAAGCTTTTGAGCGAGAAATTAGTTAATCACAAAATGGCGTGTGGTTCTTACACAGTAAGCTAATTCACCCATTGTGTAACTTCAGCAGAACAGGTCTCACGTACATCAGGACTGAATTAAGCAAGTGAGAGCTAAAACACTGGAAAACGTTCCTTTGGAGCTTGGGCTGACCCTGGATACACAAAGTGCTGCCATCCCATTACAAAATTTTAGTCTTTCATTTCATCTTCTCCTATCTGCTAGGCTCCTGTCTGAAATACCTCAGGAAACATTATTCTGGGATCAGGTTGCTGCCGGGAAATTCCTTATCTGACTCCTTTAATTTGAATCGATAGCTCGTTTTTTTAGTTGTTTGCCCCATAGAATATATGGCTCCCAGACTACAGGGTGTTATGTCAGGCTATGTCAGGAGGCAGCTGGAAAGCTTACCTCTAAGGATACTACTTAGAGAGCTGGTGATTGTACTTAAAAGGATGCAACCCGTATACAGGAAATCATGGAGATAAAGTAACCCTGTTTTTCTAGTAAAACTCATTTCTAGTGAAATCTAAGAGTTTCTGAGGCATAACTCAAAGCTGAGTGTAGTCAAGAAGAGGTTAAAACAGAACATCATTTCTGGAGGAGAAACCAAGCGGGTCAAAGTAGTTTGCTTTAATTAGAGGAGATGGAAAGTGGACAGAATATTGTTTTTTGAAGGCAAGACATAGGGGGTGCAGATCTTTACCTCCTGTACAAAGAAGTATGTATAACCAGAGTACTGGTGGCATATAGTGGACCTTAGGTGCAACTCAGTCCTCATTTCCTGAGATTCTTTTGACACCACTGAAGTCTATTAAAGACAATCTTCTCTGGCAGTATTTCAAGAGAGAAGGGATATTATGAAATGCAGCAAGAGCAGAGAAAAATAAATGATCATCAGTAATGTTCTTTTAACACTGTGTGTAGGGGGGGAGAATGAGCATGTGCACACATTGAAGTAATCTGGATTTAAACTGATTTTTAAATTAAACGCTGTCAGATGCACAAAATGAATAGAAAAAAAATTTTTCCTATTCTGCATTGCCCACATTTGCATAAGCTTGGCTGGTAACAACTGTAAGTAAATAAATATATGAGAAAAACAATTCATATTGTTGCTGCTGCTTTAGGAGAAATACCTGGTAATCAGTTGTGATGTTTCATACAGGCTTTGTTACATCTCTTTTTCTTTGCCTTTCTAAAGGGAAATAGATCAGGGCCAACACATTGTATATATTAGCAAGTTAACATACAGGGCTATACTTGCATTTTATTGTAAATGTTTTTGGTACTTCTTCTAAGTCTGTATTTACCTTGGGTATTTTCTTAGTTCACACATGTGAAATAACAGCTGGCACTTGCCAAAATATAGCAGTCAAGTGCTGTACATGTAGTAGCTTTAAAACTAACACAGGTGTCCTAGATCCCTTATGCAGAATAAACAGAAGCACACGATCAAGAGTGTGTCTAACTCCTCTCTTCTGGAAATGACGTGTCTTGAAATACTTGATCTGACCATTGCTCTGGTCTCTCAAGAAAGAAGCATCACATGAGTGAAATACTTTTGATTTCTACAAACAAGTACGCTGTCTTTTTTTTTTTTTTAAAAAAGTTAGTATCATTTCTTGACTATATCTATTTCCACCTTTTTTCCTTTCTTTTTTCCAAAGGAAAGGCAAGTACATTTAATGAGCTCAGTTCACTCCTCGGTCACACCAGGAGCAGAAGGACAAGACCTCCATTGCTGGAAAGACCACCCAGAGAGCTGGAAGCTGCGCTTGCCCAGGAGGGTGGTAAGGCAAGAAGGTCCCAGCAGTTTTCTTCCAGAGCCCAAGCCATGAGCACCAGCAGCCTCACCAGTGGAAGCTCAGAGGCCCTGACCACGCAGAAGGGGCCTGTTTCTTTTCATTGTGAGTACACCTCATTTCCTTTGTGCTGGCAAGGCTGCCTGTGAACAAAACAATACCACTGTGAGCTGCTCAGTTTTTTCATACTGGCTTTTTCTTTTGTTTTTGTTTCCACAATTTTCCATTGCACTCCTCTTTCTATATCTGAAAGAGAAATAAAATAGAATATAGCAATGGAAGCTCCTATACACAGAGAAGGAACTTGCCATGGGATTGCCCAGCTATAGCTAACTGAGATTACATAAATATTCAAGAATCCCACTGATAACGCACAGCAGTAATGGAAATTCAGGACAAAATTCAGGTAATTCTGTTCTCAGATCAGTTTTGGCCGCACAAAGATGATATACATAAATGTCATATGCCTGCGGGGACACCAGTGCCATCTTATTGCCTCCATAACTGATTGGAAGTAGATAAAAAAGCCTAGGTACATACAAGAAAGAATAGCAGCATGTTACTTCTCCCAAAGTGGTACTGCTTTGCAAAGATGACATTCAGAGTAGCATCCAAAGTACTGTAAGTGAAGACATTCACTTGACAAGTTCACTCAAGAGGAAGTTGCATTTTGCATAGTAATTCCATTGACCTACACTTTCTCATGGAAGTATGTGATTTATGCTGTCTGTAAGGATAGAAATTAAGCAGTCAGAAAAGAACCATCAATTCTCTGGAATTGGTGTACTCAGTTTAATAATCTGTGAAACTGGACAGAGGCTTCCAATACTAAAAATATAACTAATTTTGACAAATGCATTTCCATTATTAGTTCTAGTATACAAGATCCTATGGAAATATCTGGGTCTTTGCTGTCATAAAAGTAAAAGCTAGAAATTTATTTCTAATTACACCATGAAAATGTTTTCCATAAAGACGATAAAAGAATTACCTTCAAAAGAGTTATTTGTGTAAATGTCCAATGCCAAAAGACTTGTTTTCACTGCAGGGCTAATCCAAACTAAACTTCAGATGTCGTCCATGCCTACACTGGGTCTCTGTGCTTGAAAGGCTGTCTGCTTTTTCCAGCAGTATCAGTTGATCTGATGAAAGATATTGCTTCTCCTCAGAGCTTACCTTGCTGTTTTTGTAGATATCATAAATCTTACCGAGTGTTTCGTCCTGACCTTTTTGTAGAGGTAAAAGTGTCTTGGATTCAGAACTAGATTCCTGCATGCTTTGCTTGTAGATAATGTGATACATTAGGTTTTCCACATTGTGCCTGGCCAGGACAGGATTATCATGGCATTAATTGATTGCAGGAGGATCAAGTAAGTGGATTAGAGCTGCTTCACAACCAGGAAAGTTGATGATCCTGAAGGTAAACTCCCTCACTTGGGGACATGAGATGAAGAAAGAAAGATTTAATGAACTGCTCTGAGAAATACGAAAAGCCAGTTTATGTCCTTGCTTCACAGTATATTACAGTTATCTCTTGGGATAACTATATTTTAATACAATGCCAACTTTCTTTTTAATGTGATCCTTGAAACTTCTTTTAAGGCACCTAAAATGTCATGGCTTTTTCCTTCATCAATCAAAACATATTTTTTTTTAACCGCAGGATGTTTGTTCAGTAGAGCTCGCTGTTTTTCTTTCATTGATTTTCTTTTTAACATGTAGTTGTTGAAAACTTAATTTTGAGTTTAATCAGCTTTGTTCAAGATGCATTGCTGTTCCAAGTAGAATTTCTGGTATGTTTTCTGCAGTCTAGTGTAAGGGGTGTAAGGCATGATGGATGATGTTTGTAATGAAAAGCTGAATGAATACAGGAATTCCCAAAGCTGCTCTCTTGTTCTGAAAAGAGAAATCCATTTCTTTATTACTTCATGATAAGGAATTTACAGCAATGAGGTGTTGGAAAAAAACTTGCATCTGAAAAACAAATTCTTCTTCAGATTTAGTAGTAAGACGAGTTTTGTGGGTTTTGTCCTTTATATAAAACCTTGTGAATATAAAACCATTGAAAATGTTAGGGGAGTGAGTGTGTTCCCATTTTGATTTTATGGTCATTTATTAATCTTTTAATGTAAAATTGTCACTTCTTCTCCTATCTGTATTAGTGTTGCTCACCCAATGTTACTGGCAAGTACTGGTTATTTCTACTTTTTATTCCTGCCTAGGAAGGCCCACAGAGTCCTCTAATGCCTGACAGATTAATTTACTACCTTAGAAAACTGCATATAGTAATCCAAATGCATGGTGCTAAGTTTTCAGTAAGGTAAGAATGTATTATTGCCAACAGTTAACTACCCAAAATTCAGCAATTTGGGGCTTTTCTATTATTCTCAGATGGGAAAAAAATTACCAGCTTGTCCTATATCAGGGTCCAGGGAAATGTGTTCTATGGGTAGAAGGGTTCTGTGTTGTGACAAACAGTATCTTTCAACACCACATCCATTTGCATGATTAATTTAAATACTGCAGTTGTCTGCCCAGTGACTTAATTAGCATGGTATGAAATTAGCATGAAAACTGCAAGTCCCTGCTGTAAAACAACTCAAAAATATGATCTCTTCCACAAGCCCATTATAATGTAGCCTAAATTCTCAGCCAGCGTGAACCTGCATAGCCTCCCATTCCAGATGTGGCTTTGCACCAACTCAGAATCTTGCCCAAATAACTTTACTTTTCCTCTCCTAATAGTGCTGCACAGTAAAGAAGTGATAACAGCTTTACATATAGGCAAAACATCAGGTCTCAGACGTCCTGAAGCAGAACAAACAGCCTTACAAAGAGTTCAAAACTGGAGAAGTCAAAGCACACTCATCCAACAGCATAATCCTGAAACTACAGTGACAAATAAGATAGTTAAGTAACATCTTCATTCTGAATTGCTGAGTGCAGACAGATTTGGCCTCTGTAACTGCAGATTAAGTTGTTAGCTAATATGATTATCTTGCTGATAACACAGAAATCTCCTAGGGAACAAGTTGTGCCTGAGCCACCTCTTAAACCCTGACAGGTTCCCCCAACATACCTCTCCCCTCACATCCACACTTTCCTCCCCCTTTGACTTTCCTGGTGCTCATTGCCTGTGAGGGGCAGGGATACATGAACTCTCCATCATATATGAGGGAGTATCACGAAGAGCTGGGAGCTTCCCAGGGGATGGCACTAGTGGCATGCTAGAGGAGCTCCTGACAACTGTCACTGATTTCGGAAGGGTTCAGTATTAATCTCCAAGAAACAGATCTCTAACCCTCATGGCTGTAGAGCAAAATGTTAAATCTGAATTCCCAACAGCTCAGAAAACAAAGGATAAAAGAAAGGAACTCCATTTTTTAAGTCAAAGATCCTTTTATTTTACTTTCTTGCTTTCTCTCCAGCTGCAACTGAACCCCAGGCCTGCTGCTCTTTGAGCAAGAGGCAGCAGTTTGGGCCAGCAAGGGAAACTGGAATGAATTGGGCCTCTCTTTTCTCTCCTTTTTTCTCTGTGTATCCCACACCTGCAGGCAAGGTACAGAGCAAGAGGCTCTCTGCCACCACATCCAGGGTGTCAGAGCAGAGGACTGGAGGAGGTCATTGTGGAGGTGTGCACACCAGCATGATGGGGACCATATGAATGTGGCTGTAAGGTCTCAGCTGTGTGTCTTCAGACACGAGAACATGCTGCTTCCCAGAGGCACTTTTGTCCATGGGTAAGTAACCCCAGTGCCCACTTTCAAAAGAGGCTTTCAGACGTACCCCCAAAAAGGAAAAAGGAAGTTTTGAAAGGTGAGATCTGAGGAGAGGAAGTGACTCATGGCGTCAAAGAGAGATGGGCAGGGAGTGACAGCCGGCCAAGGCACCAGAAGTGATCCCCAACTGTGCTGAGTCGTGGGAATGGGGGCAAGGAAGGAGCCTAAGGCTGGGGAAGCTGAGCTTCAGGAACAGCTACAGTCCTACACTTGCCTCCTGGCATAGGATTTTTAATGCATCCCACCACAGCCTGCTCCCAGGCTTACTGGAGTGCCTGGCTGACTATGTGTGTGGTTTGGACGTGAATCCAGATGCTGTCCCAGACAGCAGAGCCCTGGCAGGCCCCATGGGGTGCCAGCCACCGTGCGGATAGCACAGCCCCCTGGCATGGCCACCCTGCTTTCCCTATCTGCAGCACTTGAGACCTGCTTGCAGCCCTTCCAGCAATGGTCCAAGGGGAGGAAGGGCATCTGCAATTTGGGTGAAGAACAAGAGATTTTTGCCCCCATTTTACATTTTGCAAATAGCTAACTTTTGTGACTTTAAAGCAGTAAGAGCAGACATAGATGGGGTCTTATGTGGTTTCATGAGAGTTGTGACATGAGAGTGATGTTTGGTGGTTTTGCTCTGGTCCTTTGCAGAACTTTGTCAGGGTGGACTTGTATACAGTGATGGGATACTTTTTTATCTGACGGAGACATGAGCACTTTTCCTGTGCCCTCTTCTGCACCTTGTAATCTGTTCACGCTCTGGTAGAATGAGTTTTCTCTCCTAATGAGGAAGCTTTAACAGTCACAACTTTATGAACACTAAATGAGGAATTTCCTGGCTTTCAAACAATTTCCCCCCTTAATGATGGTGTTCTAATAATATCCTCTTTTTTTTAATTAACTGATCTCTACTTGATACCTCATGTGCAGAGTAGTCAAATAATAAACTGGCTGCAATTCTGTGCTGTGTCTCCTAGAAAGGAAGTGAGCCAGAGATAACATGATGTTACCTTTTGTTCCTTTTATTTATTTATTATTTAAGTATCTTTAATGAATTATCCTGTGGACCAAGTAAGGTAGATCAGATAGAGTGCTCATTTTGACTGTTGAATTAGACCATTTTTTTGTTGAGATCAGTAGTGTTACAGAACTCGTAGCTGTAGTCGAGATGTGCACTGCAGGAATATTACCAGTCAAAGTTTTACTGGCTTTTACTTTTTGGCATTGACTGGTCTATTTGTAATGTGTGTGTAAAGAGAACTGCATATTAGTCAAGCGCTTCAGGCATAATTTAAAGCATCTTCTTCCCCACAACACTACAGAGCTAAACCTAGAAAATAACTATTTCTTCCATTGCTGAGGTAACAGAAATGGAATTAAAAAAAATGGCAAGAGTTTGCTGTAAAAGCTGAAAATATTGCTCTACAATTATATGTTAAAAAGTTGTAGGTAATTAGGTTCTGTGTGCACCTCCAGAACCAGAGATGAAGCTTGGTTTGAAAAATGTTGCAATTAAGACCTATGACAATACATCGAGGAAAAGATGTATACAGTATCATAGAATCATAGAATGGTTTGATTTGGAAGGGACCTTAAAGATCTAGTCTCAACATTGCTTCCATGGACAGGGACACCTTCCACTAGATCAGGTTGCTCAAAGCTGTTTTTTCTTCTATGCCCAGAAAAAAGGAGTCTGTTGTAGAATCTTTCCTGAGAGTAATAAACGTTAAGAATTAATTCTTGTGTAGATGAGCAAACGGAGTTCATCCAATCTTCATTAATTCTACTTGGTTGTTCAAAGAAACACTGTTTTTGTGTGTCAGGTCCTGCTATTGGAACTTTTGTCCATCTTCCTCTTAGGCTTGTCTGCACACTTCGAGCTTTTAATTTTTTTCCCATAGCTATTAAACTAGGACTTGCATCCTGAATATATTGATCTGGAAAGGGCAAACGAATTGTATGCCATTTGCTTTATCATCATGCCAAACTTCTTGGGCTTTTTCTAGGATCTACTTTTGTTTTAGTTAGACCCTATTGAACCTTTTTGAAGAACCTTCAAGGTAATTGTAACAAGAAATCGTGACTTACACTTGACATTTTTAGCCTTCTCTCATAAAAGTGGTCTGGTACGTCCATACAGTTCCTTATTTATTTTGTTTTCTAGACAAGGTAACACTTAATTAGATCAATCAGTGACCAGCTGATGGAGAGCCAAATCAGTAGCAAGTCATGCAGTATATCAGTCCAGATTTTGGAATGCTTCTCTGTGACAGTCACGCAATCAGTGCTTCATGACACTGTGCTCCTCATTCTTTTATCCAAAGAATCATCTTTTCCCCAGTGATTACCTTAGCCATGAGCACTTATAAAGGAGTAAGCACTGGCAACCATGTGAAGCAGCCCATGTTGTAAATAACTTCACTTATGATCTGTGCACCCAACAGTGTTATGCTGATTCAGAAGCAGAGCTACAAAGTATGTTCCTAAATGATAATGTAACATATGCTCTATGGCTATCTACACCATTTCAGCCTCACCACTGATGTGTATATTTTGGCATGCTCAAACTATTACGAGTTGTATTAATAATTGTCAAGACCAAATTTAAAAGACTCTTCCAATATAATTCTATGTGATTCAAGCATCACTATCCAGAACTTTTTCATCTGTGTGGATCTTGGTGAATGGGTAATTAGTGTATTTCTTTGAAACACAAAAGACAGCCTAATTCTTACTCCATTTTCTTCATTGGTGACCCCAACATGCTTTTTCTTATGTTTATGAGAGGTTTTGGGCTCCCTCTGGTGGTTTTGAAAAACCAGAAAACTTGAACAGAACATAAATCAAAACCACGATAGTTTTGTGCATAAGAATTTATCATTTGCAGAAGGCTGCATGCCTAATTCCTCTTCTGTCTGTTACCACCCTTATTTTTAAGCTGAGCTAGTTCTTTTATAGTCTTTTACTGTGGTGATCTATCTGGAGAGAGGAGAAACACATAGTGATATCTCAGAGAGCAATGAGGTAGGTTATTCTGCTAAGGGGCTTTGCTTTCATTAACGGTTTCATGAACAAGACCTGCATGTGTCTGTTAGTTTTTCACCTCTTTCTTCTACTAGTTTTTCAGCTCCTGCGTTGGATTTGAAATTAATCCATAGCTATTTACAGTGGGAAAATATTGTTAAATTATTTTATTCCTTGTAGTTACTGTGAGAATTAGGGATAACATAAATGGAGAGTCAGACCCCACTCTTAAACAGTCATTTTCTCAATGTAGGGTTTATGCCTGGAGGCTGAAAATGAAACAAAAAAAATTAAAACATTGACCTCAACAACAGGTTTCTCAGTCTCCCCAGGCTCACATACATGGATATGCCTTTTGCTGGTGAAAAGCGAACTTGTATAGGAATGTTCCACATTAATTCACAGCTAATTACAAACATACAGAACATGCAAGGTGAAAACTGCTTCTGATCATGTTCTGCTTCTGCTGAAGTCAGCACTGGTTTGCAGGCAATCTGACAATGGGCTAGAATTTCAGTGCAGATGTATGCACGGGGACTGAAGCCCAAACTCTGAAGTTGGGATGCTTGGCTGCTGGTTGTGAATCTGCTGCGTGACTGCTGCAGGAGCACTTGGGCATCAAGGTGACTGTCAGAGCCCAGGAATGTCTCTGGGACAGTCCCCTTACCTTTCACTATGTACATTTTCCCTTCTTTTTCTCCCAGAGCAATTGTATGATGGTCTGGAGGGGAAAGTAGGAAACTACCTTTGATCTCCAGGAGTCCAGAGGCAGTATAGTTAAATTTCCTATAGTTTTTCCTGTCTTCCTAAGGAGAAAAGCTTTTCTTTCCTCTTTTTTTTCCCAGCGCTAGTAGGGAAGGAAAGAAGGGAAGAAGAATTAGAATTGAGAAAGAGTTTTACATGGGCAAAGATGTTGTTTACCTTTGAATTACTGTAAATTTTTGGTTGATTAACTTGATCCTTCTGTCCCTTTTGATTAAAATTCAGGAAAAAAAATCATTTGCATTAAAATAACATGACTTCCACCTTTTTTATTTTGATTGTATTAAGCAGACATTATTGGATAATTTGGTCACTGGCCATAGGAAATTGCCATTTAAGTTAATATTAGAGTCAAATTCTGAGTCAGAAGAAGGCTCCAAATCAGCCTGCATCATGTAAAAGGGATGAGAAAAATCCTGGTCCCGTGTCAAAAATGGCAATGGTCTCATTTGGTCCCATGGAACCAGGATTTTTACCCAAATGACTCAAAGTCTTGTTCAAATTTATGTATGTATATAATTAATTATATTTCTGAAATCAGCTGGTAGATTTCCAGGTGACCACTGCTTCTGAAGGTGTTACAGGTCTTATTTACCTATTACAATGAGGAAACATGTGAGGGATTTATTTATTTCTTTTTATTAGTAACAACTTTTATTCCCTTTTTATTCCACTTTTATTAATAACAACTATTATTAAGGAACTTGCTGTCCTGAGTGCCAGCAAAGGACTCATTCCTGCAAGGTGCTCAACACTCTGTTTCCCATCCAGCAAGGCACTTAGGCATGTCCTTAATCTTAAACATGGGTCTAATCCCCAGGACTTCACCGAATAGAAGCTAACGACCTCAGTACCCTGCAGATGTGACCCCCAAACCTCCCCTTCATTGGTCTTCTGCAGAGCTTCCATAGTTTTGTTATAGTAATATGGTAAGAATTAAACCAATGGCATTTAAGGTATTGTTTTAAAAATACTGCACAAAGATAATACACGCTATATCGTACAGTAGATCAGTTTTCAAACCAGGAAAATGAAGCTTTCTGCAAGCTTGAGCTCCTTTGTTTTTTTGTACGAAGGGGAACACTCTTGCAGCATCTTACGTGGTTTTGATTATAGCATTTGTGATTCTTTAAATATTTATTCTTCAGCAGTTAAGAAACTTGGTGAAGGGGAACTTTATAAACATTTATCATGGATCAAGTGTTCACATGGAAAAGAAATGAGGCACTTTCTTCCTATAGGGAAGAAGTACCTTTTCATAAAAGCTGTGGCCTCAGTTCAGCAGAGCACCTTGATCCAGGACAATGATTGAGTATATACCCAGCCTTACAAACATGCCGGTTTCTGTAAAGGTTGTCTACACTCCCCAAAATGCCTAAGTGCTGCCGTGAATTGGTGCCATTCCAGTTAGCTGCCCATGGATCACTTCAGCAATATTACATATGCCATTCAGCATTCACAGCATGCAGCTCTCCAGAAGACGGATGAGTAAACGTTCCCTTCACCACCTGAAAGATTTGTTTGCTTTGGGGTGATTGGCAGTGGTGTCATGTGAAACACCACTGGGAAAATTCCATTTGATTAAATAATTATCACATATGACCAAAAAATGTACCATTATGTGTGGACACATATTTAAACTCCCCAAATTCCCTTCACTTCCTTGCTCTATTAATTTATCTTTTATAGGCAAGTGACACGATTATTGACTTTAAACTAAAAAGGTTCCAGGGGAGGTATGGGTACTCAAAACTTAAAATACTCTGTGTTGATTAAATTTTTTACACAGCTTATTTAAAACAGCTTCCCTGAAAAGAAGTGGAAAGTGCATCACTCAATGGACCCCAAGTAGTTTCCAGCAAATTCAATCCCACAGAACCTTTCCTAGGGAGGGGCTGGAACTGAAAGGGGATTGTTTCTGCCTCCTACTGCAAATAATTAGGGTCTCTTTCTGTGGCCCAGTTTTTCCAGGCTCTATCTAGGCAGAATTCTCAGTGACTTTAGTGCAATTAGGAGTATTAAAAAGACTTGCAGGATGGCTTCCAGTTCTCCGAACAGTGAGAAACAATGAAAATGGTGTGTACCTCATAAATAAATATGATTGACCAGTACAGGCACAGCCTGTGGTTTAAATGGGTACCTGGGGTCAAGGCAGCTGGGCACCGCTGGCCACTTGCTGTGACATGTGATCATGCTCACTCTAGTAGTATTCTAAAAACAGGATGGAAAATATCACGAAAATGTGATTGAAAAAGCAATACCTGCCGATATTAAGATGGATAAACAGAAAAATCGAGGCCCTGCAGATGCTGGTGGAAACCCCATCATCTCTTCCCCACTTCCACTCGTGGATGCACATGCTTTTTGTGCTCCTCTCCCAGCTACCCTCCATAAAGACAGCTGAGGTAGTACGAGTCTGGCTTAGGGTCTTCAGCAATGCTGCAGTGCCACCCTCAGCTGACACTTGCAACATCAGTTGGAGAGAACAGATTAGGAGGACATTTGTAGGAAAGATTGGCTGGTCTTTCTCACTAAGATTCTTTCCTTTATTAATTTTGTTCCTGTTTTAGGCAAGGATGAAGGTCTGGCACAGCACCTTCTGTCATCAATGGAGCCCCCTTGTGATTTTTAGTTTTTTATTTTCTGAAATGCTTTGTCCAACTAAGTCTTCAGATATCTTCCAAATACCACTTTGTCTACAAAGGCTTCCCTGTGCTAAAGGAAAAGTGTTTCATTCCTGATACTGTGTGTATCTGCTTGATTAGGCAATATTTCTGTATTCTGGGCAGATTTACTCTGAAAGTGGCATCACTTCACCTTAGTCGGTATCTTTTGCTGGGATTAATCCGAACAAGCTTGACCTGTTGAAATGTAATGTTTCTCATACTAGTTTCCCAAACTAGTGAGGCCGTTGCTGTTTCAGGTGGCTTAAAAATATGTGCACAGTTTGTACTTTGAATGTTTAATAAGCTTAAAACATGAAATATATAATGCAGTTTGAACTTTCAAGTGTTATTTCATCACCAAAAAAGCAAAGTCTTGAGGCTCAGCAATTGCCTTTGTCAGAATGTAAATTCCAGCATGTAATACCCAGGCTGTATGTTTCAGGAAATCAGTATTAACCTATTAGTATGCAGTTTTCCTTGGAGAAGAGCCATCTTCACACTGAGCCTGTATTCCTGCTTCAAACCTTCCTGTCACTGTTCCGTATCCACGACCCAGCCTAAGGCTGCCTTTGACGGTTCTCCAGCCATTTCCTGCATACTGCACTAGCACTAATTGAAAATTTGGGTGGCCTTGCTTATTTATTTTCCTGGAATGTAGTGGGTTATATTTTCATGGCACTTTCTCAGCAGTGCAACGTTTCAATTTCAAAACCACTGCAATATGAGGAACAGTACCCCCCAAAATTAAAAAAAATAACAATAAAAAGCAGCATATCTTTGATTAATTTTTACAGTAGTTCTTTTGTGAAAATATATAATGGAAAAAGAATTCAGTGTTGCTTTTGTCTCTGAAGATCAGAGGCAAGAGAAGCTATTTAAATACATGTACAAGATGATCACATGCAGACACAATGAGGCATGAAACTTTAAATGCACAGATGCCATGGAAATGAAAAGATAATATAAAGTGTATTCTTTGCAAGACTTACAGAGTTCAATAGCTACATAATGTGTGTGGAAGGAAGAGAGAAGCAGCCCCTCCATCACTCTCTAGGAAAATTCCAACTATGTCTGGATGTGCCATTGGCAATAGCGTCGTGCTTTGCCTCCCTGGATTTCTGCAGGAATGTAATTCCACAGCAGACGGGGTTAGTATGTCACCATTAGCTCCTTGCTTGGAGGTGCACGTGCTTGGGCATGAGTATCTGTGGTAGATTTCAAGTTTTGATTAAAACATTTCACCAATTCCTTGACAAAATTTCAAACTTACATAATTTTTTTCTCTTCTCGCCTAATTATTTTGGTTTATAGCAATTTTTTATTGCGCGTGCAAAAATTAAAGGTTGGCACAAACCTGTTTACTTTTTATCTAATACATTAAGTGCAACTATTGAAGTCTTTTGGGAATCATGTTTTGTTCCCCAAAATGAAGGCATAAGGAAGTGTTTAGCAATAAATACACCATTATGATGCTGATCTGTATCTCAGAAATTATTTGGAGGAAGAGTGAACTGAAGATAGATTCTTTTTTACCTATAGGCACGCACCTTTAGGATTCCACAACTGTTTGAATTTATAGATGTTTCAGAATGGAGATAAAACTGGATGCTGAAAGGAAAAGAAGTTTTATAAAAAGAAAATGTCTGCTTCTATTTCTGAGTTTTCAGGATGCCATTTTGGGGTTTTATCTATAACTCTGATATTTGAAGACTTTTTATTGGAGCACTAAACATTTCTTGTAATTGAGTAAAGTAACAAAATAAGCAGTGTGTGGGGTTTTGTTTGGTTGGTTTGTTATGGAGTTTTATTGTGGGGTTTTTTGTTGTTTGGCATTTTTTGTTGTTTGAGGTTTTTGTTGTTTGAGGGTTTTGGGGTTTTGTTGGGTTTTGTTGTTGGTTTTGTTTTGGTTTTTTTTTTTAAACAGAAACATTCTCAAATGAAAATGTCAGCCCTAGCATTCCTCCATATTTCCATTTCCTTCTTTGCAAAGTCTAGATCTCTCTCCAGTGCGGAAGTTCAGATTTTAACTGGACCTCTTCAGCCTGTTCCAAATCCTAGTGAGAAGCTTCACATTTCCCAGTGAGAAGTTAAAAAGTGCCCCATGCTAAGGGTAGAGTAGTGATTGATCAAAGTATCTGACGTGTGCATATTGTGCCTTATTACAATTAACAGTGAATTCTGGTTCAGGATATTATACATTCCCTGAAGTGAAAGGCTGAGAGAATTGGGATTGTTCAGCCTGGAGAAGAGAACACTTCAGGGTGACCTAATTTCGGTCTTCCACTACCTGAAGGGAACTTACAGGGGCAAGACTATTTACAAGAGCATGTACTGACAGGACAAGGAGAAATGGGTTCAAATTGAAAGAGACTAGGTGTAGATTAGATATTAGGAAAAAATTTTTTATTGTGAGGGTGGTGAGTCACTGGAACAGGTTGCCAAGGAAGTTGTGGATGCCCCATATCTGAAAGTGTTCAAGGCCAGGCTGAATGGGGCTTTGAGTAACCTGGTATAGTTGAAGGTGTCCCTGCCCATGGCAGGAGAGTTGGAACTAGATGATCTTCAAGGTCCCCTTCCAAGCCAAACAATTCTATGATTCTATTAGGTGTAATACAAGTGAGTAAACGAGCACTTCCCTTTATACTTACGGCTGGTTAATTTTGCCTTGTAAATGAGAACAATAACCAACTGGGAAAGATGGGTTAAAATGGAAGAAGACAGTGCTCCCCCAGCCCTGTATCTCTGCCATGAGGGTTTCTCTACCTTGTTGAGGATACAGTCACACCATCAGCTTGGCATTTGGTACAACAGAGACACAGTATGGAATGGGAGGACCCTTGTGGCAGGCACAAGGGGTGCTTTTAAAAGTGGGTTTAATGCACATAGAAGAAATTCTTGTTGTATAATTCCTGGAGCACAGATTTAAAATAAGGCACCTTATGAACTTGCTAGTACATCCTGCCTCTTGAGGAGGGACTGACTACAGCTCCAAGAATAGCATTGTTCCTGTAGGTGCTTTAGCCACTTCTTAAAGGCTTCCAGTGAATGAAATACAGTTGATTTCCTAAACAACCTATACCAATATTTTGCTGTCATCAGTATTAGAGTTCTTCCTAATGCACTTTGCTATAGTGTCTTGTATTCATCATCCTGTCCCTCTCAGATATTGAAAACTGACTCTTAACCACTACTGTGAGACCTTCAGAAGTGTGTGAATATTGCCCACAAGCTGGATTGGATGTGCAAAACACTATTATTATTATTATTATTATTATTAATAATAATAAAGTAGAAACAGGACAGAATTATAAATATAATTATAAATCCACTCAGATATTGACCATATTTTAAAACACGTGTCTCAAAATAGGTTCTGCAAGTGTGTCTGATGGTCATTTGGTTCTTTTGAAAAAACAGCCCTGAAATCTGTTATGTATTTGAGTAATTTTACTGTTATTGCCAGTCATGCTACTGCAATAGGCCAAGTCACGCAAATAAAGTGAGTCAGGGTCTCAGCTATGAGCAGAACAGGACTGGGGACTGTATAAGGCTGAGTCCAACAGGCTACTTAATGTGCATGCCTAATTTTAAGTATTTGAGTTCAGTACTTTTGGTAAAGTGAATAATAGACCTGAAAGTGTTTTCAAGTTAATGGGAACTCATAAGTGCTTTCTTGGATCACAGCCCAGGAGCTCAGCACATTGCAGGGCTAAATACAGATTTAACAGTCTAAATTTAGGCCCCTATGTTTTAAAACACTGACCAACATTCTTCTTAGAAATTTCTGTGGAAATTGCTGTAGTTCTGAAGTCAAGGCCAAACACCTCTTACAATTTTAAGAATAAATGTCTAAGAATAAATGTCACTAAGAAGCATTAAAGACTAGGATTGTAGTTCATTAAAATCAAATATTGTCATGTGTTTGGCAGGTTTCAGATTAAGCTGTATGATCTGGTACCTCAAGATTCACATTTTAATGTTAATTTCTTGTCTGATATATTAAAATAATTTTTATCTCTAAAAGGAACTTCTTAATTATATCTAATTGATGTAAAATGCAACCTCTTGCTAACAGCATACAGCTGTGATACTAATTTGAATGTAAATTATCTAAAAAGTTAAGTTTTGAAAGAACAATTATACTTGGGCCCAGGTTGCATAGTTTATCTAACTGATTTTTGCCATTCTCATTCTCTTTTCCCCAGCCCTATTTTGTAATTTTTCCTTTCTTTTTCACCATAGGAGAATTAGAGATCAGGAGGTTGGGAGGAAGAAGAGAGGAAAGAAGAAAGAGACAGATAGGGAATCCTATGAAGACAGAAAAAAAAAACCAACAAAACAAACAAGAAGGGATTTAGTAATAGATGGAATCTTTATTTGCAATATTAAACACAAAAATTCCAGTATCATTTCCCTTAAAATAAATATGGTTTTGCAGAGACACCAAATTGGGCAAGTGAGGAAAACAACTTGGTTCCATCAAAATGGATCCAACTGATAACTGAATAATAGTTCTTTGTTACTTTAGTTGATTTTCACTAGGACACATTGGGAAGTGCTGGCTGCTACCAGAGCTGAGATATGGTCACTTCCAGTGGAGGGGAACTGGGCTGCTCAGGCAGCAATGAACTGTTCCACAGGTACAGTTCAATTCAGAACAGGAGATCTGATCTCTGCCCTCACTCAACATGATTTCAGGAGTCTGAAAAAATATCTGATGAAAAGCTTTTCCCTCCTTATTCCCTAAAGTATTGAAATTAAAGCAGTTGTGCCAGACTTTGTTCTTGCGGAAAAGCGGAACAGATTCTCACGCAGAATTTGAGGGACAAAACCTGTCAAATAATCTTTGAAATTTTTTTTTTCCTTTGAGAAAGAAATGTGGAAAAATTTTATATTGTTTTAGATTTCAACTTCACCCCATCTATTGTTTTAAAATACACACAATGGATAAAGGTTGATCCCCAGAAGTATTTAAACTGTGGCAACTTACTAGTGACACCGTTGACAGAGCTGTGGTATACAACATTCAGTATTTTTAGCTGCACAAAGTAATTTAGTAATTTTTTTTCATTGGTGCTGTTTAGAGAAACAATGCCTCTAGGTCAGTAGTGCACAGATTCCTTGGATAGGCCTTGAAAGGGAAGAATTAGGGTGGTGTTAGCCAAGAAAGCAAAGGAGTGAGAGAATTTTGTGTACTGTTGGAAATGGTTTAAAGTGCAAAGACTATATTTTTTGTTTGATGTGGAAAAAGTGACTGTACGAGTTCTGGAAGAAAACTCAAAATACTATGTGAATTAATTGATGTTGTTTCTCTTGAATCATACCAGAAATCATCTGGGGGAAAACACTGATCAGTAAGTTGTTTCTTTCTCTCTCGCCTGTCAGTGAAGATAAATAGATTTCACTTCATAATGAAAGTTTCTGGCTTAAACTCCTGGATAATGGTCAAAATGCTGCCAAGGTCAAAGAACTTATTTCTGTACCAATCTATTAAAAAAAGAAATAGAACTGTATGATTTATGTAGATCAGTTCCTGGATGTTGGTTTGACAACACAGATTCAGGTGATTTCCAGTTTAGGAGGACACAGAAAACAGCTGGTCTTGGGAGCAAAATACAACACAGGAAATCTGCTTGGCAATTGAAATATTTGTATGAATTTTTCATATAATCTATGGCAACTGCTAGAAGCCAACATCTACAGGAATGTTCCATTGATGGATCAAGAAAATAAGAGGAAGTGGAACAAATGAGGTGAAGTAAAGTTGTGCAGTGATTATAGATTTGTTAGAGTAGACAAGGAAGGGTTGGGCTTCTCGGCTCTGCTCTTGGTTTGACTGCCTTGGCAGGCTACTGATCTCCAGTTAAAAAGTCATGTATCTTCATTTTAGTAAAGCTTTTGGCAATGTTTCTTACAAAGAAGCAAAGACAATATGATCCAGATTGAAAATCCCATGGTGTCAGAAAAGGCAAGGCTGAGGAAGGGTTAGCAAAATGGGGCCACTATTAAATGGAGAGATGTATTGAAAGAGGTTTCTCAAGGGTCTATCCTGTATCTGTTACTTTTTATAAAACATCCCAAGAATAGAATAGAGGCTAAGCTTGTTACATTTAGAGAGGACATGAAGAAGAGAGGAAATAAAAGTGTGTTAGAGAACGGAATAAGAATTCAGAGGGAATTTGTCAAGCTGGTGATGGGGGTTTTTTAAGAAAAACACAAAAGATGGTATTCAATAGGTGCAATAGACATAGCATTATCAGTTCCCCCGATACAGGAAGGGGAAAAGTAAACAGGATTACAGTTGCATAGAAAAAATGCAGAGTGAATCACAGGCTAAGCACAAGTCATCACTGTTAAGCTGTTGGAAAAAGGAAAATGCCATACGAGTGGGGCAAGAAAATGCCATACGAGTGGGGCAGGAAAACAGCCTGCAAAATAGGAAAAGCAATTATTTTGCTCTGCTAACCCATGGTACTGCTTCAATTTTAGTGCTTTTTCTCAAATGTTTTTCACCTGGATCATGCTTGGCTTGGGGAACTACACTTCCAAAATGACATTAGGTGTCTGCAGAATAGTGCAGTGGAGATCAAGCTTGATTACCAGTCCAGAAAACATTAAATATCAGGATAGTAAGAGGACTGTTTGGAATAATGAAGAAAAGAAGATACAGGGCCTTTAAATACGGTAAAGACTGTGACATGGAGGAAGCAAAGAGTCTGTTCTCTGGGCCAGCAAAGACAGACCTTTCACTAATGGACTGAAATTGCAGTAGAGGTTATGTTCAAAGTATACATTAGAAAAAAAGGCCTTTAGTGATAAGGGTAGAGAAACACTGGGAAAGATTGCCTGAGGAGATGGTAAAAGCACCATACTGGGAAGCCTGCAAGAACAAGATTGAAAAAATAATTATGTTACAACAAAAGAGTAGTTGATCCTGTATTAGGGCAAGGGAAAGTACTAGAAAGGGTGATTCTTAAGGTCATTTTCAACCTTATGCATCTTAGCTTTTTTTCTGTTCCTTAGATTTCCCTGGTTATAATATTCACCTCACAAATTCAAACAGAAGTATGGAGAGGTCTGGTTTGGATGTTAAAATGTGAAAAAAAAACTAGGCAATAGCTGTAAGTTTGAAGGCATTCACAAAAGAGAACAGTTCTGGAAAGGCAGTTATACAGTGCAGAATCAAAATTTATCCATACAGTTTGTCAAGAGAAGGTGAAGGAGCAAATCTGCTGCATTTTACAAACATCTTCAAAAGGAAGATATTTCTGTTAACAAGAAGCAGGCTTGCAATGGACAGATGCTGCAGCTAGATGAATTTACCTTTTCAAACAACATTTACATTTCTATCAGTTATTTTTTACACATTAAGGTAGTGTGGTACATGTTAGGGTAACCACTGAGAAATCTTCAAAAGTGCAGTGATGGACTTGCCATTTCTCCAACTCTTTAAAGTAAAATGAAGATGTCTTTCTAAGAAACAACTACAGAAAGACCTAGGTGTGGGAATGGCTGGAGGGAAATTCTACAGCTTTCAATATTCAGGTTAGACAAGATGATCATAATAATCTCTCTGGCTTTTAAATCTGTTTACTCAACTTTGTAGAGAGATGTAATGTTTACAGATCACTGTCAAATCTGCATAAATGGATTAGAAAAAGGCATGAATGAGCAATTACTCTTGTGACCTCTATGAGGTATAACTCTTACTATTTACCAGGTCATTATATTACAAATTGTCATTTCTTTCCTCAGTTTTAACTGCATAGATTAATCTCTTCAACAGCACCTGGAGTTCCATGGAGTAATGTATTTATATTAGCAGCATTATATATGACAGCAAATATATACTATATATTATGGTATATACATCATAAGTTATATATATGCGACATATATATATATATTATACATACATACATATATATATATATATATATATTTTAACCGCACTAGTTTTCCTCCTTTTGTTCTAAAGAGATATGTGGGGTAGTGTTTCTTTTCTCCAGTGGGGCACATCTGCAGCCAGTCACTGTCAGCTTTGTTCTGGAGTCACTGAAGGGGTAGGTGATGGTCACTACACATCAGCTGGTAAAACCACCCACAGCAGATTCAACAAAGTGCACCACACAGGAAGTTCTTCATTGACAGTATTATGCAGGGCCCCTGCAGATCATAAGATTCCAGGATGCTGGTCTTGGAAATGGGAGGATTTGCCTGTGTGGATGTCTGTGATGAAACTACATATGGCATTTATAAGGTTTCTGTTGTTGCAGAGTTTAGCCTGGTTGTGCTGTTCTGACAGATTCCCCAGGGCCACAATCTGGATAAAAGGCTGCTGAGCAGCCTTTTAGAAACAGCAGTTTAAAACCTCTAAAAGGGGAGACTAGGTGACATTTGCAGAAGCAAAAGACCTTGCGGCTTTTCCTCGCCTGGAGGAGTTGTGTCTTCTCAAGTTCAGGCTCCCTCTTCTTAATCACCTCTTTAGGGTCTTTGCACTTACGACAGAAGTGAATATGCAGTCAAATCCACAACCAAACTTCAGTCTGGCACTGAAGTTTGTCACTTGAACTGAATCTAAATTCATGGTTGTTTGTTACAAAACCTTGTGGTTAGACAGTTCCCTTTCTGGACTCCCACTGCAGTCAATGGACTTTATGGGCACAGGTATCTACTCTCAGATATTCAGAGAGCATTGGGCATGGCTGAGACCCACATATGTGCTGCACTATGTGGGCCCTTCTGCAGCAGTCAAACCTTTCAAAGAGTGGTTTTATTTGGTGCATCCAAATAAAAATTCAAACAAGATGTCATGGAGGAAAAGCATAAGTTTGAAATGGGTGGCAAATAGTTACACTGTGTTTTTAATGTGATGATAACTTTTCTTGGAGAACTGAGGAGCTCATTTTCTGCACTGGATATTAGAAGAAAACTGCAGAGTCACTGGTTACAACTTTGGAGATAATTAGAGAAAAAATAGGAACCAGCTGACTTGTTTTTCCCTAGAAAGATGCTGTGTAATGTTTTACAAAGCCTAGAGGAAAGAGTCAGAAAAGTGTTGTTTATTCATGTGATGAAATATTACAGACTATTAATTTAACCTGGGTGGGTATAGCATACGAAAAAAGTGAGAAAAATTGTGTTTCTTGGCCTTAATGCTTTTTATAGTGCTTAAGTTCTTTACTGTTTTATGAAAGGTAATTTGTTTTCCCACTACTGTTCTGGTTTGGGTTGGATTTGGCAAAACTGAGGAATGTATTCTTCAGTGTTTTTTTCTTCTCATTGCTTTTCCTCTCCTTCCCAGTAAGATTTTGTCTGAACTTGGCTTTTGCAACTGAATATCAAGCAATACTAGCAAAAAGCGAAAAAGCAGATCTCTTGACCCTTTCCATAAGGAAAAGAACATGTGTTCAGAGGCCCCCCAGACAGACAGCAGGTTTGTTAAGAAACATTTTTACTATTTCACAGGAAAAGGAGGAAGGATTTGCCTTACTGGGTGCTGGCAGCACTGCCCGCTTGCTTGTGCCTGCGCCTTTCTCTGCCACCCTTCCTTCTGCCACCCACAGTAGTAGCACCCCCAGGCCCTCCCCTCACAGAATCACAGAACATTTAGGGATGGAAAGGACCTTTGGAGATCACCTAGTCCAACCCCCTGCCAAGGCAGGGTCACCTAGAGCAGGTGACACAGGAACGTGTCCAGGTGGGTTTGGAGTGTCTTCGGAGAGGGAGACTCCACGACCTCCCTGAGCAGCCCCACCACAGGGGTGCCCATGCTTCTGGGTGAGCTTCTGCCCGCAGGGACAGTGCTAGGGGGTGGTTTTATTATCATTTATTGTCGTTGTTCACAGAATCACAGAACATCCTGAGTTGGAAGGGACCCATCCACAAGGATCATCAAAGTCCATCTCTTCACCCTGCTCAGTACATTACCAAGAATCACACAATGTGCTTAAGAGTGTTGTCCAAATGCCTCTTGAGCTCTGGCAGGTTGGTGCTGTGACCACTTCCCTGGGGAACCTGTTCCATCACCTTCTGGAATGAAGAACCATTTTCTAATACCCAAACTAAACCTCCCCTGACACAACTTCAGGCCATTCCCCCGGGGTCCTGTCGTCGTTGTCCCTAGCTGTTGTCAACGCTGCTATTATCAAGCTTTTATTTTTTCCTGTTGCTCCTCATCCACGAAGGGACCAACCCCAGAACTCCCGACGCCTCTAGAACACCCCGCACGAGGGCAGGAGGGAAAAACGCAGGTACAGGACGAGAGAGCGCGGGGGCGGGACTTCCGAGGAGATGAGGCCTCCAGGGGGCGGGATTTTGGAGGCTTCCAAGGGGGCGGGAGCGGCTTTCCCCGCCTCGATCGCTCCGCGCTCCATCGATGTGCTCTGCCGGCGGCTGGCGGCGCCTGTCGGTGCCGGGCGCAGGTGCCGGACGCGATCGCGGCGGCGGCGGGCGGTGAGTGACCGGCCCCGGCCCCGGCCTCCGCCCCGCTCCCCCCGCCCCGCGCTGCGGGGCACCTCCAGATCCTTACCCCCCACCACCACTTCCCCGGGCGGAGGCCTCCCCTCTTCTCTCTCCATTCGGCCTCCCCCTGCCTTCCGCTCCCCGGGCGGGGTCGAGCGCCGCGTCCCCGCCCCGGCTCCGGGGGGGGGTGGACGGAGCTGTCGGCGGTGGCTCTTGGGGTGCGGGGGCCGTCGCTGGTCTCCGGCTGTTACCCGGTGGCTTCCCGGCTGCAGCAGCTTTCCCGTGCTCCCTCAGCGCCCTGGCAGGAGGCCGGGGACAGTACAGGGCGGGGAAATTCCCGTCACCTGCGACCCCCGCGGGGGGCACACGGTGCCCCGCTGGGTGACGGCGGCTGCCAGAGGTCGGGCCCGGCAGCAGCAGCTCCCTGGGCTTTGCCTCTGTTCCTCATGGCTGTCAGGGCCTGGTGGGGGCTTCTGGGCCCGCCCGCTGCTCCGGGACACGGGGCTGGTCTGAGACTGTCTGAAGTCACAGAATCCATTAGGTTGGAAAAGACCTCAGAGATCATCGAGGCCAACCTCTCCGAGATGGTCGAGTTCACACCAGTGAACCGTGGGTGTGCTGGATGAGGGAGTAGGCGGAACGGGGGGCAGGGAGAGGTGAGGTCTGACCTCTGGAAAGCTGGTTATTTGCAGGACTGATTGGGCTTTAATTTTTTTTTTTTTTTTAATTTCGCATTTAATGGTACCGTCAAATTTCAGACAGAACTCCCCAAAAACGCGTGGGTACTTAGGCGAGTGCAGTAGGAAAGTACCAGGGTAAGAAATATGAAAGGAATCGAAATAACATATACATGTTGAGAGATGGTTGTTTTCATTGAGATCTATCTGGAAGTGTTACACTTTTCTTTGACTTAAATTTTTTTTTTTTTTTTTTTTTTTTTTTTTTTTTTTTGCTTCCTGCCCAGTTCTATATTTTTCCCTCATTTGCCCTACAGTACAGAAGGGTCCATGAGCTGGATGGCCAAATGTCTTTCCTCCTTGGTTCTTCTATATCCTAATTAGGAACCTGAAAATGATCTCTTAGCAAGGGGTAGATATCTGAAATTTGGGATGATCTTGTTTGCAAAAGGGATTTTTTCATTTTCAACATAGTCTTCCTTCTTACACTGTCAGCTTTTCCTCGATTTTTTTTCTCCTCATTTTCTTTATTTCCTGCAGTTCACTTGCTTGTTGTGGGTTAACAGCTTCTAGCCATAGTCTCAAAAGTTTTGAATCAAAAGGCAGTGAAATATTAAGCCATTCTAGATCTGACAGTACATCAGATTAAATGTAAACTCCAAATATTCATTATTTAAAGTTTCGTTTAAAATAGTAATCTTATTTCAACTTTCCAGGCTTTTCCAGCGTTCTTAAAACAAGTAAACAGTCTCTTTTCTCCTTTAGTGATTTCTGCACATTTCATTACTATAAACTTTGTTTTGTTTTTGCTTTTGCTGAAGTTGTCAAAACAGTTAAAGGCTTGCAAATAAACAAACTTATGGCTTAGGAAAACAGGTCTGTTTTCTTCCTTTACCTTTTGCTCAGCTGAGGAAGGAAAGTTCTGTAATTCTTGCTTCCCTGTTTTGATAGCATCTTATCACAGCTTGCACTGATCCAGCAAGAAGCAGCAAAAGGCATGCCCTGCTGCTGATTTGTTTCCCATGGATAGCTTAGTTTACAGTTTTTGTGATTTATGCCCACTTCTTGGACAACAATGTTTTTACTAAGATGGGATTTCTGTTGTCTGAAACATCACTTAAAACAGATGCAGTTATTTTCATCATAATGGTATGACTTAACTCAGTGAAACTTATTTTAAGTTGTAACGGTAAGAACGTTTTTCTCTATGGAAAACATAACTTTTTTAGGATGTGCCAGAGGTGAAACTATTCAATTAAAAGCATGTTATCCATCAAACTTATGCTGGATTTTTTTAAAACAAAATCTAAAGTTGTCTTGTGTTTTTATGGCCTTTGTTCAATAAATTACAATATTTTTACAGACTTGATAGTTGTGGGTTTTTTTAGTCCTATAATTGCTTTATCGTATTTTGGAGCTGAATAGTGGTCTAAGGTAATGAATACTTCAAATGAATTCTGAAAAAACCCAACCATGTAAATTCTAAATCACGAACATTAAAAAAAAATGAAAAAAATAAGTCTTTAAAGTAAATTATTTTTCACCTTGCCCTTGGAGCAGTGGATATTGTTATGTGAAGAAACTGTTTCATCTTCAGTACAAAAGGTATTGTTCACTAAGTGTTTTTGAATCTGCAGTATTCAGATTTTCTTTTAAATTGTAGGATTTCTTGTGAGTATGAGCGAGGGTTTTTTTGCTAGTTGTTGAGAAGATCTGAGGGAAAAACAGGCATTAAAATATGTAATCCACCAATTGTTTTCCTGAGGTCCTATTAGAAAGAAACTCTATCCACTGATAGTCCTTTCTTTATTATGCTGCTCTTCCCAGAGAAGCTGGACTAAAGCAAAATAAGTAGGTTGACTAAAGAGGCAGAGGCAGTGGCAGTGACCTCTTTTAGTGATGAAAACTTCTAGGTACATTATGTTAAACCATACTTAATCAATTTCTTTCAATGTACTGGTACATTTAGCTGCAAATTCAGTAAGTCTTAAGCACTGTACTTAAAACATCAGTTTTGAGTTATTTTAATTCTGTTTATTTTGTGCTTTTCGGCTTTCCTACTTCATTAAAAAAAAAAAACCAAAACAGCCAAAACCAAAAAAGAATATGAAAAGAAAGAAGTAGTTATCTCAATAGGATGGTGACAGAAGACTGAATATAAACGATGTTCTTAAAAACGTGAATTTTGACAGCTGTGGAAAGTCTCTGTAAAATAATCTACAGTTAGAGCTTTGTACTCCAGGACAAAAGCCTCTGAAGCACAGAGGGAGACTACCTGCATGTACTTTAAATACCCATAGATCACTATTTACTTAAGCAAACAGGCAAAGAAAACTTTGCACAGGAGGAATAAGTAGTACTTCATTTTACAATCATGGACTGAAAAATAGTACTCAGAAGACTGTACGTGTTACAGTGACTTTATTTTCTATGTGAGTTTTTCAGACAGTGAAATCTACTGCTCTACTTAAAAGTAAGCTGAAGGTTCAAAATATGAAAACTGCTGAATTACTGTCTTTTAGCAGAAGTCAGATGTTAGCTCTTCAGCTTAACTTTGACCTTCTGTCTTGGACCACCTACATTCTGTAAATCTGGGCTGTGCAACATTGTCTTTCAAATTACTTTTCCCAGGGGAGAAATATGGTGTTTGGTAATGGAGGGAATCTTGTTTGTAAAGGTGCTTGGAGGATGAGGGATGATTAGACAGCACATGTATAGCGGTCACGTCAGATTGATGTTTCATCTTCTGCGCTGAACATAAAAGCAAAGGTCTGTGTGTACAGCTTGCAAAGTATGAGGTTCAAAAATCTAGCTGATTAAAATTTTTGTAGCTTACCCTGGAAATTATTTTCTGGAATTTCACTCAGCATTTCAGTTCCAAAGCAGTTGGATTTTTCTCTCTGTCAAAAGTTAGAGGAGAAGGGAAAGGCGGGAGAGAGAACTCATTTTTGTGATCTCCTGGAGGGGGGAAAAAAACCCAACAAACCTGAAGCATGCAGTTTTCCCAGAAACTGAGTAATGAGAGAAATGCCTGAAAATAACTTCATTGTGATCGCCATGTTATGGGCTTTGCATAGGGAAAGGTAAACTACATGTTTAGTATTTTAAACAACACCAAACCAAACACTTCTCCTCCCTCCTATGGAGAAATTCTTTGGAATGGTACTTTGTATATTGTTTTGGAAGCATTTACTGCTTTTTCTCCCAAAATAAATTGGGCTGTGTAGTCTTTTTTTATCAACAGAGGTTGTTATTCTGCCGACAGTATGTTCAGCATTTTCATTAGAAAATACTGTGATTGCATCTGGTGATGAGTGTGAAAGCCTGTGTTTCCTTTTTAATTTTGTTTGCTTTGTTTTTAAGGAAAACAAAATTTCTGAGACACCAAGTCCTTAATGGATCTGGTTTTCACTTGACCTTAAGGGAACTGCAGATTCCCAGATTTCTAGTTTAATTCTCAAAGGTGGACCTTAGGCTATATTGTGCAGAAACCAGTGGGGTCTCTGGCAGTGTAAAAGTGTCTTTGGATCAGATTACAATATAAGTCAGGGTTTTTTAGGTATATTTAGACTTGTATTTTTTTTCTTTGACTTTGTGGATAACTGAAAAGTAATGTACCCTGTATTTTGAAGTTCATTAAAAAGCCTGTATTAATTAAAGATTTAGGCTTATGCTGAGCAAAAATTCCTTTTTAAATGCCTGCTTTTGTATTGAGGACAAACTAAATTGATTTTTTTTGACATATTCATAAAATGTTTCAATTAAAAAAGCAATTACTTTCAGTTTTATATGTAAGAATTCTGTGAGTCTTGTGACATTTCGAATCTCACTGTGGTTTTAACAGGTGTACCCTGCTTTTTGGAGTTGCACATTGGATATTTGGAAAAAAATTAAGAAACTGTATGTATAGCCAATGAGTTCTCTTATGTTTCCTTTTCATTAGCAGAGAAGGCTCAGTAACTTCTGTTTCTCAAAAGACAGCTTCACTGCTCTAAAAGCATGATAGCTCCATACAGGAGAAGGGATTTCAGATGCATGAGTGGAAATGAAAACTTAGAGTATGTAAGGCAACAGCAGGCTTTTGTTAGAAAAATACCTGTGCACACAGTCTTTCAGGGCAAGACTTGAGTGTGTGTTTGACCATGTGAATCGATTCTATAGTATATGGCTTGAGTACTTCTCTGAGCAGAGGCCAGAAAGAGGTGTTTAGGAGAGAAAATGAATAATACAGGAATCTCAGTAACACAAGTGCACATCTCATCTTTTAAATACTTTTGAAAAAAAAAGGAACTACCAAAAAAGTCACATGGCAGATATTAAATTTAGTGTTGCAGTCCTACCTATAAGCACCCAAGTTAAAACTTCAACTATATGAACTGTGTAATTACAGTGGTTATATAGTGTTTTTATAAAGAATATTGTGTGTAGTTATAGGGCTTAGAAAAAAATCTGTGGTGTCTTGTTTCTTTTCTCTAGAAAAAAAAATTTTCATCCCTTTGGGATTTATTTAGTTTATTTTTCTGAACTTCTGGATCTTTCTGAATGCATTTGAATAAACATATTTGAAAGTTTTTGATGCTTGAAGTATTGTTTTCAAATTTCTGCCTGTGAATAACAGAAGATTGAGGGATGATGAGGGTATTAAGATTCTTTACCATTTTCTTGTTAACTGTAATGATGTACAGAAAATTATGAATAACTTTAGAAGAAAAGAGGAATGAATGGCTTAACTGGAGGACAATAAGGATAATGACTTCTGGATGAAGCAAACTTTGCTGAATGTTGGAGGTAGAAGCAGATGTAGGAAGACGTGCATTGTGAGAATTTAGAAAGTAATGGGAGATTTATGACCATCTGTGATATGGTTTTGTATAAAACTGAGTTGACTTTTTTTTACGTATATGTTTATATATACATGTTTAGGGCTTTTCTTCAAAACATTGCTGGATTATAGTGATGTGTCACGTAATAAATACAGAAGCTTTTACCCAAGGAGATGAATTAATTTCTGGGGATTTGTAATATAATTTATAATGGAAGTAGAGGAAATTTTGGGGAGAAACATCTGTGTTCAGACTTCCTTTAATTATATTTTCTTCTGTGCTATTGCCTTTTTCTAGCAATTCAGTATGAGCAAACAGATGTTCAGAAAACTTAAATTGGTTTGACTTGAGTGTTGGTAATGAATAGGTGCTGTAACATTGAATATACCAGCAAAAGTGTTCATTCAAGAACTGGTATAAACCAGCATGATGATATAATTAATAAATCGGGGCAATAATTTATTTTCACTGTGAAGTTAAGGAACTTTAAAGCTAACTTTTTTGATAATGTATTTGATAAGGTGAAATATTTTTTTGAATTTTTTTCTTGAAGCTTTCCCAAACAAAAACATTTTAATCCAAGTTTATAGGGCTGTTTGGGTTATTGTAGTATTGATGGGTTTGTTTAATAATGGCACTTGGAGATTGTCATTGTCACTTAGGTAAAAAAATTTTGAACTGAAGTGAAAATGTGATTGTGGTTCTGGGCTGCCCAGACTGTGTATATATTAAATTAAATTTCTGTGCTGGTGAGTTTGATGGAGGAGGTATGTGTGTTCATGGTAGCAGAGCAGGGGGAAGGAAATCTTTTTTTAAAGTACACTAACTAAAATAGATTTTATAAGTCAAACATTTTATTCAGCTTTTTCTGTTTGAACAGGTGATATAATTGGCAGATGAAATGATCTTCTGAACTAAAAGAAACAAAGAAAACCCCCCATTTTAAAAGTCTCTGTATTATAGGTTATTGTTCCTTTTAATCTATTTTTAGTGGTTTGCTATTTTTACTTCTTGCTGATGAGTTACGAACTCAGTGTTCTGTGTTGGCTCTTTAACTTCCTTCAGGTTGTTTACGGTGTATGATACTAATGAACAAAATTTCATTTTACAGTGGAATGTTTGTGGAAAAAAAATCAGCGTTTTGATGTCATAGGGGCATTTGTGTGGTTGATTGTTCTTTGTGGGGAATCTCTCCCCTCTCCAAATAAATAAATATCTCAAAACTCCTGATGTAAACATAGATCAGTATATAGGTATGTTGTACATTGTAACTGACAGGGTGCTGTCATTTAATATGTACAAGGAAATGGATTTATGCTAGTCTAGATTTTTTTTTTTTGACATGTGATAGATAGAAGGTTAATTGATGTTAAATGGATGCTTTGTTAGCCCTTCATCAGCTACTAAACTAGTACAGGAGGAGTGCAAATCATTACTACAAAAGGCCAAGACCAGTATGTTTTCTTAGTGAGGTTTATAGGTCCTTTTTTATCCCTCCCTTCTTTCCCTCCTTCCCAACCACACAAAACATAACCAGCTGTAATGGTAGGAGGAGAGAGCAAGCAGCTTTTCTAAACACACACACACTCTCGCACTCCGACCCCCCTCTTCCCTCCTCATACCTCAGCAGAGTGACAGCTTCTAGATGTTGCGTGCGAGTGAGTTCAGCTGGTGCTGTGTGGTCTGGGTGTGTGGTCTCCAGCTCAACCGAGAGGCTGCTAACAGGGTGGATGAGAGAGAGCAACACTGTTTACTTTAATTTATTTCGGATGCCGGAACTGTGCCCGGAGTTTCTCCTGAGCCGGGTTCCACCGTGAGCGGTGTCAATCCCTCGCAGCTGCAGCCCAGGCTGAACTCCTCTGCCAGGGTTCTCGCAGCATCTGCCTCGGGTCCAAGCCTTTTAATCCCTTGTGACTCAGAAATGTTAATGGCATCGCTGAGTGCTGTGGTTATTTTGCTTTCACTCTGTCAAGATACATCACCATGAAGATGTACCTGGCTGGGTTATGGAAAGCAGGACCTCTGAGTTACCGAGGGAATATGCGAGTATGGCTGTTGTGAAAGCAAAACTGCTGTGCTCATCGCTTGGCTACCCTAAAACTAAAATCTCTAGTACACACTTTGTGGCTGGTAGGGAAGTTCAGGAGCCCTTTCAAAAAGCAAAGGGTATCATGTTATGTTATTTAATACTGCAAGTATTTTCTTTTTTCGTCATTTGCCCTTTCTGTCGCAAAACTCGCACATCCTCCCAAATCGAAACGGATTTTTGGCGTGTAGCGTTGTCCTGTAAGTTAACGTGTTTGTCAGTGTTAATATTGGCTTGAATCAACACGCCGGATATGACAGGGCAAGACAAATGAGCCTTTGTTTTTTCTGTGTGACAGTGAAATTACCCACTTTTTTATGTTTGTTCATCTTTTCATTATAAGTAGCTTAGTGGTGTTTTGAAGAATTTCTTTCCCCCTAAATGTAAGATTCGTGAGCACTTCTTGTTTAAATTGACAAGTCTTTTATTATTTAAATAAACATGCATAGATTCTTAATATCACTTGGAATTTCAGCATTGTTTAGCTTATTCACTTCCCAGTCTTTTCTGGCAGGCTTGCAGGAATGGACCTTATATTATTAATGCAGTGTTGAAGGCTGTGGAAATTCTAGGGCACTGAAGATCTCCAGAGGGGTCAATAAATGTCAGTTATTTTCACAGTGCTGCTTTTTGGATGCTTTTAATTCTTGGTTTATGTAGATTGTCTGTCTGAATTTATGTTGTTGGGAAGATAAAGCACAGAAAAGGTTGCAGTAGTATTTTTCTTCAGTTTGTAATGGTTTTGAGTACAAACATATAGGAAACATTTTGCATTGTCATCCTTCTTGGGGTCATTTGCCATGTCCTGTCACTGACTCTGTCATAGTGTGTTGTTCTCAGGGGACTCTCCAAGTTTTCTAGTGAGAACAAATTATTAGACTTACTTATTAGAAGCCCAGGTTTGTGTAGTTTAAGGTGAAAAGTCCATCACCTATGTACTGGAATCTGAGTATTTATTGCTTGTTTTAAAAGGCATTTCACAGATCTTTTAGTTTGGAAATTATTTAATGCTGTGATGGTAGTGTGATAAGAGTAACTCACCTATTGATTTCAGATTGGTTTTCTTTTCAAAGTAAACAGCAACACCTGAGGCATATTGTGATTTGCACTTGGGTGATGCTTTGCTGTTCCTGCCTCAAAATTTTTTATATTGTATAGTTACATATATGTGACTGAGAACAAATAGTTGCTATGTGAAGACTTGCATGCTTGCTTGTAGCTTAGACTTCCTCAATGATGAGAAATTGGCTTCTACTTCCGTCCCTTCTTGACAGCTTTGATTCCGTTTGCTAGATGACTGTGGCGCTTGCATTGACCTTGAGTCTGCCTTCCTCTGAGAGAAAACCCTTTAGGTTCAGTGTCTGTGACAAAGTACTACTGAAAACTTAGCTGAATTTCCAGTCACTGGAACCGTTTTTGTTTTAGAAGTCAGAAACTCCATTTTAAAACAATTCAGCTGCTAATTTTCCCTAAAATTTCCCTGGTGAAATTTGTAAGGTGGCACCATATTGTTACTCACCTTCCAAAGTTCCATGCCTTCATGATGTTTGTAGTTTTTCTTTGGGATTTGAACTTACCAGCCAATGTAATATGCTTCAATTCTGAATTTTTGTTTTTCATTTATTTAGTATTCTGGTGATCCTTCCAGAATGATGATGATGATCTTTTCTGTTCGCCATTGAAAGTTGAATGTGGAAATTTCAAAACTCTTCTTTTAAACCAACTTTAAACTGAAGGCTTACAAAAGTCAAAAAAAACCAACTAGACTTGTGCTTTCACTTACGTTGGACCATGTTTCATTGCTTCATTATTTGTTTTTAAAGGGGCTTTTCTTAGGATAAAAAGGAAAGGTGTCCTCTCTTTAGCAAACTTGGAATGCTTACAATTGTCTGGATATTTTTTTTTTTTACCAAACCTTTGTGAGAAGACAGTTTATTTAAGAAGCTCATGTAAAGACAAAAAATATGTTTATGAAAGGCATTTTTCAAGATGGCCTTGTAGTAGGTGGTCTTTGCGCAGGCTTTCTAACTCTTTGCACATTCGTAGCAAGAATTATGACAGAATAACAGAATAATATGGGCAAGATCATGGGAGCAGTCAAACAGATGTTGTCCATGTTAAACTGTTGGGGAGATACTGTGAGGAAATGAAGTCTAAAAAAGAAAAGAATGGGGAGGAAAAAAGAGGGAAAGAGACCTTGGTTAGCGTAGAAGAAGATTGTTCATTGCAAAAAAATGCCTTGTTGATGCTTCTTCAGTGAGCCTGACTCCTCAGAGGAAATATCTTGTAGAGAAAACTGTCTATGCAATCTCTCCTAGTCAGGAAGAGGGCTACTTTTTTCTAATATTATTTTATGTATAATATATATTTGTAAAAATAGATTTTATGTTTTAGGGCAACATATAGAATTGCAACAAAAGCTTGTAGTTAGGTGGTTGTGTTGTTTTACGAAATGAAAAAGTAATTGGTGGGGGGTTTTTTTAGGTTTGCTTTAAATGTTTTTAAACAAATTTAGAAACTTACTTTTGGGACACAGTAGTAGTACACTGACTAGGCTTCCCAATAGGCAATTCAGTCATTTTGGCTATTGACATGTTTGTCATAAGGAGAAGAAATATTCTAAATGAATTGAAGGCTCCCCTGCATTTGTTTGATATTTATAATAGTGACATATTCCAAAGATTTCCTTTCCTTGCCCTTTGAAATAAATGAAAGCAATTGCTGTTTGAAAATAATAATAATAATAATAATAATAATAATAATAATAATAGAACATCTCAGTGCTATAGTGCTTTTGTAATGTGTTGAGATTTACTGTGGTATTCTCATTCCAGTAAGGTATTTTAAAGCAATTCTGCAGTAAGCATGGAAATACTTTGGAAGAAATATTAGATTTCAGGAGGCTCAGCATTTTTATTACATTTATTTAGCTCATCATGAAGGGGGATCTAGTGCCAATTTCTGAAATCCAGAACAATATGTTGTAATATTACTTTTGAGTTTTGGTATTGAAACAAACCAATTACCTGTGTGCTTAGGTATTTTGAAAGAGGCAATAGCTGCAATGCAAGGGAACTATAATGTTTTGGGGGGAGGGGAGTCAACCAAATAATACCACAGTAACTCCTATTTTACTTGGTTTCCTTGAGGTTTCTTCCTCTGCACATTACCTGAAGTTCCTGAAGATGGCTTTTTTACATCTCTATTACTGATTATTATTCTATGTAAATCTTTACCAAAAAAATTGCTCAAAAGTAAAATAGGTGCTTTATGTTGATCTACTGGCATCTAGACAGATGCTGCTTCCTGCAGAAGGTGATTAGGTGTGCATGTGAGGACACAGCACCACTGTTTCTTTGCTGCTGTTGTGTATCTTCAAGCTCTGCTGAAAATCTGTGAGAAAAGCTCAGAAAACTACATAGGTAAGATTATGAGGAATAGGTGGAGTTTGTTCTCCTCTCTCTTGATAAAATTAGACACTTTATTCTTCTCTAACATCCTCTTTGCACAGGACTCCAGAAGAAACTTCAAATGCAGAAAGGTCTGAGCTTCTGTGCATGTGCATCTTGTATAGGAATAAACAAGACATGAGGAATGTTGACAGAAGATGGGGTCTTGAATTTTCACCTGTGGCAAGGAAGTGGATCAATAGTAGTGTGGATGGGCTACTTGGATAAGGCAGCTTGGAGTAGGGAACAGGGAGGTAAAGAAGAGGAATTACCAAGGTGTCTGGATTTGAAAGGAGAATGGAACAGTACCACCCCTCTCCCTTCCTGCTTTAACTTACGGATAAAAAGTCAGAGAGAGAATCAACAGGATAGGGGCAGGAAGCAGTTTGTCTGCAAGACTAGAACCTGGCCTCAGTTTTGAAGTGAGGCAGAGACTGTCTCTGTGCGAGGAGGGCAAAAAGCCGGTGCTGGGAAAGAAATAGGAGTAGGGCACAAGCACGGAGCACAGCTTTCTGTTCCGTAGCTGGATAAGACTGTCAGCTGATTTCTTTGTAATCTACTCATACAGTCCTCTCCTTCAGTGCTGTTCTACCCACAACGTTATAAACTGCATGTGTTGACTACTGGCTTCTCTAGTCTCGTGTTGGATTCATGTAAAATGAATTTCCAGTGTTCTACATATAAGACAATAAGTTATACAATACTGAATAACTTAATTCCTTTTTCATCCATTTATTGTTTGCAAAAAAACATAGAAACTAATGCTTTATTAAACACATAATGTAGTTTGTAATGTTATGAAGGCAACCAGTCAAGAAATATGAGGTTTGCTACTTGAAAATAGAAAACCAAACCAGACCTACATCGTGTATGTTATCATGAGCTCCTACCAGACTTCCTTCGTGTACTGGACCTGGCTGACATCCTGCAGCTTACTACGTTCTTGCTTGTTTCACATGACTTTGCGTATCTTTTTAATTGCACACTTCAAAGGTAGTCTTAAAAGTTCTCTGAAGGTATTAGTGGTTCTGTTATGTTCAGAATATCTAGATGCCTTTTCTATATTGATGACTTTGTCTTCAAAAATAGGTTTGAGCATGATAGCACTCTTATTGTGGATATGTGAAACTGAAAAACACATTTCAGATCAGATGTCACTATAGAATTGAGGTCGTTATTTAGGACCTCAATATTTCAGATCATTGTGCAGTATTCCCTGTATTCAGAGTGCATTTCACACCGACTTCAGGTGTGGCTGTGGATTCTGAAGTTGCATCAGAAAAAAATGTACAGTTTTGTTATAAGTGACCTGCGATGCACCCATGGTATAGACAGACAGAGACAGGATACTGTTCTGGTGGCATTCCTTGATTACTTTCACCGTGAGATCTTCCTGCTGATTCCTACCTTTTCAATTTCCATCTTCATTTTCAGTGTGCATTCCAACTTTGGAATGTGAAGAAAGAAACCAGTCTGTGGGAACTTCTTTGATTCACACGTCAGATCTAGCTAGTAACACTGAAAAATTTGGGGAGGTTGTGTAGAAGCATGGTGTATGTTGGTACAATTAATTTATTTTTTATATGCAGAAGCAGCTGAAACAAATATGTCTTACTCAGTTCTAGTATTTGCTGACTGTGGATGCTTGGAAACTGCAACTGTGCTGCGGTTTATTGATAGGATGATTTACAGAGTTTCTAGGTTTCATGGAATTGACCGTTTGCAAGTAAAAATAGAAAATACATCGTGATTCAAAATAACGATAAGAGAAGCCTTTTGAGGCTTGGCTTATATTCCACCTTTTTACCAACCTGAACTTTTAAAATTGTTTACACTAAAGTGTTCTTCAGATTATACTCATCACCTTCTTATAGCTGCTTTATAGCTGCAGAGCTGCACAAAGGAAGCTGCTAATAAGATGTAGGAATTTATGATGAATTGTGTAGTAAACTAAACGTAGGCAGAATAACGTGTTCCATATTGGTGTTTGTATGCCAGAGCCAATTAAACTGGTTTGAGTTGACTCCTAATTTCAGATGCAAAGGAATAGTCTTCTGGAAATGGTTTTTCGGTGATTTTATGTACATTTTTGTTGACCTGTTGGGATATTACTTGTTTTGTTGGTGATCTGTGCTAGTGTAATATCTGTAAGTCATGTTTTAATTTTCTCAGTTTATGTAAATGTTGACGCTTTATACAAATAAGTGCTGGGGACTTCTTCACATGGAACTGTCTAGGCCAGTATGTCTAATTTTGATGGAGAAGTTATCCAAATAGTCTATTACTTAGCTTAGCTTAACAATTCTAATATTTTTAAGGAATATAATACTTTCAAATAGAGATTTGAATAGATTCATTTGAATTCTGACATAAGTAATTTGGAGTGTGTATAGAGTTTCATTAAGAATTTTGAAATGTTTCATATTTTTCTGAATATACATTTTCTTTGTAGTTCAGAACTGGAGCTATATATAATTTATAAAAAAGGAAATGCAAGGAGGGTGTAGTTATTTTTATTGTTTTATAACTATGTGGCAGAAAAAGGCTTTGAGAGTGGTGTTCCATATTCACATTTATGTTTCTCTACCATTTTAGAAGAAGAGATTGAAAAGTTTTTAATAACTTTTTATAACATAATATAACTATTGGGTTTTTAATTTATTATTTCTTACTGAACAGATAAAACCAGCTCAGATTTCAGTAACTGAATAGACATCATGTCTCGAGCACGGCAGCCCCCACTCGTAACTGGCATCTCTCCCAATGAAGGCATCTCATGGACAAAAGTGACAATAAGAGGAGAAAATTTGGGGACTGGGCCTACAGACCTCATAGGTGAGTTGAAAAGAAACCTCTTGATACTGAAGAATGTAACATTTTGGATATGATTGAAGATAATTTTTTTTGCATGGTAGAATCTGTGTTGGATGGTAGGAGAAATGTCCTTTACACAAATATGTGCTTGAATCCAGAAATTCAAGGGTGCTGCCCAGTGTGTAACTAATCAGACTTGCTAGATGAACCTTTAACCTGACTCAACATCCTGTTCTGAGCGTGAACACTAAGAGTGAATGCTTATTGGAGTGTACTAGAAGAGGGTGGATGTAATGAGATGGACCTTTGTTACTTTCCCAGGCATTGAGAATCTCTGCATGGAAACTTTCCTACCAGAAGTGTTTTCAATATATTGAGAAGGTCACTATAGGGTTGCTATTCCTTGAATTAGTGTAAAGTCAGTTTGTGCATCTGCAACAGATATGACAAAGCGATTTGGCTACACATTATTTGAAGAACCATTTCCATTGCTGTTCTGATTTTAATATGTTAACTTCATTTTTGCAAGAGGGAGCAAGATGTTTAATTCTCCTGACCATATAGAGTCTGTTCATTACTGCTCTATTGCCTCATTTCCAACTGAAACATCTTGGCTTATTTAAATTTTCTGCATGTATCTTTGGCCCTTCTTGTTGCTCTTTGGTGAATCTCTCTTGGTTTCAATACCATCATCTTGGGTGCATGATGTGTTCAGGATATGAAGGTACTGTGGCATAACACTGTACTTTCACTTTTGTTTTGTGTTTCTTTCATAGGCTTCTGTTTTCCATATAACTTCCACTAAGTATGAAACTAATGTTTTTTGTTGTTCTGTCTACTATAGTTCCATGATTTAATGCTTGAGGGTTAGAAGTGAATTTGAGCCTGTCATCTGTGAATTTAAGGTTTTGCCTGTGTGCATCATGTCTTTGTTTATTGAATTTTAGCTGTTGTGTAGCACCTACATTATAGTGCATCCACTCAGTCTCATAAGTTCTATTCCACATTTTTTTGGTAATATCATCAGCAAACTTTATAACCTTTTTATCTTGTAATTTATGAATATAGTGAACATAAGTGATCCCAGCATATATCCTGTGGAAACTTTCCTCAGTCAAAACACACCCTTTAGCGTAATCCTGTGTCTGTTTAGCCATTTGAAGTTCATATCCTATAGCTGCTTAATTTTCATAAGCCTTTCAAGAAGGACTTTGTAAAATCTTCTTGAAATCCAAATTAACTATAACTACTGGAATTTCCCCTATTTCTTTTGTAAGTTATGCATATATGTACTTTAGTAGTCATGTTAGAGACAATTTGTCTAATTTGTTGTGGAATCATGACTCCTCTGAAGTCCATTGGAATTTTGTTTGGCTTTGCTAGAAAAAATATTTCGTTTCATGACTGTAAATGAACATTCACAAATTCCATTCATGGCCACCACAATGAGCTTTATGGCCAAGCATAAGCTACTACAGTTTTCCACTTCACTTCAGTTTGCTGTCTCTCAAAAAAGGAAGTAGTATTTTCCTGAGCTGCTAGATGAAGTTGCAGTACACTAGTGATTCTTTATTGAGAAATCTTCAAATAGCTGATGATGTTTGAGGTGAGTATATTTCTTGTTTATTTGTGTATTTCTTGTGTATTCAGTAACCTCATGGGTATGATCCTCTAGAAATTATCAGTGCTAGGTTCTCAGAAGGAGGAAATCTCCTGAACAGTATTACAGCTGATCAACTTCTTATGTTTCCTGTGTTTCCTTCAGAGTAACAACAGGAACACATAGTTGCTAATAATTTTATGCTTTGAGGTAAAAATGGATTGCCTTATTTTTTTCATTAACTCAATTGTCAGCTTTCTCCAGTAAGTGACTAAGGTCCAAGACATGTAAAAATTTCTTTTAATGGTTAAATTAAGCATGTGAATATTCCCTGTAACTTGAGTGGAAATACTTGTGAAAGTGAGGCTTTGTAGGCATAAGAGTTAAGAGAGTTTGAGTGAGATTTTTATAAAGTTTATAAGGTTTGAGATGCATTAGAGTAAAATGAAAAGCAAGAAACTTTTTTTCTATATATAAACAGAGTATCTCATATTAGAAGAAAATGCTTTTTGTTTCATTTAAGAGAATGCCTTCTAGTGATCTCTTTGTATCTTTGAAACCAAATAAACTTTTTATTTGTGACTCTATAGGTCATGGTACAAAAAATAAAATCCAAGAGATCGCTGTAACATTTGTGTTTTCAAGGTTTAGTTTGTCTTTTTTAAGACATTTGCAGCTGTGTTTTGCAGGCATTGTAAAATTGTCCATATGTAAGCTTAACCAAAATTGGAAAGTGTCAATAAGAGAATTACTTATGCCCATTTATTGAAAGGCACATGAAAACTAGAACCCAAGTATGATATTCTCAAAGGTGTTTGTACCATGCAACAGGTTCAAATTAAATTTTATATAAAGGGAAGTTTTTTCTTTTTGGAGAAAGAAATGTCATACCTGTACTATCAGAACTTCTCCTCCAATATCTCTTTATTTCCTCTAGAAATTGTGCCATTACTATATTTAGTATGGTATATAAAATGTTAATAGAGACTTAACTTTCTGTTGCATTTTTTAGGTACAGGCAAATGTTTCCTACCATTTCAGAAGTATTGGATCTTGTGGTCTTGTTCTCTTGAGAGCTTTTGGAACTTCCAATGAATAGAAAATAATTGATTCAAGGATCTTCTAAGCAGCTGATCAAAAATTTGCTATAGCTTAGTTCTTGATTTACTTAATTTAAGCATGACTTCAGACCTTTGAAATTCTAGGGTGAAAACCTCTTTATGAATGGTTTGGGCAACGTCTTCTAGTTAGTCTTGGTCCCTACCACAATCTTTTTGCCTTTAGAGAAGATGCTAGCATAAAACCTGAAAAGATCTAATAATATAACACAAAGTTCAAACCCATGCATCATAAATATATGGTTTTTTCCTTCCCCTGTGAAAACTAAAACCTGACTGGTTAAAATTTTACAAATAAACAACCAGAATATTTTTTCATGTTAAGGCTTCCTTTTTTTTATCTGTATCTGATTTCGCACCACTCCCCCCACTTTATTCAGGCATCTTTTAGGTAACAAAACTGTTGTTCTTGCTCAAGTAAAATTAATTTAAGTTGTAATAAGATTCAATGCCTTTCGGTTTTTTATTTTTTGGATTTCACTTTCAAAATACTTTTTGGCAGTGAATAAGACATTTTTATGTCTGACAACCATGAAAACTGCCAAATTTGTCTGCTGTGTCATGTCAGAGGCTTAAGTTGTGAGAAAATAAGTGTGAAGCTTTGGTACTGAGCCACATATGCTGACCCTTTTTGGTCTGTAAGTATTTTTTAAATTGGTCAGAGCTTTCTAGAAATTAAAAACAAAACCCAAGCCAACAGGGAGGAACTGTTGTGCTTGACTAATTTGTACTCCAGTACAGCCAATGCTCTAGTACAGCCTTGTGCCTTTGGACATAAGGCAAAATGTTCCTAGGTAGGGGTGTTATTTAAGATGAACTTGATGAAGGTGTTCTCCAAATCAGTACTATAGAAATTAGAATCTTGCCAGTTTTTCAGGACAGCAAAACTCCAGTTAGGAATATGGAAATTGTTGTTCTAGATCTCAGAAAATGATCAGTCTATTCAAGCAAACAGAGTCCTGATCTGACCAGAACCAGTCAGATTGATTGGTTGGATTGATCAGACTGATTTGACATAAAATCTCAGGAAGCCTTAGATCTTATATTAAGAGGTACCTTGACTTTTAAGTGTTTAAGAGGTGTTTTTAAACACTTGACAAGTTTTAGTATACCACAGTCTCTACCTATGAGAAAAGACTTTCATGTATTTCACAGTTTGTCATTTTTGGTTCTGTTGTGAGAGAGCATAGAAGAGGGAATAGATGGACACTACCCAATTGTTCTATCATATGGCCAGAGCAGTTTATTCATCAGAATCAGTCTTGCATCCTAGATTTTGTACAGAAGAGATTGGGGCAGAATATTTGTCAATACTACTTTGACCAAAGAACCATTCTGTGTCCACAAAAGTACTATTAAATAAGTAAGGCTGAAGAAACATTGTTCATTGTGAATATGTTGCAGTGTCTTTTTTTTTTTCTTTTTTTTTTTTGCAAAGTCATGTAGACTGAACTTATGAAACATTTGTTGCAAGCAGTTCTGATGGAAGTTTCACAGAAACACAATACTGAACCACAGTTCTCTACTGTCTTGCAAACAGAAAAATCTATTGTACTATATGAAGTAAAAGTCACAGTAACCCAGAACTGGTAGAAGAGATTGAAATAAGTTCCAAGGAGTGCTGCTGTGTCTCATGAAGTGTCACTGGGACAAAAGACCTGAAGTCACCTAGGGAACATCTGAAAAATGTATTTGTGACACCTTGACTGTAATTGACTGTAGGGGGCTGGTGAAGAGTCATATATTTATGTAAATACATGAAGCATCATAAATGTATTTGCATTACAGAATTTCAAAAGACACTTCTATTCACAGCAGAGTATTTCTTTTTTTTTCTTTTTCCTAGGTTTGACAATCTGTGGACACAACTGTCTGCTAACTGCTGAATGGATGTCTGCCAGTAAAATTGTGTGTCGAGTTGGACAGGCTAAAAATGACAAGGGAGACATTATTGTTACTACAAAGTCTGGTGGCAAAGGAACTTCAACTGTTTCCTTCAAACTGCTTAAACCTGAGAAAATAGGTATATTTCTTGTTCAAATCCACATCTATTTTCTTTGCTAAACAAATATATGGCTGTTTCTTTATATAAAATGTGTGTTTGAAATGGATCTGCCTCAGGATGATTTTCTGTTGTCTAGAAAACAGAGTATATCAATAAAATGTCCAAATATATGTAGATATAAAGTCACAGTATATGTAAATTAATCCTTTCTCAAAATCTTGATAAAACCCTCAATGACTAATGAAAAGTAACCCTTCATTTTTCTGCAAGGAGTAGCACTAAACTTCTACATTTTAAAAAATTTAATGACAGATCCAGTAATTACTCTTAAGTAGTGTACTAGATTTATTCAAAGTATAAACCAGCTCCTGAACTTTACACCTAAATCCTGAGCTGACAGTTAATCATTTAAAGAAAGTTGAGTCATCAGTGCCGTTTCTTATTTGTAATTCAAACCATCCTGCAAGATGGGAAGTCTTAAGTATTTTTCCTGAGATGCTTAACCACTGAAATGGTGTTGCCAAGCAGTCTAGGACCTCTACTTAATCTAGAATCCAGTCTAAATACCCTCTGGATTGGAAATGTTTCTTTCAGGACCCTTCATTGATGAAGTTGGATAGTTATCTTTTCTAAGGCAGGAGTTCCCACAAGAATTAGTTTAGGCTTTTGTTCTCAGTAGTTTAGTGACAAATAACACATAATTTCTCCCAAGCTGCACTAAGATCTTAATAATAGAAAGGTGAATCAAGTGCAAATGTTACACAGTGAAGCTTTTGGTGATGGGAGAGGAGAATTTATATTTTAAAAAACAGGTAAGTGTGGAAATTGAGTTAATTTCTGGTGTTGAGTATAGGATGCTCATGTTAAAGGAGGGCAAGGCCAAGAGTATGGCTGGCTTCATTTTCAGCTGAGGTCCAAGACCTCTTGTGCCTCACCTCTATGCTTTGTCTGTGCTAAGGCTTTGGAAACAAAGTCACTTCTGTGTCCTTTGAGTCATCTATCTTGACCTGTGGCCAAAGTTCACTTATGTACTCACCTTTTGGATAATGCATGGCACCAAAACCCTAAAGTATGCAAATAAGAAGACTTCAAGGTAAGAGATGGTTTTGAAAGTAGTAAATGACAAGGTCTGAACAGACACCAAAAGACCTGCAGGAACGAAAATACTAATAACTGTGATCAGGAAAATACTCCTGTGCAGTCTACAAGAGGATAATGTTTGATGCTCAGCCGTGAATACCTTTTCAGCAACTGTAATAAAATAATTTAGCATAATTGCATCCAGGTTGTTTTGCCATGTATCTTCCAATATATTACCTAGGCATGCATTTTATATTTATCAGGATTTTTGAAATTAATTCAGTATGTTAGAGGTTGATGGTGCTGGACCGCCCTTGTTGTTTTAAGGATCTGCACTTTGTTTTCTCTAGGTATCTTGGATCAGTCTGCTGTCTGGGTGGATGAAATGAACTATTATGACATGCGCACTGACAGGAACAAAGGGATTCCCCCCTTGTCCCTACGTCCAGCTAATCCTCTTGGTATTGAGATAGACAAGTGAGTACCAAATACCTTTAATCCACTCTTTTAGTGGTTTTCTCTATCTGTGCCTTTGTGAATTCCAGAAAAGTTTAATGCTTTACAGGGCAGGGAAAGGTTTAAAAATGCATACATCTATTAGCTGTTGGTATGCTATTTTGAACTGAAAGGAGTTGTTAGTGCACACAGTATCCTGCTTCATAATCCTCTATTTTGAATCATCAATTAGAGCTGTAGATAATCTAAAAGACTGATATACTGGACCCCAGTGATGTTTAGATTTTAAGGATTGGTAAATAACCCGAGGCTTCAGATTTATACATTGTAGTTATGGCATACCTACTGTTGCATTTGAGTTTCACGGGGCTTTTAAGGATGTTTAGATTGCTATCTGTTGCTAAAATTGTACTGTAAAATGTGATTTATTATGCTACATCAGCTAGTTTATTTTACTGTAATATTAATACTGTTTTCCAACCCACAGTCTTCATTACTTTTGTTCTTAAGTATGGTGGAATTTATGTCATTTGTGTTCTAAAATAGAAACTTTATATTGAATGAAAATGGAATTAGGGGGGTTAAATGGGACACTCTTCAGGCTCCAAATATGTCTGACTCCTAGAAATAGCATTAGGAATAATATTTCTTTTGATCAAGATACCAGCTCTACCAAAACCACAGGTTATTTTAAAGTAAACTATTTTAAAGTAAAGTAAGGTCTCATCTGCAGAATACTCTGTTTGTGGGCAGTAGTGTGTTAAAGAAAATCTGCACTGTCCATTGTTACCTTGTTACCTTGGGAAAGCTGCACTTTGCCAAAATCTCAATGTGATTTCCAGTAGACCCATCTTTACCTTCCAACCTCTGGCAATGCATTTCTCTTCTAGTTTGAATATGTATTTTTCTTTCTCTTCAAACTACTAACCCACTTTTTTTCAACAAGCTGAAGATTTTGTCTCTTTCTTACTATTTTTCTCTAGGCTCTGATATAACTTAGGTATTTGTTTCATATTCTTCAGTTTTCCAAACTCTGATAAAATATGGACCTTAGGACTGTGGACAATATTCCGACATCTTACTAGAAGATTTCCTGTCACTCCTTAACTCTCCCTGCCTTGTCTGTAAATTAAAAACCCCATAATAATGCTTTTTTACCACAATGCTGCACTGGCAATAAGCAGTGAGTGGTTTGTTAGCTGATGCTCTTGAGTTGCTGCTTTTGCTGTTGGTATGGTTGCTCTCTGGAATCCTTTATTCTAGCTTTATCTTCTTGCATTTGACCGTATTCTTCTGTTTGTTTCTTCCTTCACAAGTCTATCTTCTCAGTCCAGATGACAGTCTTTCTTCCTAATGTTTTTACTAACTATTTATAAAAAATTATTGGTGATAAATCTATTAAATCCTGTTAAAAAGGTGAGGTAAACCTTAGTGAAACTTTACCTACAAATGTTCTCAGATTTGCTTCTCCATGGATTAGTTTAGGTTTTGGGGGTTTTTTTGTAGTTAGTTCCTTAATCCATGTGGTGTATTCTATTGCATATAAGTAAGTTTTAATCAGTCTTATAGTAGCAAGTCTCCTTTAAAATGATGATATAGTAATTTTTTCTGGTTACTTTTTCAATGAAGCACCTAATCTCAAAACTCATATAATATGTTCTCAAACATTGTCAGAAGCAGTTGTGACTGGCTGACATTAAAACTATTTTTCTCTAATCCTATACTCCTTAAACATCTTTTTCAATATTTTATCTGGGATTTAAGTCAAGATAACTTGTTCTTTTAATTGGGAGTGATTGGGATTTCAGTGTACAAAAGGTTTGAGCTGTGAATTAAGGGAACTAGATAAGGGATCTAACAAGTTTTATTAATAATTACGAAACTGCCTCTAGATATATTGTAGGAGTAACATGTATGCTCAAAATATGCACTGGAATTCTCTTTTTGTATTCAAATGTTGCGAGGGTGCAAAGAAAGAACTATGGATATAGACCCATCCTCCTGACTTTTTTTACACAGTCAAGATATTTTAAACATTATATGTACACACAATGTGCAGGCCATCATCTTTCAGCCTGCAGGTTTGACAAGTTGTAAGTATACATAATTTCTGTCTGATAATTTCTTCATATTTTCCAAAACTTAATTGCAGTTCTTGTGTCATGCAACTAAGAATCTCAGCTGCTAAATAAAAAAATAATTTAAATCGTAATGCAATGTGAACTTGCTGATTATTAAAGTCACAAATGTATTTGTAAAAGAGTGTTCACAAGCATGTGTTCTCCTGCCTTCCTAGCAGTTGTTCATTCATCTTTTAAAACACAGAACTGATCCAATCAGATAAGGGTTTTTTGGCATTGCTGTAACTTAGTGCCTGTTGTGTGTGTGCTATGAGGTATTTATTTCCCACCAAAAGATAGGTATTTGAAATATTTAATCCTTGAGTTCTGTTTTTTTAATTTGCAGAATGAGGGAAAAGACTCATACAAAACTTTATTAGATGTTCTATCCCCATCTTTACGCTCGCTTTAAGTGCAATGCAGGGCTGTGCCACCTTTCTCTTCCTGGCTGTGGTGTTACACAGATGTTGCCAGGAACCCTTAAACAACCATAGAATAACAGTTGGAAAAATCTCCAATGTCATGGAGTCCAACCTTTGATTGATCACTGTCTTATCAACTGAACCATTTCACTAAGTTCCTTGTCCAGTTGTTTTTTGAACACTTCCACCACCTTCCTAAGCAGTCCATTCCAATGCCTGATCACCCTTTCAGTGAAGAAACTTTTCCCGATGTCCAACCTGAACCTCCCCTGGTGCAGCTTGACACCATTTCCTCTTGTCCTATCACTAGTTTCCTGGGAGAAGAGGCCGACCTCTGCCTCAGTACAACCTCCTTTCAGGTAGTTGTAGAGAGTGATAAGGTCTCCCCTGAGTCTTTCCTCCAGCTGAACAACCCCAACTCCTTTGTCTGCTTCTCCTATGACTTGCTCTCCAGACCTTTCACCAGCTACATTGCCCTTCTCTGGACATGCATCTTTTAAAACACATCCCAATGTCTTTCTTGTAGTTAGGGGCCCAAAACTGAACACAGTACTTGAGGCGTGGCCTCACCAGTGCCGAGTATAGAGGGACAATCACTTCCCTGGTCCTGCTGGCCACACAGTTTCTGATACAGGCCATGATGCCATTGGCTTTCTTGGCCACCTGGGCACTCTGCTGGCTCATGTTCAGCAACTGTTGACCAACATCCCTCAGTCCTTTTCTACCAGGCAGCTTTCCACCCGGTCTTCCCCAAGTCTGTAACATTGCATGGGATAGTTGTGACTCAAGTGCAGGACTTGGCACTTGGCCTTGTTGAACCTCATACTATTGGCCTTGGTCCATTGATTCAGCCTATCCAGATCCTACTGCAGAGCCTTTCTACCCTCCAGCAGATCAACACTCCCACCCAGCTTGGTGTCATCTGCAAACTTACTGAGGGTGCACTCGATCCCCTCATCCATATGATTGATAAAGATATTAAGCAGGACTGGCCCCAATACTGAACCTTGGGGAACCCCACTGATGACCATCTGATAACTTGAGGTAACTCCATTTACCACCTCTCTCTGGGCCCAGCCAACCAGCCAGTTTTTAATTCAGTGAAGACTGCACATATCCAAGTCGAGGGCTGCTAGCTTTTCCAGGAGAGGTCTTAAATAAGGAAGGAAGAAAAAGAGTGCACAGTTGTCGTCTCAACCTGAGAAATGTGGAACTTAGTATGAAAATGCAGACCTTAACAGTGATGTGGCAGTACATGGGTTGGTTTTCGTAGTTTAGAGCTGTTGGTAGGTTATGTCCTACCAACACAGGATCGTTCAGAATTTTCAACAATTTTCTGGGAGAGAATATGTGATGCCTGTGTCCTAAAGATAATGGTTGAAATCTGGTGGTGGAAAATTTAGATCTACATAACGTTTATGGATGGATTGCTTGTTCCAATGTACTGCATACATACCCTCTTGCACGACAAGTCCTTGTTTAATCAGGGGTTCCCTGACTCTTCTAACTACTCTGTCAGACTAAGAAAATCCATTTTCTGCAAAGCTGTAACAGAGTCAGATCTAGTGGTGGTTAGAAAATTTTTAAATAGTGTTTGTTGTTTTGCATGTAGCAGAGGTCACCATGGTGGATCCATCTCGTACATGAAAGCAAATGCTGACATGCTAAGTACATTCCACATCTGTATCCACCCACTCAATACAGATGCTTCCCTCTTCCCACGCCAGTTTCCAAAACAGTTCATCTGGGAGACGGAAACAGATGATCTTACGCTGCCACCTAATGGTAAACATCAGCTTGCTACCATGACATAGGAAAAGACTTTCTGGAGGCTGAGATGTTTATTTATTTTTAAAGGGCTTGTGTGGAAGTGCTGTAAAGTTCATCATTGAATGTGATGGGCTTGTGGAAACTTGAACAGAGTGATGCGTGCAGAAAAATTGTGAAAACTGTAGAAGAGAGTTGCAGTATATATTCCTAGCTTTATGACATTAAAAAATAAAGTAGCACTTAACTGCTTGTTAAGCTGATGCATCACTTGCAGCCACCAGCCACCTAAAAGTTCCTAGTAGACTTCTCTTGCCACATTCTGTCAGTTGTCAAATATGATTGCCACTTTCTTTTTATATTTCTAATGAACCTAGTACTACTAGGTAGGAATTGCCAGAGCATATCCTTGTCTTGTTGCTGTTGGAGAGACCTGTGTTAACACCTTCTGATTTGTTGTGTTTAGTCTACAACAGTGTCCCTTATGCTGGTCTTCTTGCACGCATTATTAACACAGTACAGCTGATACAAAGCCAGCTTCAAGGAGTCTGCCTGGTACCAGACAGAGGGGGGAGTGTATAGCAGCTCTAGCTGGAGCTTGTTTATGCTGGTTGCTATTCAGAATCTGTTTATTTAAAGTTAGTTACTCCTTTTGACCTGTCAACTCCTGTGGAATTGAGGTTCAAGTTACCTTTTGGTGGCCGTATTCTGTTTTGGGACCTACCTTTAATCTGCAAATATTGTCACATATGCTGAAAAGCACACCATGAGATTCTGAAATTCTAGAAGTGAAATAATTTGTACAGAAAAATTACAACTTGCTAAACTGTGTTTGTAGTCAGGCTCTGTCCATTAGTATCCATTGCATCCTCTTGCTCTTACGTGATTGTGACTGCTTGGAGGCTGTGATTTACCCATGGAAATTTCAACTAATCTTAAATCTCTGGAGAATATAAATGATCTCTACGTGCACAAGTTCTGTAAAAGCCAATATATACTGTGTTTAGTAGGTTTATTGACTGTCAAGCTATACAGAACATGAAGTTTGGGGTAGTGGAAGAATGGGCTTATGCAGCACAAGTGAATTGTTTGTATGCTATGTGTTTTGAATCCAAAGTAGATGTGTGTGACCTTTACATGGAAGCGAGGACCACTACGTTAATGCTATATGAGTGCATTAGATGTACACAAAATTGGTTTGAGGGAAGTGGAAGTGTACAGTGGCTTGAAACCAAATGTAGTTTTATTATACTTCTCATTAATATCACCAGTATGCAAAACCTCATTTTCTTTCATATTTAAAATTGTTGCTGAGGGATGAATAAGACTATTTTAAAATGTTGACTATAGGTCTAATACGAGATCTGATTCTGTTTTAGATAAAATAGTGTGCCTAGCAGAAAGTACTCCTATATAAATCCGATACATGTACCTTTGCTGAAATTGTAAAGGTAGCAAAGTACTTAGAGTTGTCAAGGATCGCAAACTTCACTCTTTTTTGGAGGTTTTATGGATTCAATTTGTGGCTCCCAGTTTCCTTTACATGATTACTCTTTAATAATGATGAAGTATTCAGAGTTGCTTCCTGAAGGGATTCTTGTATAATGAACAAATCAACAGAAAAATGATCAACAGTTTAATTGCATGTCAGCATGGTGTAAGCTTTTGTTACTAGTTCATCTTCACCCTGTAATTCTGAAAAGAGTAAAATAGAAATACTTTCTCAAGTCACATAGGGGCTTGTTTATAAGTAAACAGTAAGCAAGTTTTCATGAAAACAGCTTCCAAAACCTGACTTATTTAATTTACTACTGGAAGTTAATGAAACAAACTTGTGTGTATGTGGAGTCAGCCAGTCTCTTTTTAGATGCTTCTGGCCAGACATTCTAGAAATCCGGTTGCTTTCAGTTTGAGCATTTTAGCGAGCCGTTTGTTGTGAAGACAGCTGTAGCAAGTCATTCCAAGCTCCCCATATCTGTTAGTGGAAAAACTACTGGTAAAATTTATGATAAAAATAAGGATACTATAGCATGGAGTATAACATATTGTTAACATACCTCACACATTCACATTCATGTTTCTACTCTGTTGTGACTATGTCTGAAATATGTCTGTGCAGATAAAAGCGTTGTTAATTTATGGTTCTACACAAATGCATCTGCTGGAAGAAAGCTCCTAATAACTTTTCACGACAGTCAAACATCAAATTGCAAAAATCCCTTCGTTAATATACCATTGCTTTTGGGCAAGATTCATTTGCAGGAATTGATTATGTGTCTAGCTTGGTCTTTCTCAAGATAAATATATATATAAAAATATATATAGAAATAGGGCGGTTTTTTCCCCTAGGAATTGTATAGTTCACATCCAATAAATTTGCAATAATAAGTAGAATTTGGTAATGGTATATTTGAATGTGTGTGCTTTTTGTCTTATATCAGTTTCTTTTGGTTTCTGGGAACATACATGGAAGTTCTGAAAAACATGAGCAAAATTCTACTTCTGTATTGAGTGCATCCGCTTTAAGTAGAGCTTGCACAGAATGTCTGAGTCTCTTCTCAGATAACTCAGATTTATTTTCTTACTTTTGTTTTTTTAGCATTAAAAACTGTAGTTGTCCAAAAAGATGCTACCATATGTGGATCTAATATAAATACTTTTATGTACAGCTGTACCTTGTATCACATATGAAGTACTATCCTTGAAGTTCATGTGCCTTCTGGGCACTTTTGACTAATTTGAGTGAAAAATAAGATATCTTAAATTTTTTTCAAATGAAGAATAAATTGAAACTTTCTTCTCCTTCTTACATAAATCAGCATTTTCTGCTTACTGTCATTCATGACATTTAAGGTCATTGGAAATACTCAATCATGCTACTTAAGTTTTTAAGTTTTGTTTTAGCATTATCACTTTTTCATTGAACACAGAGAAATGTTGAGACCCTCATTTTTAGTTGCTACATTTGTTTCTCACACTATTTCCCCTGTATCTCTACTTTTCATATCTGTCATCACTTTTCCTTGCATCTCATTAGATTTTTTTTTTTCTGGTTTTTAAAAAGTGTTGTTTCATGCCCCTGCTGTAATCAGGTGCTACTGATGAAAGACTTCTGTGCCATGTCATTATGTACGTAACTCCTTTGTACCTGCTTGTGCTAATGGCCATTTCGATATGAAAAGAAACTTCCAGAAAACAGCTCTTCCTCTATATAATTGCACTTTTTCTTGTGCCTGCCTTTAGATTTGTTTCACTTAATCTGCTGTTTGCTTTTTGTAATAGAAACGATTTTAACTATCTTGAAACATGTTTAGATTACAGAAAAACTTAAACTAATAAATTGCTGCTTTCGTGTCTATATAAATAGCTTTTCATATGTGTTAAATGTAATTCTAATAACTGACTCTGGGTTCCTGCTACCACCAAGTTTTCTATCAAATGCAAAGTGTGACAGATTCGCCTTTGCATACAGTATGCTTTGCATAGCAAAGTCCACCTAACTTGTGAGCATCAGAGAGGGATTTTATTGACTTTTGAGTTAAATGTTGTGATCCAAAAATGTCACAGTGAATTTTTAGAATAGATAAGAATATTTCAGTTGGAAGGGACAGAAGTCCATCTAGTCCAACTGACTGACCAGTTCAGGGCTGACCAAAAGTAAACTTGTTTGCCACAATTAGTTTCTGAAGATGGGGTACAGCTGGTGGTAAAGAATAAAGGGGGGGAGTACACCTAGTGATGTATTGCCAATGCATGGTGGAATGAATATGGCCATTTTGAAGTTAAAATAGAAGCATTTTGTACAGAACACATTTCTGTCATATGTGTAATGGTAAAATCAAAATGGTAAAATTCATTTTACTTAGATTAGATTTCAGTCTTTCCTGGTCACGCTACATGTGTCTGTAATAACAGATTTAATTTCATGATGAGATACAAGTTTATATTTCCATCTTACAGGAAAATTATTTGGGTTTTATGTTTTTGTTGGGTTTTCTTATGTGACTTTTAATTGTAAACTGTTCACAAGACTATGTCTCAGTGAAGAAATGAATATTCATTTTTCAGGGGCAGATTTCCTCAAAAAGATTTGGAGTCACTCTTTCCTGGGATGAGTGCTGATTTCACAAGTGAAAACTTTTCTGCTGCCTGGTACCTGATTGAGAATCACTCAACAACAAGGTTTGTTGCTATCATATAAGTAATTGCTTTAAACACAGGGCAGTTGATGGTATTTCATTATACAGTGTTGTGTCATTGGTGGTTTGAATTTACAGTAATAGACCTGTAGTCACTACTGTCTCTGCTCGACTACAAACTTGAATCAACCAATTTGTTCAATGTGCTTCTGAAAAAAACTTCATTTTGAACAACACCTAATTTGTGGTGAGGTTTTTATCCCCCACACCAGCCTCCCATGTCAGATGGAAGCTATCTTTCTTCAGACAAAAGCCCTTTATGAATCAAGAAGTTAGGCACCTAGCCTGGAGTGGAAACTCCAGGTGTTAAGTCATGACTAGAGGCACGGGTAAGGGCACTTGAACAGATGACTAAAATTGGTACTAGTATTAATTAGTGTTTAGTTAAAAGGTAACACTTGTGGAAAATGCTAAAGTAATGAGTGTTGGACAAGTGAGTAGGAACTTTGAAGTAAATCCGTTAAAATCTTGACCATTAAATCTTAATTTTTAAATATAGTTCATAATATGTGCTTACATGAATGCATTACATAAATATATTTTTGCATGTCTAACTGAGTTTGGAAACTTTGATCTGCTGGTGTTTGGACAATACTGGAAGACATTTTTAATAGAGAGGATGAGCCTTATTTGTGAGTTTTTTTCTTTTTTAGCTGGGTATTCTGATTAGCATTTTAAAAGGAAATACCACTTTTCAAATTTATTCAACATACTTTTTTTCTATCTAATGGTAGATAGACCGTTACCTATCTGGGATGAGGGAGATGTTTGGCTTTAGGAGCTCCAGAAATAACCATTAGTCTACTTGGGAAATAATTGAATTTTCTCTCAAAATGAGGGCACATTGAAGGGCTAGAACAATAGCTAGACAACATTATTACCTAGTATGCATGTAGTGACAGCATCTTTTGAAATCAAGTAACTAAGAGGAGTGATTAAAAATGTATTCTATCTGTCAGAATCTGATAACTTCAGGGATCACCAAGTTTTTAAAAGAGCTGAGGGGATAATAAAGTGAAAAAGAACTGAGAGTGAGAACACATTTAATGTAGTTCTTCTTAAAAAAATTCTTCACATTTGACACTTGGACTGTTGCCATTTTGTTGCTCATTCATGTGGGCACCAGTGACACTGCCAGGAGAGATGTAGAACAGATCAAGAGTGGTTGCAGAGCCCTGGGGACAAAAGTGAAGAGCACATGAGCTGTTGAAGGGGAAAGCTTCGGGTAATAGGGGATACATCCTGTAGATTCACAGATGGCTGTACCACTGGTTTCAAAGGCAGCCTTTTTTTACTTCTGTAGCCAGATCCATGACCAAAGAGCAAAACCTGCTAGTGGGAAATGGGATTCATTTGAAAAAGTGGGGCAGGAACATCTTTGCCAGTGGGTTTGCACTTTGGTGTCAAAGACTTCAAATTCAGAATATCAGGGGGATGCTGATAACTCCTTGCAATTAAATGAAAGGGACAGAGTGCTACCTGTGTGGTTCAGTGATGGCATTGAGAGTGCTGTTGGTGGTTACAAAACCAATTGGAAGCATCTAACCTCAAGTGTCTTTACACACTCACATGCTGCCCAGGAAACAAGTATGAGGAGATGGAGCTCCACAGGTGGGATTAGACAAACATATCACTGGAATAAAATGGGATAGCTCATGTGCCTAGTATTCTATGGTGGATGGGAAGAGGCCACCTGAGAAAGATACCCAGGAAAGAGGATAGGGACTTGACCTTCATGTGAAGGAACAGCTTGAATAAATACGTAGTCCCTCTTATGGAGCAGGATGGTTGAGAGCTTGTTCAGGAGGCTGGAAGGGGTGACATTGCAGTGGGATGAGGAAATGAACAAAAGTTTTCCTTAAGCAACTTGAGGAAGTTTCCAGAGAGCAGACCCTATTTTTTGTAGAAGACTTTAAAGTCCCTCATATTTATAAGAGGGGAAGCAATCCCAGAGGCTTGTGGAGAGTTTTGGGAATGACTTCTAACTTAGCTGTTAAATGGGCAGTCAGGGGTGCTACTTTCCTAAATCTGGTTCTTGAAGGCAAGGCAGGGGATGTGATAACCAGTGACAGCCTTGGCTGTAGTAATTGTGAGATAGTGAACTACAAGACTCAAAGAGGTGTGAGGAAGGCAACAGCAGAGTACACACCTGGGATCGGACAACAGCCATACAAAATAAAATCCAGTGTTAGTAACATGCCATTAAATACCAGTTGACTGTCTAATGCAAATCATCTTCTGGGGTGTATCAGCAAGAATGTGTTAGGTAAGATATGGGAATAATTATTCTGTTTGGCATTATTAAAACCGCAGTTGAAGTGGTCTGCTCAGCTATGGCCACTGCTTTAAGAAAGATATGAGCTGAGCCACAGACCCAAGAGTATATAAATGTTGGTGGCTATACAGCTTGAATGAGTTAGGTGCTTTTAGAAAAGAAAAGAAAGATCTAAGACTTTGTCTAGTATCAGCTTAAGTACTTCATCTTTCTCACTGAAAAAAATTTCATCGATTTGTGTCTTTGCATGTCAACAGTTTCAAGTCACGGTCCCATCGGTCCCATGGAATAGAAAGTGTTAATTTTTGCTCTTAAATGAAGCAAATGGGGTTTTTGCATATTAATTCAGTTTATATGGATTTATAAAATCCAAATCTTAGCGTTGAAGGTGCAAAAGGTGTGTGAAACTCAACTGGAATAAATGCTCAAAGGGTACAGTGGATCTAGTAATATTTTGAATCTAATTATAAGTATATTTTTAAACAAAGAAGCAGCAAAAATATTTTGGTTGGTGTTTTTCTCTTCCTACTTCAAAATGCGTAATCTTAAAAATATTCTGGAGTTGTATAAATATCTGTCCTATATAATTTGTGCTGTTTTTCTGGAAACACAGCAATGGTTTAGTTCTTGTCCTCTGTATAACCTCAGGTATTGGGAGTGCTAAATGCGTGGTGCACTGATGTTTTGGTTAGCTTATGTCTGTTTTTTCCTTGAAGAACATTCTTTTTGAGAAATCAGTATAACATCTTTTTTATTATGTTTTTTTTTACTCCTGGCAATATCCTGACAAATATAAATGAACTATTTAGACATATTGTTAGATCATCAGATAACATGGAGCAGCGCTTAAGAGGAGAACTGTACATATTTTTGTTAGTTTGAAAGTGCTGCTGGTAAGTACTTTTTGTAAGCTCAAGTAGACCAATCCAGCTATTGAGTAATGTGATTTCTGTCCAGCAGATGGAAACAGGAAATAAGGCATAATATTATGACATCACCAGTATAAAAAGAAAAATGCTTCTAGGTGCACCAGTGTGCTTTGTCTCCCAGCAGGTGGTGATAGGCTTCTTGCTGCTTGGGCTAAACTTTGGTTTGTTCTCTTAATGGTCTTTTTCTACCAACTCTTTTTAAAATGGGCACAGTATTGGTGGAATTGTCTTTTGTTGTAATTTCCTACTTCACTGTTTCCCTCTCCTCACTGAGGTATAGTGTAGTTTTTTGTTTGATTCTTTTGAATTAGAGAGAGGAGTTTGACCTGCAGGTAGGTGGAAAGACCTTAGGGATGAAAATCATGTGCTACATTTGTATTTTTGAGCTTGTTCATGATGGTGTTTTTATAGTAAATCCAGTAGTATAACTATTGAGATCACACATTCATCATCAAAACCAAAAAAAATTATATGCAAATAATGAAATTTTCTTCACGACATAAGACTTCTCAAATAATTGCAACTACTTGCAAAAAATGAAAATGTGAAATGAAATGTAAGGTGGTAATAATCGAGAAATATTAGGAAACTAAGATAAAAAGAAAGCTACCATACAAACAGTGATGATGAGTTGCAATTAATATTCCCCTGTGAAGTGTCCTTCAAAAATATTTCAGTAGACTACATGTAAAAACCATACTTTGATGGTGGGAATGGGTTTAGCTTTTCTTTATTTCTGCACTAATGTTGATTTCAATTCTGAACTGTATGTTCAAACCAACATAAAAATATTGAATGAACCAAAAAAGTGAAAAAGGGTTGTGCACTAAACTGCAGAGTTAAACAGATGTCGTTATTAAAGAGATTTCTAACGTCTCAGTAGATAATCTAGTGTACTTAGTTTAGTGAATTATAGTCACCTATTTAATACAGTACAGACAGTTCATTAAGAGCAATATTGCATGTGTAGAAGAAACTTATTGACTAATTCGTATTATAAAGAGATCTCTTCCATCACAAGTGATAGGAGCCCTCCATTTAGGATTGAAACTAAAAAAACAAGATTTGTGGACTAACAATCAACTGTCATTATTTAAAAGCACACTCGTTAGCAATTACTTGGTCTGTAATAGTTGTTCTGAAAGTTACTGGTTTTATTTTCCAAGTAGTTTGTTCTGTTTATTCATTAGCTGACCTTATTTGTTGTTTGAATGTCATGGAGGTTTTCTTGTTTGTTTTCAGTTTTGATCAGCTCAAAACGGCTGTTGTGAATTTGAAGAAACAAGCCAATAAGAAGAATGAGGGGAGTCTAGCTTATGTGAAAGGAGGTCTCAGCACATTTTTTGAAGCACAAGATGCGCTGTCAGGTAAAGATGCTTTGCACTTACTAAATACAGTATTAAAGGAAAGACTATGTGCATGTATGGTTACATTTCATATTAAGAATATAGTTTTCCTTCATACTCTATACAAAAAGTGTTAATGAGCCCAAAATCTGTGTTGTGTTACTGGAACTGGCTAGCTGATTGTTGTGGTATATTTGCAAAAGATGACATCAAATGTATCTTACAGGAATTGAAGGCATTTGATGAAACTGCTTAGACTACAAATGCAGGAAAGAGAAGAAATGTTAAACTGGAGATAATATAGATAATATATAAGATGACTTGAAAACTGTAGCAACAGAAAAACTTGATTTTATGATGCCTTATCCAATAGTCAGATGGTAATATTTATATGAATATCAAGCTCACTCTTAATTTGGGGAATCAGACAGCCTTTATATTATGCTTGCCATTGGGAAAATGAGGTTATCTTAGTTGCCATTTCAATATTTATATTTATTTTATACACACACACACACTTTTAAAGCATAAAATGTCTCTCTGGTAAGAGCTCATTGTGGGCTTCTGTAGTCCAGTCTAGTTAGGCTGGATAAGAAAGCAACAGTGTCCAGTAAACCATCCCTAATAGGTTTCTCATTTGCCACTATGCTAATTATCTCTCCTGGTCGCTGATCCTGTGTTACAGGTATCATGGAGTAAGAAAACTTATATCTAGGTATAGCCTCAGCCAAGCTAGCACTTCGGTTGGCTTTAGGAACACTGCTTTGGAGAAAAAGTAGTGCTGACAGACATCTGTGTTACCTTGTAAGTTTATTTTTTGGATCAGCAAATACTTAGTAGGATTTACAGAAAGCTAAGGCAAACCTTAAATGTGAGGTTTCAGAAAGACTGAACACAACTGTTAAAGTATAGGCTTTTTGCCTTTGAAGACTGATTTTCTGATAAATGAAGAGGTCCGAGAGCAAGTAGAAACTTAAAAAATATTAATAAAATAAAGGTAGGGAAAACAAATTTATTTATTTCATTAACTACTATATTATCAATTTAAAAAAATTATAGTGGTTGTATATTGTTTTGCATCTTTTATCTTTATCAGTGTTATTTTTACCTGAAATTGGAGTTTATCGGTGCAGTCCTTTAGCTAAATTATGAACTTAAAATTTGGGATGACTCAAGTGGTCCTTGGTGCCACTTTTTGTCTGACTAAAATGGCTTGGTTTTGTCTTCCCCACAGTGATTCCCCCTTAAGTGCTCAAAAGGAAGCAGAGTTGTAGCTTGTGCTGTTATACAGTGAATTAAATTGGTACAACAAATGACTAGTCTTCATGCTGTTGTAAAAGAAAATTAGAGACTTAAAGCCTTAATCTCTTATAAAATTCAAAACTGTAACACTGGAGTTCAAGTGACTTATCAATACACTACTTAGTTTTTAAATTTTGAAACCAAATTCTTAATGAGCATGGAGTACAGGTCATAACTGCCTTCTGTAACATTTTAATGCACATTTCTCTGTTGAAATTTCATATTAAATGCACGTGCCAAAGTGGTTTTGCTTCTTTTCAGTCAAAAACCCCACCCTTATTGCATATGAATTTCAGCTTGAAATGCAGAACTACTTATTTACCCTTTCTTCCTCCATATGCAAGATATTTTTGAGAGAATGTAGCTGGAAAAATTGCATAACTTTTGAAAGACTTGAACTTGTGGTAGATACAGCCAACTGTTAAGTTGGATGTGGAGAGGCTTCCAATAGTAGAAAGCAAAAGGGGTGCCTTTGATGCCATCATCCAGCCCTTCTACCAGATGTCAAAGCTTTCTCCAGAACATTTGATCACTGCAGTTTTCTCAAATGAAAGAGGACAAGAATTAAGCATAAGCATTATTAGCATTGTTCTAGAGAAACAGCTCAGATGCAAATTTTAAAAAAACCTCAACAACAACAAAACCACCAAACTAAAAAACCCAAACAAACAAAACAAATTCTTCAGCATGCAGTTATAAATTCGAGCTTTTTAACAGAAGAACATTAAATTAAAAATCCAGTTATACTGTGGCTAGACAGTGTTTGTGCACATAATGGCACTTTCCTGCCCTTACACATGTAAGGGTGAATTTGTGTGTCTTATTTTCTCCTTTAAAAGGATGCATACAATACAATATTTTTGAAATGCATTTTGACAAAACTATATGAGAAATAGTTGATATTTGAAAGATTGTTTCAGCACAAACTCTTAGGGATGTAGCCATTGTTCTGCAAAATTGTTATTTGAGGCAGAGCATACAACTGTCACAGATGAAAAGGGAATCAAAGGAAAATCATTATTAAATGTATTTTTTCTGCCTTCCAATATGATTTAAATTTTCTGAGCTCATTTTGGTTTGGATTTTGTTTTTAGCTTGCTTCCTTTGGGAAGATTTCTAATATCTAATTTATTTCCTAAAGATATGTTTTTCTTGAGGGCAAAAACTCATACTCTCAATTTTCCTCTTCACATATCTTTGAACACATCTTCTAACCCTGATGGTTATGCTTTATAAGCTGCAGATCTGTTCCATTGTTGTTACAGAATGGAGCTATCTGTAGGTAGTTATTTCTCATAGGTTTCCCTAAATTAGTACAGGATGTTACTTTTTGTAGGAGGGTCACTTTAGGAGGTATAACACTTGCTTTACCGAGTACTTCATACTCATCTATTTGCAATGGAAACCATAAAACCAGTCCTAAGATGTTTATTGTATTTTGTGATTTAGAAAGTGTTTATTAAGAAAATAGGAACTCGAATAGGCCAGAACCCTTGCTTGTTTGGTTTAATTTCTGGGAAAATAGAATTGTCTTATCAGATCCTCATGTCTCTCTACCTGTTAGCTTGGCTGACAGTTTGACAGTGACTCTGCTGCAGAGATGATGTTCAACAGGAAGTTTGTTTCATCAGCTGAAGGGAGCTGTAAACTGAGCTGAGGGGAACAGGGCTCACCTCAACTTGACCCACTTGTCAGCATCGTGGAGTTCAGCTGATTTATTTCCTGTAATTCTAATTGCAACCTAGAAAGTGGCATTCCTGAAAGGTTGGCTGTTTATATGTTTGTAGTTAAGACATAATTTATTGTCATGAGCGAGTCATGTCCCACACAGAGGTCTTTGGAAAGTTGGCAAATTAATTTTCTTTGAATATACCTTTTCAGAAATGCTCTTTGCTCTTAGGCCATGGTTTCTTCTTATTTAAGTGAAAGGAAAAAAGTTGGGAAATGACTACTGCAGTCGTTCACTTAGGCAAAAATGTGCAAGTATGACAGTTGTACTGACAAGTAAAGTTGTCTTTGAAACATGAATATCTTGAACAAACTTGAAGTTTAGATTTGACTCTCTAGTTTGCCATGGCAACAGTTCTTGTGCAATTACAACTGCAAACACATTTTACACGATTTTCAGGAAAAAAATCTGTAGGAAAGAAGCACTACTGGCTATTACAGCGCTGTTCCTCTTTTCCTCTTCCCAGTCCTGTTCAGATGTGTGGCCTATGGGAATACCTGTATGATGGGCAACTTGGACTATAGTTGTCCTTTTTCCTACTACCTTACTTAATACATAAGCTAGGATAATGTTTAGCTGAAATGATCGTATATCTGGTCGATGCCTAGGTTTTTGATTTGGTTGGGGTTTTTTTTTTCCTATAGAGTGTATTCACTTCATCCCCTAAGGCTCATTCTAAGAAGAGCACTTTAATGATCCAGGATCAGATTCAGTCTGAATTAGCCTATGCTGTTGCCATTATGCCTGTTAAATTAATTTTCTCTGAAACTAAAACAAAAGAAATCACCTATTAAATTCTGAGTCAGTGCGGGAAGTTGAGAAGTTGAGAAGCTAAAAACTGAGGCTTGTCTGTCATATAAATGTCGCTCTGCTTCTGACTTTTGAGATTTGTCATGTTTGAATTTAAAGGGGGTATATAAAGCCAATTTTTCATTAGTGATTCTGTTTGCAAACTAGACTGATGACTAGTTTTGAAGTGGTTTCCTTTTGTCCACTTAGATGTCAGTAGCACAGCATGGGTATGGTATACCAGATTTTGCTGTTGTCACGTAGCTGTTTTGTAACAAATCTAATTCACACTTCTGCTTTACTTCACTCTCGTATATATATTTTCCCAGATAGTAAGAATTTTTATTAAACACATGGATTTGGGTTAATCAAATTTAAAGATATGATTACTACCTAAATGTTACACAGCTGACTTGAAATATCTAGAATAGCTCTCTGTCCTCTGTGTGGTGTACGTCTGTTAATGTTGTCTTTCGCATCCCACTTCAAGTGACAGAATATTGTCTTTGCAGGGTAAGAACACTCTAGATACTATAGCTAGTAAATTTAAATATAGTCATTCATAGAGGTTAAGAAAGAACAGGGCCATGGAAACAAGCTTGCAAGGGTAAACTAAGATGCTACATGTGTCAGCCATGTATCTAAGAGCATATCAGTCACTTCAGAATAGCAGTTCCAATGCATGTATGTGCCCTGCAGCAGGTGCAAGTTAGATTATTTCAGATTAAGAATTAAGATCATGCCTCCGAGTAGTCTTGAACTAGTATCTGATATACTCTCAACTCACTGTCTAGCTTTCTGAGAGGATGTTCCTGTCTGAAGACTTGAGTTAGCTTTGTGCTACACTTACACTTTGTGCTGACCAAGAAGGATAAGCACTATCGTTGCTTCATATTTTGTCCTTACATTTATAGGCCTACTCATGCATGCACAATGAAAAAGTAGGCATGCTAAATTAAATTAAGTTCGTTTGTTGAAAACTTACATTCTGATCTTGCAGCACTAGATAACAAGGGGGGGCATTGAAATGAGGAATGTATTCTGGGAGAGAGATGACCTGCCAAAGGAGTCCCAGTAAAGTGTGTAAATGGTGGTAGGTAGTTTAGTCTTGGGTGAGTGCTTCCTTTTCATGCAAGGCCTATGATCAATTTCTGTAGCAAACCAATTTTTATTTTAATGCAACTCTATAAGAGCAAAAGTTATGTGATCTTGGTTGATAAATGGCTCAAACTGGCCTTTCATGCAGGTTCTAGCATGACATTGTCTAGAAAGTGGTTTTTGTCTCAAGCAAGAGATGATCTGACTTGAAAACATGAAACAGCAAGAGTTGTCACAGTCCATAGTGAAAATTTTGTGCCCAGGCTTGTACCTGCTTTTATGTTGACTGCTCATATATCTTCTTTGAAATCAGTAATTGTTTTAGAGTTGAGAGCTAATTACTAGAGGAATTTATCAAAATGGATGCAGTTATGGCAGCTTATAGCTACTATGTAGTTGTCATATTTTATGAAATTGTGTTTTTCAGGTAAGTTACCTTTTTGGTTTGCATTTGAAAAATAGTGAAGCATCAAAAAGAAGGAAAATATGTTTTGAAATTGAAATTTTCAAATAGCTAGTGCTGCAATTGATTGCAAATGTCAAAAAGTTACCTATAATTATATTTAAGCCAGACTTAACCTGCAAACCATAACACCAGCTTAATTGCATGATACATTGTTCCATTTTGATTTCCATATCACTTTTTAAATGCATGCAACAGTTAAAAGCTGCTTTTATTTCTGCCATCAGCTTTCACAGATCCAGGAAGTTAGCACTGTGTCAGTAAAAGAGATTATAATTTTAAAGAGTTCTGGTAAAGGCATGGGTCCAGTCCCAGAATTTTTAGTGGATCCATAGGCAGAATAATAAACCCTGTTTTCCTGTCTATTTCTGAGACATTTGCCTAGAAATATCAGACTTGCTTAAATATAAGCCCACGTGAGAACAAGTTATCAGGCCTCACAGTGTTGTTAGACTAAAAGTTTTGTTCTCTTATTTTCATAAAACCTCCCCTCCTAGCACTGTGCTTTAATTACCTTAAATTAGCATCTTAAGTCTGTCCGTTTTCTTTGATTTTTACCACTGTGTTGAGTAAGCAAGCTTGAAGAAGTAAATGCTAGAGAAACAGAACACATAAACACAGTTAAAGACATTTACTTCATTTTTTTGTAATTTTTGCTTGGATTAATAATATTTACCAAAACAAAACCAAGTTTGCCATGCCAGTGCAAAAATATTTAGAAATCTCAGAAAACTGGAGGGATGACCAAACCAAACTAAACTTAGCACTACTGACTAGGGGCCATGGGAAAACTTTTTTTTTTTAGGTTTTGATAGTGTAATGTATTAAGAGCTCTGTTCATGGCATACTGTCTTTATATATTGCTATGCATTCCTGTTGAATCCATTCAGAGTTTTTACCCTACATAGGGGGGTACTGTCCTCATCAATAACTTTCTTACATCTTGTTCAAGTTACAGAAAAATCACTGATCTTTTAATAAAGGAAAACAAAGGCATTTTTGTTCCAAAGGCATTGAGCATGAATCCTGGCAGCATGTTAACATATGTTCTTCGTTCCTCCATTACTATGCTTTGGTGCCAGGTTCTTGACAATTACTATATCAGATCTTCAGAAATACATTGCTGAGTCGGTCTTTCACTTTTTGTATTTTTTTTCCCTCCTGTTTTCTGCATCTGACTAAAAGGATGTGATTTATTTCAGGTGCTTTTTTCTTTAACAACATTTCTTTGGAAATGGATAAGCTTTTCAGATATATCAAATGCCATCTTTTTATCAGAAAATGATGAAAACTTGCTTCTCTGTTACTTTCAGCTGAGTTAGGCTGAGAAAGTTTGGAGAATACCAATACTCTTGGGGCCTATCTCGAAATATGTTTTAAAAATGTCTAATGAGTAAATCAAGAATGAAATTTGCAAGTCAAAAGCTGCATGAACCTGGCGAGTATGGTTTGATTCGTTAGATTTATGGTTGCCATAAATCTAAAAAAAACCCCATATCCTTCCTTAGATTCTATAAAATTGTTATCAACACAAGTAGCAATGAATTAATTGCAGTTAATTTTACTGCAGTGCCTGTATTATGGCTTATTTGCCATATTCTGGTGTATTTAGTCACAGCTTAGAGATTGTGAGCTCTGAACTTAGTCTCTTTACTGTTATTAGTTAGTACCTCACTGCAACTGTGAAGTTTGAAAGCCTTTAAATATTGGGAAACTTGAACATATACTGACAAAGATGACACAAAATGCAGTTAATTTTCTGGCCCTAGACCTAGCCTTTCCTCAGTTGTATTTATTGTATGCTCCTTACAGTATTGCTCCTCAAAAATGAGGAACAGATTCTCCTAGGTTTGCAACTGCTCTTCCAACTTGCATAGTTTGTGTCGGGTAAATCCAGGGTAACTGGCAATTCAAGAAAAAACCCCATCCATCCTTTACTTCAAGGCTTCAAAGACCTAAAATTTTCTCCTTGCTCTTCTTACTGCAGCCAGTGATGAGTGGAGGGTACGAAGCTGCATTTGAAGGTAATCATAAGTACTGGATACTGTGAGGAGAATTAGGCTGGCTTTCCACTTGCCCTTGGCCATGTGCTTTTTTTCCTCTTCCTTTATACTGCAGTGCTGCAATTGGGACAAGCTTTAGACAAGCTCGCTGATCAGTAAAGAAACGTTTCTTCCTCAGTGAGTTAGTTTTCCACCAGATCATCTCACTACAGCTACCCTGCAGCTGTGTGATTGCTAGATAGAGCAAAAGGAAGCATGTGGGTGCAGGAGTACAGGGGTTGTCCCAAACATATCATTCTGCTGTTAGATGGTTTTAGTACTCTAAGAGGGAAAAAAAACCTTAAATGTCTCTAGATTCTTTCCAACCAGATTAGGTCTACAGATATTTTTCTTGACTCCATACAGTTTTGCTTGTCTAAGCTTCTAACTCAAAGACTTTTTGTCTGGTCCCCATAGAAGGAACATACACGTAGCTTTTTAAAAATCATTTGATGCATACAAAGTAATCGTAGACTTTCCGATAAAACATAACATTTTTTGCTCTGAAAACTTAAGACATTTTTATAACTCAGCTTAGGAATACAGTGAATGCACTATTGCTAAATCTGTTTATTATGAGTAATAATTGCTTCAGTACACAAAGTAGCACATTAACATGTAGAAGGAAATATAACAAATTTATTGTGTGTAGACAGAGTAACTTAGGTAGGTCTAGACCTTTACCATTTGTCCTAAATTAGAGTTATTTTTTTCCCTTCTGATGACTTTAAGAACAAAAATAATGAGTTACTCTTGCATTTTCAAGAAAGCAAGACTTCCTGGAATTTTTTGTGTAGGATCAAGGGATTTAAGGGTCAACTTCAGATGTTTGAGAATAATGTAATTTTCTCTTTTTTTTTTTTTAATCACATACTCCCATTCCTCACCTTTTTTTCCCATCTCCCCAGTGAAAATTCCGCCTTTGATAGAGGCTGGAGAATATCAAGGGCCATCATGTTTTGGAATAGCCACTTGCTGTAGGACTGAGGCCACAGGGCTGCCTTTACTAAAGGTGGTTTCTGTCCTTGTTCACTTGTTCTTAATTTGTGTCTACATGGTAAGGGCATGTAGGGATGGCACTGTAGGGGAAATCAGTTGGCAGTGGTGTCTCTAAGCTTTTTATGTGAAGTTTAGGGTGGTATTTGAGAGTAGTTCAAGTACCACCTGTTGTATTGAATTCCAGGTATCTCTTACAGCACATTATCTATAGTCATGGAGTGCGTCTTCTAGTGTTGTTTCATCTTAAAAGAATCCAGTTGAGGGGCTCAGGTTGCTCAGCAATGCAAACCAGAGCAAGATAAGCTGGAGCAATTGGGAGACTGGTTTCAAAACTGTATTTGTGTTTTGAACTAAAATATGTAATTATTTGCTTTCTTCAAAGCGCTGGATATTGCTCTTTTCAAGGATAGCTTAGCTTCACTCCATCCTACTGAGAACCAGCAGAAAGCAGTAGGAGGTTTTTAAGCCTCAAATTTATCTAAAGCAATAGGAGCTGATGGCTATTTGATAGAGCAGATTTTACAAATGTTAACAGATTAAAAATTTTAAAGGAAAATAATATTTTTAAATAATTGTTTTATATATGCTCCATATATACAGGGGTACTACCTAAAAAAACCCCTGGATACTGGTTTGGATCAGTTGTATTGAACAGAGAAGAAGAGGGGAGGAAGGCTGTAAGAGAGGGGAAGTAGAAGAAAGGACTACCTACCCTGCATTCACTGTTCATATTTTCAGAGTAATATAGTATTATCAGGTTGTGCTGATAAATTTCCTCCCTCCTGAAAAAGAAATTATAATAAAAGAACAAATTAATGCTGATACTGTGCATTTTTCACATCCATTAGTAATACCACAAAGAAGTAATAATTGGGAATTCTATCATTTTAGGACAGGAGAAGAATAGCATCTTAAAATACAGCAACTTCCCTTCTGTTTTCATGTTGTTTTGAGCAAGGGTATCAGTGTTTCTGTGTAATGGTTAATGCTCCAAGAAACTCTTAAATTGTGTGTTTTGAGAGTGCCTTTTTGTGGATGAAAACAAGTGAAGTGAGCATGTTCTAGCAGATCATTTTGGGATCATCCAAATTCGCCATGATTCTCTTTCTGCCCTTTTATTTGTCGGTCATTTCTTTTTGGTAAGATCAGTGATTTAGAAAGCAAAGTATTTTTTGTTTAAATGATACCTAGTTTTCAAAATACTAATTTGTATTAGTACTACAAGATAGCTAATTTAGATTATAAGTAGATTATTCTGTCCACATGGTTTTGTTTTCCTTAAGCATTACTGTCTTGTTCAAGATGATACAGGAAGTCTATGTCAAAGTAATGGTTAAAATTCTGCAGTCTGGCTCTAAGCCCTGTTCTCCACTAGTCTCTGCTGCTATGAAGCATGTTTGTATTTTTGCATGTCTAAAAAGAAAAATAACACTTTATTTTTAATTTTAAAAATGTTTAGAAGCGTCACTTTGATGTAATGTATTCCCACCTATTAAAATGTTCTGCATTTTAACTAGACACTTTATTCCAGCAATCCATCAAAAACTGGAAGCAGATGGAACGGAAAAAGTAGAAGGATCCATGACGCAAAAACTGGAGAATGTACTGAACAGTAAGTTTTGTCCTTCCAGCAGCAACTATTTATGGATTTTGGACTTTCTAACAAGCTTTAATATATTCCTAGGGATATGGTAGAAAGTAGAAAACAGTACAGCCTCTTGTGACCTTCCCTGTTTGATACTATGGTTTCATGGTGTGATAATACACCTTTTGAAATAAGTAGCAGCTCTTCCCATGACTTTTGTTGGTGTTTGTGATAACAGAATAAATATCAAAGTAAAGACATGCTAAATGATTTAACTTTGGTGGTATCTCAATTTTGAGTGGACAAAGGAAACAGAGGAACTTTATGGATAGACAGAACTGTAGAAGGATGAGCAGAGCTAAATAGCTGGATTCTAAAAAGTTCGAGTAAAAGCAGAAAAAAACCCAAATATAAGCTGTTTGCAATAACAAGGTCTATTAACAGGATTATTTTCACTTAATGTGTTGGCATTTAGACTATTTGGCCATAAGCATTCTTTCTAGAAACCTTGAAAAGCTGTCAGTACTTTCTTTTCTGTTTTTCTGTATTAGCTCTAAGGTTGCATTGAGAGAGATGGCTTGAATTTGCTGCAGTTCAGCATGTGTTTCATCAGATCAAAAAAGTTACTTCTTTTTTTTTTTTCATTCTGGGACTTCTGCCAAGATAATTTTACTTTGTTTCATTGTGATTTTTTTCACAGAGGAAGGGATGTTTCCCTTAGTGCTGTATCAATAAGCAGGAATGACATGCAGATAGCTGACTCAGTGTTGGAAAGTCTGAGTGTGTTTTATGAAATCAAGAAAGTGACATGGAAGTTCACTGTTTTTCTTGTCTTGTGTGAAGAAAGCAGTGACTGTATGTGTGTCTGTATGGGGAACACAAAGAAAGCAGAGAGTTTTGTGAACTGCTCTAACTCGTTTCAGTAGAGATTTATTAATTCTCACAATAAAGGTGTAGTTTGAACATTGTTATTGCCTCATCTTGTTTTCTGGAATAAAAAAAACAAACCCACCAAAAATTTAAAAAATTACCAAAAAAAATCACAAAAAAATGTCACACCACTATATAAAGACTGTAGTGTGTGTCTGTGTGTGCAAGATATTTGGTACATCTACGGTAGAAGTAAGAAGCATGTGCTGAAATTTTCCAGTGCAGTCGTCAGTGCTCTGTATTTATGCCATGTCATGCACCAAGCACAGATTCCTTGGAGAGCACTTTCCCTCATACAAAATTGTGTGAAAGATTTTAGATAAAAAAGCAAAAATGTTGGTTTGTGGTCTTTTCCTATATACACTAATATGAGACAAATTTACCTACAATGTGTAATTACTGTTTCATTTGATAAATGGTGGCTGAACTCCGTATGTAGACAATGCAGACTGTATTTCAAGCTGGATCTGTAGAGGAACTTGTGCCAGACACTTCAGAGTGTTTTTAAGTTTGGCTCTGCTATGAAAAGAATTGGCTACTTTTCCTCATGATACTTTGCAAGTCATGATGGGTGGGAGGCAGGGAAGTAGGAATACAAGGATTTAAAAAGAGTAAATAACATTATGCAAAGTAGTTTGGGATCAAAGCTTTGTTTCTTGTCTGACCATTGAAAAGCTCCCATAATCCATGAGTAACAGGACCTGCTTTCAAACATGACTTCAATTCTTTAGTCAAATTTTACATTTTATGGACTATAGGTGCATGTTTGGGGAGACATTTGGTGTTGTGCGAGCTTGGTTACAAACTCCAAAAATAAGGATGTTTTCCACACCATCTGAATGTATGTTAAGAGGGTGCCAAATTATTGAACTGAAATGGCATGGGGTAGTAGAAACACAGTTTGCTGTTATAGGTGGAATTATAAATATTTGAAGTTTTTGCAAAATTTAATTGTTAAACAAGCTGTTAAATATATGTTATTTAAAACATGGTGTTCTATAATGAATTTAATGAAGAATTGCACATTAAAGGAGGTCAATCAAATTTCATTATGTGATGCTTTTGTCAGGCTCTGTGACAGACGCTGTTGGATAACTAGAGATTTATTTTGAAGTAAAATATTCATGCACTGTAGATGAATCATTTGTTTTTAAAACATAGTTAGTCAATATAAGACCTAGAACTTTGTCCATGGGTTGTTTAGGTTTAGATTGTTCATCAGTAATCAAGAGATAAAGATTGTTAGTGTTGAAAGGATTTGGAGGGATGAGGAGGGAAGAAATTTTTGCAATATTTTAATTCTAAAAAGATAGACTTGCATGAAGTATTGAATTTCATTAAGACATTGGTAGGTAATTTGATATATTTCGATTTCTTTGTAAAACAGAAAAAGTACCATTAGGAAAAAAAAAGTAAAATCATTTGCCTGAATTAAAGATTTATACAGCAAAGTAATTCATAAAGAGATGAAGATAGAAATCACTGTACTTTTCCTGCAGTTGTCAATTACCTTTTTAAGAGATTTGCATTGAATTTTTAAAAAAAAACCAAACCAACAACTTTTTGAATATAACTTCATTTCTCAGATACAGTACATTGCTTCTGGGTTGTTAAAAGAAAGCACAAGGAACATATGAATTCAGACAAAGCAAATGTTAACTTACTGGAAGGATTTACAAAACAAGCATTTTTTATAACCTTGAGAAAAATCATACTTTACCAGTGGTCTGTATTTAAATGTCCAGCTAGCTGTTTTCATTGTGCATTTCTCCTTAATGGATTAAAGTGCATACTGAATAGTATGCAGTAGAAATAGCTGTTCTGACAAAACTTTTTTTACATCAAGGCTTCAAAATTTCAACAAAGTTTAAACATTATTTAGATATAACAATTATTTTACAAAGACTACTTTTAACATGAGCGGGCCACCCACAGTGTTGACTAGAGAAAATGGCATGCAAGCCACCCAGTGAGACTGATGTAATTTTTTTCATCTTTGCTTAAAGTATAGTCACTAGACCAGATAATGTAGAAACTTCTACATGCAACGATCAAAAAGGCTAAAACAGTTCCACTTTTGTTTTTGTTTTTTTTTGGTTAATTAAAAGTAAGTCACAAGCTGAAAAATGCAAATATTCACATGCGATGAAAATCTTCTCTACCATAAATGTAATTTTATTATTCTGTGTTAGAAAATAATCTCCATTAGAAAATAGAATGCTTTTTAGTTTGGATAGAAAAGGTTTTAGGGCTATATTTAAGGTATTTATTGAAGAGTATCTGCAGATAGTATAGAGACTTAAATGCATTAAATTGTTGAGTAAGGCTTGATCTTGTGTGTAATGAAGCCAAGTAAGACTTTCAATGCAGTGTGAAAGCAATTCTGTTACAGTGACCGGCTACTTAGACATTTTTCAGCCATGACACTGTCCTTATCTTAATCGTTGGTACTTTTTAGTGACTCACTTAAATATCAAATATTGCTAATAATTTTTAAGACTTGATTTGAAAACACAGAAAAATTATTTGCAAAACCTGATCATAGCTTTTAAAGCTATGATGGTTAATATCATAATTGAATTATATTTTTTTTAAAAAATAAAACTGTCTAATGCTTTTTCCATATCCTGAGATGCATAATTTGGTTGTAAAATGTACATCTGGAGCCAAAGCAAACTATAAAATATCTGCAGCAAAAGCTAAGCATTTGAAATAGGAAAGAGTGATTGTTTTTAATTGCTCAGGGGTCTTACCACATTAAAATGCTAAGTGGTTCCCTTTGAAATAGTATTTCAGCAGTTGTAAATGTTAACTCAGTTAAACAAAAAAGTATGAAAATCAGCAATAATTACTCATTTGCTCTAAAAAACTTGAATAACTCATTAAAATGAAGAAAATCTGTTCATGATTTCAACTGATTACTTACTCTACTTTCTCTTATTGTCATCCTTTTTGAAATAGGAGCCAGTAACACAGCAGATACCTTATTTCAAGAAGTACTGGGTCGCAAGGACAAAGCTGATTCAACGAGAAACGCGCTTAATGTTCTTCAGCGTTTTAAATTTCTTTTCAATCTTCCCTTAAATATTGAAAGAAATATCCAGAAGGTATAATCCTTTAAAAATAATTTTCTATTTGCTGAAAGGAGTCTGTTGAATTTAGTCTTTTTCTTGACAAATATAAATTCTTGGTTTTGTTTTTAAGGGCGATTATGATGTGGTTATTAATGACTATGAAAAAGCCAAGTCCCTCTTTGGAAAGACAGAGGTTCAAGTATTCAAAAAATGTAAGATATGCGTTCTGTTATTTAATGGGTTTGGTGGCTTTTCTTAACTTACAGGCTAAAAAGCACATAGTAGACTAAAGAACTTTATGTGGATGTGATATGAATTTCTATCCATACAAATTATGGATTTATAGGAACCATTTATGCAGTATTTCTGGCAAGTATTCTGAGTGAGTTGTATATCCCACAACATGAAATCACAGCCAATTTCATTTATTTGTTCAGGCTTGGTATTACTGGACATAAAAAACGTACAGTAATTAAAATGTGACTTTGGGTATCTCTCACTGGCATATTGTTGAAAGACTTGAAAGTCTAATTTTCTGGTTTTTGTAGGACTGTCATGTACAAAATTTTCAGATGTGGCTTGTTATTATGAAATGAGTTATATTGATTTCCATGTTAACTCCAGAAGTGTCTGATATCCTATGAAAATAATGTAATTTTCAGTTCATAGCCCTGCTGAAGGACACATTGGTTTTGTTTCTGCTCCCTACTCCTAGATTATGCAGAAGTTGAAACCAGAATTGAAGCGTTACGAGAACTTTTGTTGGATAAGCTGCTTGAAACTCCATCAACATTGCATGATCAGAAACGTTATATAAGGTAATCATTTGACTGGTGCCTTTATCAGACATATGGTGTTAGATGTGTATTTAAATGTTTCCTAAATATGTTAGTGAGTAGTTTTACTGTGGTTTAAATACTGTTTTTAAAGCTGTAAGTAGAGTATTTTGAGATTTTATGATTATATAAACAATGGCAATGGAATGTTACTTTTTTACTGAATGACTGAAAAACAGTTCTTGAATGAGAATAATGAAGCATAATTGAGTTTTGAATTTAATTTTTTTAAATCTTTAAGGCATGTTTAGATTCTATTGCTTTCTCTAAAGCATCATATTGCAAGCTGTGTTTGAAATGATTACTTGCAGTTTGCATGCCTCAAAATAGATTCCTTATTTATTTTTCTTACACTTTAGCTTGGCTGGTGTTGAAATGGAATCATCCTGAGTCAGATAACAGGGAGATTTTAATCCAGACTGCCATTTGAATTTGGCTCTTTTACTGCTCAGGCTAAATAATGAAGTTACTTAATATTTCATGAACATGAACTGGTTCCCCAGTTTTCATTAACATTTCTAGATTTTTTGTTTTTCACAAATACAGAGTACACAAAGCTGATATCAAAGTGTCTTGTAGGGATACTGAGACAAGTTGGACGGACCTTCTGCTGGTAGATGTGAATCTTATGGTGCTTGGTGCCAAACTTTAGAGTGCTCTGAAACATCTGATGGCTTTATTTAGAAAGCTTTTGAGGCATGGATGCTGCTAGGGCTCCTAGTGTGTTTTGACAACTTCACTGCTTTTTTCAGTTACCTTAAAAGATGTGGACTAAATGTGCTTTGTGGGAAGCATTTGTAAAATTCTGACACTTGAACGAGGTCTTCAATGTTTTGTGTGCACACCAGGCCCAGTCACATAGGACCAAGTGCGGTGTTGGTATCTTAGGTCCCTTTATGTTGTGTGAGTTTGAGTACAGTGACCTGTGTGCATTTATCTAGAGTGCTTCTCATGCTTTTGCATACTTTATAAATATTACCTATTTATTGGAATTGTGTTTTGAGATGAATAGTTAAGCATTTTCTGTCTGTGAAGAAGTCACTGCTATTTCCTTTCTCTGTCAGTCTTGAAAAGTATAAAGAGCAACTGCTTTATCTAATCCATTTTTACCTTTTCTAAGGATTCTTTGAAAGAGTCGTAGTTGTACATGTGGCTGATTCTAGTTGAATTTTGTTTGGGTTTTTTTTTTTTTGGTTGGGTGGAGGTTTTTTTGTTTCTTGATTGGGTTTGTGGTGCATTTAGTTTTTGGGTTGATTGCTTTTTATTTTTTTGCTAGCCCCTTACCTTGAAGTATTGAATCTTTAAAAGCATCCCGGTCTACATTAAAATAGACTGTGTTAATGTAACTACCAAATGTATTCCACATGTAGAACAATATAATGAGGGAGAGCAGGGAGTGAACGAACGTGGAATAATTTAGTTCTAATAAATTGACAGAATCCCAGCCTACAAAATGATTAAATTAGTTTCACTACTCTAGATATGCCAAGGTGGCTATACTAGTGTAAATTTTCTGGAGGCAGGGTGTGAAATAAGTTTTCTTCAGAGCACTTCAGCTAAAAGGAAATTAACAAAATCCTAATTTTAAAATTGTTTGGATAAACCCTGCTATTTTTATGATGTTTTTTCTTCCTTGGTACATTTGTTTTGTATGTCTCTGAAGTCTGAGACTGAGCAAGACCTGAAATACTGTGATTTTTCTCCCTCAGATATTCAGTGTTTATAATTAAGCTTCAGTTCATGTTTTTCTCTCGTTGTCTTATGGTATTTACATTGTTAATTCTTTTATACGGTCCAGGAATAGTTTACCATAGCACTTAACAGCCAAGTAGGTATATTTCTATCAAGACCAGTGATAATTTTTTTATTTTATTTGGTGCCTAAGAGAAGACTGAAGTCCCTCTTAACATTGACGAAGGACTTGAGCTCATAATCGATAAATGTCACCCTGTCAGAATGGTTAGTTGTGTGATTTTCTCATCCATCCAACCAATCCTACTTTGACAGTTTATTTTTTGTTCAAACACTGCAGACAGTTGTCAAAGACAGAATTTTGCAACGCAGTCATAACTAACATTAGGTATTATTGTAGTAATACAGCTTTTGTGAGGGAGTAAAACATTCCCTGCACTGCTTGAGGTAATATATCAGTGTACTTCACCTTAAGCTTCTTGAATTTTTTTAATCTGTCCTGCATCTCATTAATGCAGCATATAATGGAATGCCTTAAATAGTAGAGCAGTTACATCTGTTTTTGAAAGTATTGTTTTGAAAGTACTGTTGTTAGATAGTCTCGAATGCTATACATTAAGACTATATTCCTTCGGTGTTCTCTTTGAAACCACAGCAGCTGACTTCTAATACTCCTCTCTCCCTAAAGACAGATGGTGTTTTGCTTCTGCAAATTAGAAGCTCCAATCCTTTTTGTAATCTCTCCCCCCTCCTCTTTTTTTTCAGACCATGTGTGTACATAAAAACACCAGACCAAAACAAACAAAAAAAACTAACCCAGGAGCTTGGGTTACATTTGTTTGTTGCATGCATGTGCTAAAATTAATGACCTACCAGAAATTAATTCTTTCTGTAATTACTTATTAAGATTGCATGATGATACAATCAGAACATATACAGTAGGAAGAAAAATACCATATTTTATGTGCTTGAGATGTCATCACTGGTTCCAAGTGAAATATGAAACACTAAACTGCAACCTTGCAGATAAATAGTTTGGTTTCCCACATACTTTACTTGAGGCACAACTGAAAATGCATATTAATATGATATTAACAATATATGGTTTTGTTTATAGGGTTTTTTTGGTGGAATTTTGCCTCACTAAATGAGGAAGGGAGAATGCAGTGGGTATGAGCGCATCTTAACGCCTGTTCTTGAATTTTTAAAATTATGTGGAAAAAAAATATTTCTTAGTATGTCTTAGGTCTGTTTTAATGAGACCTTCAGTGTGTTAAGTCAGAGCTGTGATTTTTGGACTGGGTTTTACAGATATCTTTCTGATCTTCATGCGCCTGGGGACCCGGCTTGGCAGTGCATTGGTGCTCAACATCAGTGGATTCTGCAGCTCATGCACAACTGTAAGGAGAGCTATGTTAAAGAACAAAAAGGCAAGGACACATTTTTATTTTAAATATATATATCTATTTGACATTTAGGACTTTGGCATTGCCTTTTGTTTGACAAGTACAGATGATATTTGGGGTTTTTCCCATCAATTTTGATAGCTTTCTGCAAAGTTGGATGCTGACTTGTATTTTTTCTTTATTCTATTATAAAAACAGAACAGCAGTTGGAGTTTTCTTTTTGTTTGACTTATAACTTCTAAGGTTTCTACATGGGAAAAACATTAAATTTCAATCATTTATCTGTAGTTTACTGTCCTCTTGAAATATTTCTTCGAGGTCACATGAAGTTTGGATTGTTCTCTGAATCTTCCAGTTAGATTTCTTTGTCACAAGATATGCTGTTAGTAAATAGGTACACAGGAAATTGGGGCACAGTGGAATAATGTGTCATTTCTTGATATGCTGTGAATGATAATATGGTGTTCTCTTGTTCTTTGTGTGCAGTTTCAAAATTCAGGTTACAGTGTTTGGGCACAGATCCGTGAGCTGGACAAATGGGATATTTAGGCAATGTTATGTTAAGACCAATATGAGTACATAGTCATGTCTTTGCCAGCGTTGCTCCTCAAAGTAGGTATTGCTTTCAGGTATGGCAGCAACTTAGCTACAAGTTAACATTAGCATATATACAAAAGAGAATAGGTGTAAGGCTGTTGGCCTGACATATCTGTAGTAAAATCTGAAAATTGGATTTTCAAGTTAGAAAATAAGAAGCAGTGCCTTGTTTCTCAAGAAGTCTTACAGAATTTGCTGCTAGTTCTGAAATGAATAGGCATATTGGAATCTGGCGTCCCTTGGCTTATAGGTAACTCCCACATACAGTGTTAGTACATGCATATCCCAAACCAAATAAGGTGTTTTATTCTCAGAAACCACAAAAATTTTACTGAAGAAGTTTTTTACAGCAGAAATGTGCTGTAAAATTGCTGCAGGAGGCTTGAACTCCGTCACAGAGGTTGTGACATTATGGTATAGAGTTCACAGGGTGCATCGCGTACGACAGCAACGTCAGTAAGTTTTAGCTTAAAAGTGTGCACAGGCTGTCTTTGTTCCATTACATGGTGTGAAGTGCAGTGGAACCAGCTGGAATACCAAATTGTTTTCCTGGCCTCTCAGTCAAAATTCAGAATTCAGACCTCCCTGTCTTCTCTCCTCGTCAAAACCCTGAGGCACCACCACCAGCCTCACAAGATAGAGTTATCAGGAGCAAAAAAACAGCCACGTTTAAGAATTCTAAGTTTTCTCCTCTTGCTTGCAAATTGTTGTATAGGCATCTCTCAACTTCTTAGCTAGAAAAATAGGGACATGAAGGTACTTAGTGCTCGAGGCTTTTGTTTTGGTAGTCTATATAATTTTGATATACAGGCTCCAGTGAATGAGTGGAAAACACATGTAAATTCCTAGATTTATCTTGAAAAATCTCAGCCTTTTTGGTATTTTTCTTGCAACAAATCTACTTACCTCAGCCTTACTTTCAAAGGGGCTATTATGTTAGCAGCTTTGTTTGGATCACAAAAGAGGGAATTTAAAAAACTTGAATGCCCAGTAAATGCATGTATCAATAGTTAGTATTTTATGCATGTATGAAAGAAATGCTAATATGACTTTTATTAAAAAGTTCATCAACTTTCAATAGTTTTCTTCCAGCCTTCTATGTGGTCCTTATTGATTGTAGGGTTTTGTACAGATTTTAAAATTCTCAGGAATCAATCTTAGTTGATTTAACTTCTCACTTAGTATCTAGTAGGACAAAGGAAAGTTGCTAAGCTTGATTTTTCCTTTCCATAGATCTTTAATTTTGGCATACATGAGATGGGAGATGGAAAAAAGAAAACTCAGAAAGATTGGGTTTGACTGCCAAGTAGAACAATGCTGATTGTGATCAGAGACATGGAATGTATTTTAATCTACTTTAACAGATGTATACTTCTCAAACAGGAAAAGTGTGGGGGTTTATTCATGGATATCAATTTGGTTATGCAAGACTTTGGGGCATATAATCAATTTCAACAAGTCACAAATGTTATTTATATGTTCATAAATTCATAGGCTCTTTTTAAGAGAAAATATTAATTAATTTTCAAACATTTAATTCCTCCACTTAACACCAACTTCCTAAAAAGATTTTTTTTTTTTTGTATATCAAGCATTTGAAGGAAGAGGTGAGTCATAAAGCTGATTCTCCAATGAGAAGGGCATTAAATTTTTTTCTAGGTTTCCCTTTTTGACAGGGTAATGAAATTGGTTTCTAGCAGATGGCAGTCTTCATATTGCATATGCTGGAATAAGCAGACAGCGATTATAGTTCCACCTTGAGCATACCAACTATTTCTGGCTATTCTTACTTAGTTCTTCTGCCAACTGAATCTATGCGTTCAAATTGCCTAAATCAAAACTTTTCACCGTAGTAAACTTAAACCTCAGTAGCAGATTGTATCCATTTTTGCATTTGTGCACAATTTTTCAGCTTTCAACTGAGCTTGTGCCAAAGCATTTTGCTGCTATTTTATTAGATTTCAAACAGAGCTGTGCTTTGAGTCACTACACATGAATTTTACTACTTGAAGTGCATTTGGAATTAGACAAGAGTCTCTTGCTTTTTCTTACCTGGATTAGTTGTGGGTTTTGTTTTTTTCATTTTTTGAAAACCTTTAGGCATTCTGGACAGGATCTTTGTAGCTGATTGTCAAATAGTAAATATTCTCTAAAGAATTTATTTGCTGGCCATGATGTGTTCAGGAAGGAGAGGTTAAGGTTGCGATTATTTTATAAACAAGCTAAAAAACAATCCTAAGTGAATTCTGAGGAGAACGTACTCCAAATTTAGTCAGTAATATGATAAGCCAATAGTGTATTCTGTGGGACAGAATTGTTCCAGTTGTCTCCGCATAACTAGAAGGCTGACTCATTCACTAGTCATCACAATTGAAATAATTTCATTTTCTTATACAGAAATAGCATCTTCTACTATCTTCTGTAAGAGATTTGGTGACATATCATCTCATCCAGACCAATAGTCATGGCAGTCAGGAAAAATCCCCAATATTGACAAGAATTAAATCTAGTTTTCTATATCCTCTGTGGGATCTTCATCTAATAATTGTCCTCTTATTAATAGCTGCACTTTCAAGGGTGTCCTAGTTGAAGGAGTAGAGTGAGCTAATTTAGATGCTGTTGGAAGGAGCTATCAGAAAATTGTGTATTAGAGATGTATTTAAATAAATGTTTGGTTTGGGTTTATATCTATTTTTCATCTAAGTGTGTGAATCCTTCGATCTCAGTAGTACCATAACATGAAAAGTTTTTTAAAAAAACAAACCTCTGTGCTTGGATTTTACTAGAGATTAATTCCATTTTGTATAAATACTCAGCAGTTGTAATGATGTCCTCAAAGTACAAAGTATCATAGTGCCATAACATAGTACAATCTCTGATGGAACCTGAAAGAAGAAACTGTGGCAAGTTCACAGAGCTGTAATGATCCTGGAGTTCTCTTTCAGAATTTTTTTCAGGGATTAGCAGAAGTCTTGCATGTTTCAAATACTGTCTCTTTTCAGTTAATCCCACTTGTGTTAATACTATTTCCAAAAACTGAAAGGGTAGATCAAGCTGTGCCAAGCTTTGTCAAATAATTTGGCAGTGTGACTTAAAAAGCTGACAACTACCAACAACAAATTATTCAATTGGATCTTTCCTTTGATTTTAATAGACATTTATTAATCATAATAGATGCAGTAATCTGATCATTAGTTAATTGGCTGCATTTATTTCTGTGGCTACAATAGGATGGGGGATTCTCCCAAGTCCTGTGTGTGATGTACTTTACAGCAGTGCTTTGGAGTCTGTTATTTCTCTTGAGGAATAGCTCTGTATGCATGTGAACGTACTGTTTCCCCTCAGTCTAAACAACCCTGTTGGTTTGCTGATTAGTCTTGCATTATGTAGGTTAACATTTCGTTATGTGCTAAGATGTGGCTGTTGTTACTCACCCATTGTTGCCTTTAGCCTATCTATTTCTTGCTCCCTGTAGCCATAGCAGACCTTCGTCAATTATGAGGTAAAAAAGTACAGGCAGATGAAGTTCATATTATGTGAAACTGTTTGAATCCAAGCCCACGGGTTTTAAGGAGTGAGTGAAAATGCAGATATGACAGCAGATCAAAATTTCTCCTGCTCTGAAACATGAGTAGCCAGGACAAAGAGACCAAATAGCATAGCCAAAGTCGGTAAAAGCATGAGGCAGTACAAGGTAAATCATAAAGCTCCCATGCTCCTCTCCTTATATTAAGCCACTCTCCTGCTTCTCTGGTGGTCAGATTCTTCCATTAAAGGTGCAGCTGTAGATATGGGACCCATGTGCAACTAACTGGAGCTCTAGGTCTGCTGATGTAAATATGTAGGTTTGTTACATTAAATAAAAAACTTAAAAAGTTAATCTGCCTTACTCATTGAATAGACAGTTGTGCTTTTATTATTGTGTTTTATGAAGTTATTTTCTGAAGCATAGATGAATTCCTTTTATGAGTCCGTTCACATCCTGCTGGTTTTATCCCCTGGAAGGACCTGAAGTAGGTAAATAGAGATTGCTGCAGTTACTTAGTATGTAGATATGTTAGAGAGAAGGAGATGCTTGAGACTGAATAGACTGGAAAATGAGCATTTTTTCAGGCCGTGAATATTAAGTTAACAGAGAAGAGCATATGTTCACTCAAAACAGTACTTATTAAATCTCTAATAAGAGATATTTGAATTATAAACTGAATTGTATGCTAGTATTTTATGCCTTGTATTGGCTAAAGTCTGAATTGCTGCTTCTGAACTTTAAACTTACGATTTGTGGGAGTCTAGGGACTTTTAAGTCTGGTACCTGAATACTAAATGGCTTCCTTCAATTAAGATTTTACATATTTGTAATTTTTAACTTTATTTTGCAATTCCTCTATCATTAGGGCATAATTGTAGTTTTTCACTATGGTTTATGCTTCCCAGACTGACTTGTTTGAGTGCAGGAAACATGCAGAATATAATGACGTAAAATGACATGAAAATAAATGTAAATAAATGAGGTTTAGTTTAAAATTTGCCTGGGGTACTGGGCAGATAGCCAAAATGAGTTAAGCAACGGAATTCTTAATGTGAGTATCAGGGATACAAGCTATGGAAGTTAAGCCTGTTTTCTGTGTGGCCAGTGGTTGTTTGCTTAGACTTTAATAGTGGCTTAGTAGGTTTCATGATCCTTTGAACTAAAATGGATGAGGACTCCCATCCAGTTTTCATCAAACTGGCTGAGAAAGCCTTCATTTCCTAACAGGTTGTTGCAAACTTTAGGTCACACTTTTACAGATTCATATTAAAACGACTTTTACCAATACCTTTGATGGTAATTCTTTCAGTGACCTAAATCTGTGACACAGGTCTTTCTAAGGTACCATGTAATGGTGTTGCAAATAAACTACCTGTTAATACCCATTAGAAACTAAAACCGTAAATGAAAAGACTGATAATGGTTGTGGTGTGATCTTTCTGCTGCCTTTTGGGTTGCAAAATATTCAACCTATTAAAGTTCCCAAAATGAAGCCAGCTTTCCAAACAGGAATATGCTAGTTCAGTCACTGTGATTTTTATTTGCTTTTTAGTTCTTATTGCTGGAAAAAAGTATTATTTTTGCAGAGCTGAGTATGATGCACAGCTCTCCAGATATTGTAAAAAACTATGCAGGGTTTTTCTGTGCCAGAGTAGCAGCAGCTGTACGTAGTGTGAAGGAGATAAATGTATGCTTAAACCATGTTGCTCTTTCTTCTGTGCCACACTGAGATTCTATTCACCTTGCAATGAATGATCCATCTTTGTTAGATCAGACAGGCCAGCAAGGCTTGTGTCAAAAGGGCCTTTTCAATTTGTTATCCTAGCAGCTGGTTCTCTTCCATTGCCTTTGCTTACTGTACATCTGGAAGAAGAATTCTTGCAGCTGGGAGCCATTTCATGTCTAAACCACATCCCCTGTCCATAGCAGAAATACCCTTTTGACAGCAGATGTCAAGCAAACCCTTAATGGGTTATTAATTAAAAAGAAAAAAAGAGAGAGAATAAAAATTGATCAATGCAAAAATTAACAGTGGAATCATTTTCCTCTTTTACCACCCGTATTTGTAACTTTAGTGCTATTTAGAAATTTTAGTAGAAGCTGGCTTGTTCAGTAGTGCAGGGGTATTCTTATTTTATATATTATTTTAAATAATACTTAAGTATTATAAAGACAGTAAATACTGTGATTAAAAAGCAGCACAGGTAGCTTACAATCAAAATTTAAAAGATTAGTATTACTGAACATAAACTGAAACTCTTCTTATCTTCTGAAGGTAAAGTGAAGCTCTTCAGTGACCAGAATTTTACTTTTATGTCCACTCTAGGCTTTTAAGTCCTTATTTGGGCAATTAAGTTGAAGTGAGTTGTTGTGAAAGGTGCTGATGATTTTAATGTCCGCTGGAGCTAGTGCTAGTAAAATGACATACTTTTTATTTATGTGCTAAACTTGAAGTGTTTGGCTCTTGCTTCAGTATTTTTTGGCCTGAAGGACAGGCAATAAGACTTATCCTTAGGCTGTTAAATACTTAGAACACCACTTGGATGGATGTGCCCAATTACCCTTTCTGTGGTAAACTGGAAAACAGTTTCATTGTAAATATGTTTTCTATAATGAACACTAGCCTCAAGATTTAAAAAAAGCATCAATTTTTAAATGTATTCCAAAAACATATTTTGTGTGCATCAATTTTAATCTTCTGCACTCGTGTCTTTTTTTTTAGAAAAACAACCCATTTTCTTTTTGATTTCTTAGAAGTGTCAAATCCCTATAAAATGTAATGTTAGAAAGAAAAAGTACTCAAGAAAAAGAATAAAATGCAGTCATTCATCTGTTGAGCAGGTTAATTTTTCAGTAATTTCTCCTGGTTGCCTAATTTCTTGCCTAGACAAATTGAAATGCTCGGTGCGGTGTCCTTGAAAGGAATCTTATCCTGGTTGTGTCGGTGCAGGCTCCAGGCACTGTGTGTTTGGTCAGCAAGCAACAGTGGGTGGTCAGGCTGTAGCACAGGACAAGGGCCCGCTGTGCACAGGAAAAAATGTTCAAAGGTGTTTAAGGCTGGTAAGGAAGTCTGCCGCCCTTCAGAGAGTCCGGAGGCTATAGATCAGCCTTCCCTCACTATTGTAGCCTGTGAGAAAATTCACTGTAAGATACATAATGGATGAGAAAATACAGTAACTGCATTCACCTGGTTGCACATCTGTAGGGTCTTTTTTTTTTTTTCAATTTGATATTGCTCATATATATGCTGTATATGAGCAAGTCTGTGTAATGACAAATGTTTGACTTACCATGGAAAATTTCATTGAAAAATCGTTTAGCCTAAGGTTGGGCACTTGTTAACAAATTTTCTTTGTCACTTCATAAAGTACTGGCACTATATTATCCCCTGATCACCAAAGCTTTTGTAAAAAGCTTTACTGAATGTCACATAATTATGCACTGGAGTGGCAGAATTGCAGAGTGGCTGAGGTGGGTTACAGAAGGGATTCAAGAGGTGTGTGACCCCAACGAGAAAAACCTCCACCTGCCAGACTGCAAGGGGAAAAAAACCAGGCAGAGTTGTGGAGCGTCAGATATTGCAGAACAATTTTTATTCTCAGTTTAGTAATAGTTAAACAATATGAAAATAAAGCAGCTTTTAAAAGCTTATATCATTGACTGGTTTGCGTATCATGGAAAAATTTATTTTAGGCAAATTTCATGTTAATCATCTTTTTAATGGAAGTTGTAACAGCTGCATGCAAAGAGCATGCAGGTAACATTCCAGAAAATGGTGTCAAGGTTTGTACATGACCTATAGGTACTGTAGGAACAGTAGAACCCTCTAGTAACTCCAGTACTGATAAGCCTGCAATTAGGAGTCAGCACAGGTGACTTTTGATTTATAGAAAACGAAAACACAAATTAGATAAATAACATCAAAAAGAATTGTGCTTTTTTTGTGTTCTCTAGATCCTTATTTTGGTGAGATCTTACTGCGCTAGAACAGAAGAGATGTGAACAAAACTGCTGAAATATTTTTATTTCACACAGTGCCTGAATGTGCACTTTCAAAATACCTTTACAAAAAGTTGAAAACCAGTAAAGTACTTTTAAAAAAAAAAAAAATAAAAAATTAAGACAGTATTAAGCTCCTTAAAATTTCGTATTTGATCTTCTTGTGAATGTACAGTTTTAAATGTAATAAGGCATTAATTATACTTATGGTTTGTGATGACTGTTTGGTAGAAGAAGAAAATGTAGTACATTTATTTTTCCTGTGTTTTCTTGGTTAAATATATACTTGGCACTGGAGTCACTGACATATACACTCCATGTAGATGCTGTATTTTGGAAAAAATTACTTTTGTAACTTCGAAGATGCAGTGTATTATTTAAAAGTAGAGATCTACCAGGAATACATTGTTCATGCTGTTTATACTTCTTAAAACCTTTTAGCACAGTAAAAAGTTAATTTCTTGAAACTGTAGATTGTTGCTGTCCTATATTCAGGATCTAGGAATGTAAAAATAGTACACAAATCAAATAGTGAATGGGTAGTAAATTACTATTTGGTTAGTTTATTTAGGTTTATAAATATTATTGTCTACAGTCCCTACTACTGTTAATTCATTGTATTACATTATGCTGCTAAATTTAAGCTGCTGGCTCCAGAGAGGGAACAAGTTGGGATAGAAGAAAAATTGTTTGTAAGTTAACTCTTACTTTTTTTACAAGATTTATGCATTGGTGTGCAGTCTTTAAGCGCTATCTTCTGGTAGGGTGAAAGCAAGATCAGCTTCGCTAATGTAGTCCAGATGTTTATTAGTCCTGAGGGTATAAGAGCTGTTGTAGTTCCCTGCTGCTGTGTTGTACTTGCTTGTAATGCTAGACAACCAATTAAGAAATTAGTTCATGTTAAACTTTCTTTTCCTGGTACGCCTGCAAATTGATGATGTGGTTTTTCTGGTGGAACAAGAAAAGTGTTCTTTACATGTTTTCTGTTACTGGTGAATACATAAACCATTTGGGCTGCATGGGGTTAGTGTATCAGCAGCAGTACAGAATTTTCAAGTTTTCACATACCTTGAGCAAATGGTTTTAATTGAACTAATTCATATTAAGATGTTTTGGTAAGTGTGTCTGTTTTTCTTAATTCTGAGTTTTAATTGGCACTGTCATTTTTAGAGACCATCTGTTTACAAGACATTCCTCAAATTAACAAGATGTCTGAAAGCTGAGAACTTAAATTCTATGCAGAGAGGTTAAGGGGGGATTTTTTTTTTGTTGTAATTTTTGTGAAAATAACATTGCTATACTCTTTATTTGTTTTTGTTGTTGTTTGTTTGGGGTTTTTTATAATGTATGTTTTAAATAGCAATGCCTGTGACAATTCTGACTTGGTCTTCTTGACATACTTTCTCCCCCCCCCATTCCCCAAATAAAACGCGGACATGCTGAATCTCAGTCAAATGCTCTTGGAAACCCATGAACTATGAGAGACACTGAATTTCTGAGGGTCTTCTACAATTTTCTTTTTATTCTGTGTAGGATTTCTATAAGATATTGAATGTGTGGATTTTTTACTCTGGAAAGGAATGAAGTTGGTTTGGTTTTACTTCATTCTGTAAGGTTGCTGGATTGTTTTCATGGGTGTCAATTACTGCAAAACTTTAGTTTTTTGCTTTCTCCTGAGTTTGTATTTTTAGTTCTTTTAAAAGGAAAAGTCTTTCCACAAATTCTTGTTAAAACTCACTGTAGATATCATCTGTGGTGACAGTGGAAAATACACTTGAATCACTGCAGTGGATTCTGTGTTCTGAAAACTCATCAGTTTTAAAGATGTCATAAATATGAGTTGTGTTTAATAAGTGGTGCAGGAGTTAGAGTCATTAGAATCATAACACAGCCTAAAGATAAAAAGGATGGGTTCACCAAGTCAGTCGTGTCAATCACAGTTGTGAACAATGTAGCAAATTGGATCTATTTACTTAGGTGTCTTATAGTATGAACAGTAATAAAAAGAATGGAGGAACTGATAGTTATCTTGGTAATGACAATGCCACAGAGAAAGGCCACAGGACATTTCTTTAAAAGCCTTTGTAGGAGGAAGAACTTCGTTCAAAATGAACTAAAACCCAATACTGTCACCTATTGGAAGTTTGTGATACGTTTCACAATACTTAGTATTGCTCTTTAAGACCAGCTGTTGAAGTAAAATGACTAGGTATATCTTTTCTGCTATGCTAGTCTGACACCAGCATAAATTTAAAATAAATGTACTTTGAGACCTTTTTACTTTGTGTTACTCTTGAATCTGAGTATTGCAGTGTTACAGCTGGTGCTCTTCCTCTGTGGCCTTCCTATTATTTTAAATGAACGTAGGTATCGCTGGAAAAGATCAACAATATAAACTCAAATGCTAAGATTCTCACTACAAAATTTAGTGTGAATTACTGGAGTGGTTTCATCTCAATATAAGAGAGGATTTTTTTTGCCATGAGAACAATCAATCACTGAAGTAACCTCCCCAGGGACGTTTTAGAGTTCCCATCACTGGAGGTTTTCAAGATGAAATTGCACAGGGTGCTAGATAATCTCACCTTGACTCCCTTTCCCATGAAAGGTTAGACCAGATGATCTTCTGAGATTATTTACAGCCTGGACTGTTGTATAATTCTGTGAATTGTGATCAATTTAAATTTAGTTGTTACAGCTCAGTTGGGCAATGCTGAAATAATTTTTGATGGTTAATTGCAGAAATGTATCTATTGTGAGAAATGCATAAAGCAGCATTATTCTTATGTGGTTGTTTTTCAAAATGCATGTTAGACTCCAAGTATCCACCTCCATCAGATTAAATCATTGCTTAGGGCTTGTGAGTAGTGACCTACATATGGAGAGGCACCCAAAGAAAAAAAAAATTGTTTGATACACTGGAAAATATTTTATGGGTTTGTAGATAAGTAAGGGGTGCTTTACAGACACATGCAAACATACAGTGCCATTAGTTCATCTGCTTCATGCTGGATGGATTCTTTATACTTGAACTCCGTAGAGGTCAAACAGCTAAATAAGAGCTGAACACTCTACCTTTAACTGCTTCAACTGGACACACAAGAAACTTTTGCTGTTGAAAAGTATATTTAGAACATACACTAGAAAAAAAGCATGGGCTATGTCACTAAATGCATAAATACATATTTATCCATAACTTTCATCAGCTAATTAAAAACAGAGAAACATAGAGACCAAAGAATGGTATTTTCCACATGGTACTTTTGGTTTTGGCTTTGCTACAGGAATCAGTAGTGGTATTATTGAACTATGTTAATGTATGTGAACAGTCTAAATAAGCCAAGATTAAGAATGTTTTTGTAAGATAACTTTTGCATCAGTAAATTAAATTAGAATTCCACATGCAGCATGCAATTTCATGTTAACTAACATGCAGAATTATTCTAACTTCTGGGGTTTTTTCCCCTATCTCTAGGCAATTCATTACTCCACAGCCCCATGTTAGACCTGGAAAGTGATGTGCGTCCACCACCGATTGGCCATCTCAGTCAAACTGCTTCACTGAAAAGGGGCAGCAGCTTTCAGTCTGGCCGTGATGATGGTAGGCATCTGTTTTATTTGAAAAATCAAAGTTGCAACCCCCAGTGTCCAGTGTATGCTGCAGCCAAAAAAAACACAAAACCCCCCAGAAACTCTGTTTGTTTGTTTTAGTTTGTTACCAAATACAAGTCTTTCTTCTCATATGTTACTGTTGCTTACTAAAGGGGTCCTCTGTGTTTTTTAAAAGCAAAGAGCAATTCATAGTCAAAATTTGCTTCTTGAAATGTAGTTAAATAATAAAAGTCTTTCTTCTACAAAACCAGAATTATTTTTTTTTGTACGCGTAACCACCTATTGCCTACTACCTTTTGCTGGTTTTATACCTTTTGCATGTTTGCTAAGATGGTTCTCCTTGCATTTGCACCTTATGTGACTTCACATATCTGGCTCTCCAATTCTCCAGACCCAGAAAGGGAAACAGAGTGCGTGGCTAAGCTCAAGCAATCTGTCTGTCCACAACCATCTGAGTCCTTAAGTGTCCTCAACACCCTTTCCAAACAGCTTCATCTCAGGAGTCTTTCAATGGTGACATCACAGGAGACAGAAAACATGTTTTTCACAGAATAGATAATTTCTTACTGAAGTACTGTTTTACAGAAAGCAAGTTTTTATGAAGAAATTTCTGGGTTTGCTCTGCTTTGATGGTACTCCTCTCCCCATTCTGTCAACTTCCTTGAAAAAACATCTATAAATATGGTTGTGGGAGTTCCTTCCAAAAAGAGGAATGAAGGGAAAGGAATCTTTCAAGAACATAGAATGAAGAATAATAAGAATTCTACGTTCTTGTGCTGCCATGCAGATACAAGACAATTATATTGTCACAGTTTGTGGTTGAATGATTGTCTTTCAAAAAGTGAATTACACAGACTCTTCAATGAAAACATACTTGTATACTGAGTAATTACACTACTGTCTTACTGTTACCCTTGTCATTTCTCATCCCAAAGCCTCACATGAAGTTGATTAACAAGTGTTACAAAGCAAAACAGTAAATTATTGGTTGGTTTTGAATACCATCCACTAACAATATGCATGCCACGCTTAATGTAGCAAGCAAATCCAAAATCCAGTTTATTTTTAACTTGTTTGAATTCTCTTGCAAGAGCAGAGATTTGTATGGCAGGAAATTCTGCTTCAATCAGTTACCTTTACTTTTAAAGTATTAGCTATGGATCTATTATCTCTTACAAACTGGTAAAAGTAAGTTTTCAGCAAGTTTTGTGTATTCTGTAGCCACCAGTTTAAACCAAGTTTCAAAAGAAAACTGTAAGGATTGGAGCACTATAATAATTCACCCCAAAGACCCTACAGTTAGAATGAATTACCTCCAAGTTGAGTTCCTTGGTGCTTAGGTGCACATGACTGATGCATGCGAAGGAACAGCTGGAAGCTCTGCCATCCTTGCTCTTCTCTGAGTGCAGAGACAAAGAAAACCAACCAATACCTATGCAAGAGCTGCCATTCCAAATGTACCATGATGTGCTCTGTTTTTGGGTTGCTTGTGGATCTTTTTTTTTTTTTTTAGTAGATTTGAGGAATGGCATCTCTGGGCTGTTTTGGTGTGTTTGGATCTTTTTGTCTAATGTGTTTGACAGTGATTGTCCAAGAGATTGTTAGAAGAAATTACTATGAATTCAAAAGTGCAGCATGGATGTAACATTCAGCTCTTGCTTAAGCATATGTTCATGAGAATTTGTAAACAACAGACAATAGCTCTAGTTTCATCTTTAGGTTGTTATAGCAGAGATTATAATAGAATAAATGGAATAAAAGTAAATTTTTGCTTTAATATAGATTGGAGCTTTCTCTAGCAGCAAAGTAAAAAATCCTGAATTTCTGACCAGAGCCTTTTGATATGATGTACAATAACTTATCCTAGGAAGTATCTGCTTTCTGTAGGCTTGGGACTAAGCCTAAAGTGTGCTTCCTGGAGGAGAAAAGAATTTCAAAGATGCAATAAATCTTGCCACTATGTTTCCAGTTACAATCAGACATCCCTGGTTCCTTGGGTTAGCTTTTGGCTTTTGGCAAAGGTGAAATGGTTTCTTGAAGGAATAGAAATTTTTTGGTTAGAACTTGGGATTTGTAGACATTACAGAGCCTCTGCTGCTATAGGAGTGTTGGCACAGCTTCCTGACATAGTCACAGCTTATGTTAATAATAGTATTTCTTGCACTGGGTCTAGACTAGTTCTCTGACAGTCATAAACCAAGCTGGTGAAAGTATCTTGTCTGTGTCCACACTACAAGCTCTTCTAGTTGAGCTTTAAATTGTTCATCCTTCCTAAACAGATGCATCTCAATCAGCACAGTTGCACTTGAGTTCTGTCAGAGCCTCTTTCCAAATTTTGGGCTTCCATTGTGATATTATTTTCAAATGCTAATCCGGATTGCCTTAATTTTTTGACCATGAGAAAAAGTAATATTTTGGGTAGTGCAGACATTTATTTCTCCGCTGAAAAAATGGACCAGTATTTGACCTGCATCTTGACAAATGGATGCTGCTGAAGGCATGATGTACTTAAAGGAGCTTCAAGACTGTCTACCAACACAATAAAATAGTGAGGCTCTAGTGAAACCTGCTAGTTACATAATGTTGAGCTATTTTTGCCTAACTAGTGAATTCCTGTTCTCTGTAGGCAGTATTCTCCAGCAAAATAAATACAAAAAGTGCTATTTCATGCAACATTTTTCTGCACTTCCACGGAGTTATGTAGGATAATACCATATTTTTAAATTTATCATTTGTAGAAGACCTGAGTTTATACACAAAAAAGCCTCACACCAATAAACATGGCATTTTAAAGTGGTTTTATTTTGTTTTGTGGGGGGTTGGGCTGTTCGTTTGGGTTTTTTTTTCAAAAATCTGTGATTTCTTTCTCCAGGTGTTCTAAAGTGGATTCTAATTCTTGAGGTGAAATACAAGTCTCTTATCACTGTTATGCTGATACCTATTTTGTTAAACAATTGTAATCACAGATGGTTATAGAAGAATATTTCACGAAGTTTGCTTTATTTATTTATATATGTGTATATTAGTGCTTTTCTTCTACCCCTGTTCAGCTTTCTCTTTACCCTCTTTCCCCCCACAATCTCCATTTGCCCCATTGGAAAAGAAAGTGGGAAAAGTTACCTGTTGCCGACATTTCATTTGAAACTTTTCTAATATCTTGATTGCTTTCATGTAACCTTACTTTTTAGAATGGTTTGAAGGCAAAAGACTGAATGGATTGTTAGGTCGATTGCCTTAGACACCCCTGCAAAGAACCCATTCTGTATATACTGTCATAGTGCTAAAACGTTGTAAGCATGTGAGAAGAGACAAAAGAACTTGTATGTATACAAATTTTGTACACATATATGCACTAGGCTTTAAATTTTTTCCTTTCTATCTGAAAAGTTTTATATATACTCTATAGTTGCCTGTAATACAAAGCAGCAGCAAGCTAAAAACACATTGTTATTATTTGTAAAATTTTTAATGTTGCTTTTTACATCTCCTTCTCCCCTTTTTAGCTTGGCGATACAAAGCTCCTCAGCAAGTTATATTTGTTGAGAAGTTGACAAAACTCGTTGTAAGTCAGCTGCCCAACTTCTGGAAGCTCTGGATTTCTTACGTGAATGGAAGTTTATTCAGTGAGGTATGGATTCTTCTATATAAATGAGTTTTAAGTAACAAAGGTCTGTAATAATTATATTTGAAGTATTATATTTCACTGGAAGAAGACATTTTAATAAGAGGTCTTTCTTTTTATTTTTAAAAGAATGTAGGCATACAGTGGAATTACTGCAAATTCTGACGGTGGGGGTTGTATGAGTGTGTCTTTGTGTTTGTCTGTGTTCTAGTTGCTGGACTCTATATCTCTGTACTGTCACCTCTTACTCATAGCTGGCCCTTCATTGGTGATCTGAAGAAATAGCACATTGCATGAAAGATAGAGATTCGTAAAAGACAGAGTCATACAGAAAAATATTGTTTCCTTTCTTTGGAAAAGGAGTACTCATTTCTTGAGTTTTAAGTGTTTGGAAGTGAGGGTAGCTTGGAGACCAGGGTTGCAAAATGACCAAGGCCCACAGTAGTATTCAGAGACACACTGTAGAGAGTCCAGTTTGGAAGTGCAGTCAGCTGCAATCACCTGTGTTTCTAGTCCTTCTTGCTCCGGTTATCTGGTTGTTCTAAATCACATAAATATAATCTTGATAATCCAGGAAGCAGGGGAAAAACAAAAGTAATGATTCATGACACATGCCATTTTTATATACACACTATTCAGTTTTTAAATCATTGTGCATACAGTATTCTACTACAAACAGAACTGCAGCCATAATATCTACTATTCTTTGCAGCTTTAGTAGAAAATGAAACAAAAGCCTTGGAAAAAGGACATTTGGAAGGTTATGTTCTCATTTTCCATTTCTTTAACTAAAGAATTAACATATCAAGCATTCGTTCTATTTCATGCCACTATTTATAGCCCTTTATATGTTGAACACATTTTACAACGCGTTATAGCTCCAGTGAAATAGATTCTATTTGTGATCCTCATTTTACATGATAAAAGAAAAATGCAGCATTTACACTTAATGTTCAGCGAAGGAAGTAGAATCAAGAATAAACCTTAGTACTGTTGACTTTCACAAAAATAATTTCGTAAGGGAAGTGACAACCTTTATATTTGACAGACAATTGAAAACCAAACTTTACAAATTCACCTGTTAAGTTCCTGTGATTTTTTTTTTCTGTGTACAGTGAAAAATAAAGCAATTTCTAGAAAAACAGACTTGAACTGTAAACAAGGTTGAGAAATTCTACTTATGAAAATGACTACAAGTGGAAAATGTAGTGATCTTATGTCATGCCTGAACAAAACATTGTTTCAATGTACTAAAAAAACCAAGAGAGGTAGTTTTCCTGTTCTTAGGGCCAAATTCTGAGCTGCTGAGAAATGAATCCCCATACATTTGATTTCTTCTGCTCCTGTGGTCCTTACAGAAGCCCCACAAGTTCCTGGGGAGAGAGAAAGGATCGTATCCTTCATTCCTCCTTTGTGTTCTGCGTGCCACTGTCAATTGAGGATGAGTGAGACAAGGGGGTGGCATAAGCTAGGAGACTTCTAGAACACCTAATACTATCTGTGATCACCTTGCATTCAAGACTGAAAGTTTGTATGTTTTTCTATCAGAAATAGTAGAGATTTTAATTGTCCACAAAGAAATTTCTTTTACTACATTGCTTGCTATTTATTTAGGAAGCGAGGTGATAGCTATTTTTTTTTAAGAAGCATCCTGTGAAAAATGGCATAGAGGGTTATTTCAGTTAGCTTATTCAAGTCTTCAAGACATTTTAAAAATACAGGAAAAATCTCCATATATCAAATTCAAGATGTATCTTCTCTTATTCAGTTTGTAGGGTTTTTTTGGGGGGGAATTGGTTTTTTTACTTTTGAAAGGGTAAAAATGGCTTAAAATATTGTCAGTTAAAAATTTATGTGGTATTTCAACAGTTTGAAAAGTTGAGTTCTTTGAATCACTCTTAGGTGAAATCACATATGTGAGGAGTAACCGTTGATCTTACCACAAGATAGTTTTGGTCTGTCTGTGCAGGAAAGGTTTAAGATTGGTCTTCAGCAAAACCACGAAGGAAAAAAAAAAAGATATCAAAGATCTATGAATTGTTCTGTTAAATCCAGCTATAAAAGACTGTGAATTTTAAGTTGCTATCTGAGTTTTCAAGGAATACAGCTTATTTTCTTTTTAAAGCTTTAGTTGAAAGAATTGGGAATTATATGCAGCAATAACTTGAATGTCATTCTCCTTGTCTGAAACCATATAATTCAGAGCTTAAAAGTACAATATTTTCATAACTATGTATTTTCCAAAACTGTTAAATAGTTTTATTTTTCTCCAATTTTTGTTCACTTCAAATTATTTATTTTACCTTAAAAATCTTAAGTACTTTAATTTAGAGGGATTTTGAAAAATACAGCATTTCAAATTAATTACTTGAAAGTAAACTGATTCTCTTTGAGAACACTCTTGTCATGTTGTTGCACTTCTTGTCCAGTAGATGTTGCTGTACAAGCATAAACCAGGAGATTTTCTAACTAAAATTCTACAGTATCTACACTTAACCTGGTATTTGAAATAACTTTGTCAGTGTAATTTACTGCGTGCTCAGTAGATTCCACAGAAGGCTAGAACTACAAACAGGAAGACTACTAGTCAAAGCATGTTTTGTTTCAAGTGTAACTTTCATGCAAAGTGTACTCAGATTCTTCTGTTTTCAGAGGACTGACAGTGAAGATGTCACTTATTTTGCAGAGACTCTTTTACAATTAATTGAATTATTTAAAGAGAATTTTCCACAAAATACTGTTCCTAAAACCAAACAAACCGCCCCTCAACCCTCTCCCTCACATCTTACCCTCATTCCAAAAATTATCTCGTACTTGACATTGATCTCTTTCTCTGGTCAGCTTCCATGCTGAAAAAATAGAGGGTTTTTTATATAAACCTAATGCACAATTGGACTATACATGTTTTAGTTCTCTCTAGCATTGTGGTGAAAAAATTTTGACCTCAAGAAGTTTGTATTTAGCTATTCTTATGCTTGTCTCTGTCTTAAATACACATTGTTCCTCAGAGTTAAAGATTAGCTTTCTGACCTACAGTAAGTAGAGTTTATTGAGATATATGTAGTCTTTGCTTATTGAAATGCCATGAGTTAGTTTTTATAATTGCATCATAAACTCATCAGTTTTCACTTCTTCACTTCGAAACCCCCTTTTTCAGAATTATTTTAACAGTGGTTATAAGAGACTTACACTTTTCAATTTTCTCATTTTCACAAGACTGCTGAAAAATCTGGCCAAATGGAAAGATCAAAGAAAAACGCTAGGCAAAGACAAAATGATTTCAAGGTAAGTAGTTGGGGGAGATGTGGCAGGGAGAGCCTTACTTGCTTTCAGTTGTCCTTCATAGCAAGGTACTTTAGTGTCACCACCTTGAAAATCAGATTTCTTTAATCATTTGTGTACCTTCATGCCTCCTTCTCCTTTACTCTCTACCATGTGTAACCACCTGTCAATCATGCGTTCATAGCTCTTATGTATAGCAAGTACATGTCTGCTTAAGCGTATTGGTAGAGCTTTTTCCTTGATTTTTTTCTTTCCCATCATCTGATGCAGAAAATGATTCAGGAAGTGATGCACTCTCTGGTAAAACTTATCCGTGGAGCCTTGCTTCCATTCAGCCTCAGAGAAGGAGAATTAAGACAGTATGGTGGCTGGGAGATGAAATCTGAACTTTCTGGCCAGTGGCTAACGCATGTCATCCAAACTGTAAGGTAAATGAATCTGTGGACCTACAAAAACATGCTATTCCTGGAATACGTGTGTTTTGAGAGAAAATGTTTTATTCATTGCGTTAAATACCCTGAGTTGTGAGAATGTTAACATTTTCAAAAATGGGATTGCAAAAAAATTTCTTATGGCAAATTTAAGATTCTGTGTACAAGTGTAATTACTGATGTGTCATGATCATACCAAGGTTGTGGGTTTGATCTGTGTATGGACCATTCACTTAAGCGTTGGACTGAATGATCTTTATGAGTCCATTCCAACTCAGAATAATCTGTGACATCTTCTATGATATAACCTTATTACATAACAGTATATTCATTTTTTCCCCTTAGTTAGCATCTGGTGAAAAAGTTGGAGTAAAACATTTGCCTGGCGCAGCATAGACACTCAATGAATGAAACAGGATTTGATTCTTTAGGGTAGAAAGCAATTATTTGCTTCATTTGCTACATCTTCCCATCTTTGCAAAAATGGGTGAAAATATCATGCTTCAGACTACTGTGTCATTCTTAGATCATAATTTACCGTTACAGTTTTTTGATGGAAGGTGATATTCCTGCTTATAATGTCATTCTGCTTATCATTATATTTGTTTATAAAATTAGTAATATGCATCTCATTAATTAGATGGACTAATATGCAGAACTTTCTTCCATTTATCTAAGGGGGCTACAAGAACTGTCATTATCTTTTGTAAACTTGAGTAATATCTGCATATGATATTGTACTTTTTATGTAGAGTTTTCAAAGCAGGTAACAAGCAAAGCACAGATGAAGAAAGGGGTATAACCACTTATAGATATACTTAGTGCAGTTGGAGCTAGCAGTGATATATACTTGTTGAGTCTGTTTAACACTTTCTCAAAGTCTGTTGTCACATTATCTGTACTGTACCCATTTAGAAAAAAAAAATTCCATGTGAAATTCGTTATTCTGGCTAAATTTTATGGAAAGCTTATGATTTAACAAGGAACTGACTTGATATTTGATGAAAAGATATAAAGGGCAGTGTTGCCCCTTTATGAGAAGCAATCCAGTTTCACTCAAATTATAAAATTCTAGAATTTAGCACTTGCACATCTGTAGTATTGGCTTGGAAATGTAACCAACAGATTCTCTAAAGGTTAGTTGTGCTTCTGCCATCTGAGATAAGATCCAGGCTGAGGTTATAGGGTATATGAAGGCTCTCATTCAGAGAATCTCCTTTTGCTTTCCGGGCACTGCCCTGGTAATGAACAACTGAACTGAGAGCTGGGGAAATCCTCTTCTCCCTCCCACTCTTTTCCCCACCTCATGTTCTTACCAGTGCCTGTGATGGCACTTTAGTAAAGTGAACTAGACTTTACTGCAAAGCAATCAAAAGTAGAGAAGAAAAGGGGGCAGTCTGGAGAAGAGAAATTGAATATACCATTATAGGGTGATGACCAGGTCAGAAGTTTACGCAAGTGTTGCAAGTACTTTTATTTTCAAGCCCCCATGCTTTGACAATCTGATAAATTCTTGTGACTCGCACCAGTGATGAAGGTGGGCTGTTCCCAAGAGAAATCTACACAACGCATAAAACCTCTGTTTGTTGCAAAGTTATGTAATAACTTGTCTTATTTTCATGGTTTGTAACTTAAAGTCATGGTGAAGCACATAATAGAATTTTACTCTTTTCTGTTATCTCACAAATGGTTTACTGTTTTCTGCTTGTATTTAAGAATGATAAAACTCACAATGTTATATAACAAGGAGTTGTCATTATATCTGTGTTATCTTTATTTTTTTGGTCATATGTATGTATCACACAGCTTGCAGTGGGGTGGTAGCACAGTCTTTCTCTTGTACCCTATTCTGTCTTAACCCAGTATAAACAGGTTCCGGATCACATGAACTATGTGATCAAGCGAGCCATTGTTGGCAACACTTTTGCCTTACTATAAAAATATAAAAGGTATATGTGTGTTAGGGTGAATTATATGAGGGAAAAGATGATCTTAGGCATATGACAGCTGTGTGCTCCTTAAGAAATGGAATCAACTCTAAAGTACAGGACTTCTGTTCAGTCTAAAGTAACTTGGATTTCTCACAGATGGATGTTTACATTCTGTGTATCCTGGCTGGCTGAGATAGTACAGATTGTTTTAATCTACTAGTTCAGTAGTTGTGCTGAGCGGAGAGCAGTCTGATTATTATTGGGGTTTTGATGGTTTATGCCCAACACCAGGAGTATGGAACTGGAGCCTACAGGTGGATGGTTGGAAATGTTCCACTTGTTTGCTTGTGCCTTCGTATTCCTCCTCTTTGGCACTTTCTGTTACCTGTGCTTTGCTTGGTGTTAGCAGTAGGGCAAACAGCAATGTCTGCCTTTGAATTGACCTTGCTCAAATATCCAGGAGTTGGATAAAAGTACTGAACCTAACTTTGTGCCCCTAACTGAGTCTTAGCACAACTTCAGCCTTTTATTAGAAAGCTGAAATGCTATTTCTTCCAAGCAACTGTTATGTTGCTATTTCTAAAAGGAAAAAACAGAAAATAATGTCTCCATTCTCACCTATACTAGCAGATGATTTGTGCCTGGTAGAGTTGGAAGCAAAGCAGTGAATGAATTCACTCTGCATATGATGTGATAGCTATATTTTGGCTCCTTAAATGTCTATATTCTTAGCGATCTGATGCATAGCCACATCACCATTTATGACAGCTTAATCACTTCTACTTTTACCATGCAGGTAAAAAATATCTCAAAACCCATGTTGTGGATCTTGTGTTTGATCTAGGCATTAACCTAAAAACAGCAAAAAAAAGCTACTTCTGCTCCAAAAGGATTATTCTTGGATCATAGGGCAAGAGATGGATGCAGAAAGGCAGGCGGTGAAACAAGAAGAGAATAGAAGAAGTTGGCCTGTTGCTGTGATGACATTATTGTAATGCTAGAGAAAATTAAATCTTCATTTGCAGTCTTTTGAATTAAGTAAAAAATTGATCTTCTCAGAATGGTGTAATTAGTTTTCAAAGATACACTGAGGATGGAGGTATTATATTTACATACACAGAAAATCTCTAAAAAATCTAATGTAGTTATATCAACTTTAAAAACTCTGCAGATTTATACTTCTGTCTATTTTTATTTGCTTTCAGGCTTAGTTCTGAGAGTCTTACTGCACTCGAGATACCCAATGATATGCTTCAGATCATCCAAGATCTTATTTTGGACCTTCGTGTACGTTGCATTATAGTGACCTTACAACACACAGCGGAAGGTAATAGAAGGCTGCAAGTCTCTTTGCTTACTGTCATTCTTTTTGCCTTTGATTAGGCCAAATCACGTTCTGAAAAATAACCATGTTTGTTACATATATTGTAGTGGCAGTGGACTCCTCTGAGTTCTGTAATATCTCACAAGAGTTACTCAAATATTTCATTTTTCTGCCAGAAATAGAAGGCTTTTCCTCTCTTGGTCTGATGAATAGAGTAGGTTAGACTTGTTTCCTTTGGGTTGAGACAGTTCTACAGTGCAAGTGATTTATCTCATGATGCAGTTTTTCCACATTGGAAATATAATTTATTTTCTTTTTCCAGTTTTTCTGTAACACGAAGAATTAAATGAGCAGTGACCCACTCTCAAGGACAAAAAAAACCAATCCACAACCCTTTATGAAGTATTTTAGTTGTGTGTTTTCCAACGCTTTTTACTAACATTGTAGTCCCCAGGGCTTCCTGCTGTGTACACAATTTTGCCATAAATGTCTGGATAGTGAAGGCCAGTAACGCATTCTCTAAATCTCATGTGACTCTGTGCCATCAGAGACCATTCATCTTGTATTCAACTCTGAAACTTAAATTTGGATTAAATAAATCTTTCAGAAATAATTGTCTCTCTTAAAATAAGGACAGATTGATCTACTGGTTCACTTAGTGGGGTTTTGGTTGCTACTCTCAATGCTAAAAAAATTGAGGTTTTTTTTAATCTTACAATTTAATCACTTTTTAATCTTTAACATATGATGATTTTGTAGGCTGATGTGATGCAAAGAGTTTTACTCAAGGCTTAAATGTGCCAAGCATAGGTGGCTATATTAAACAAATTTTTAAACGTGTGATGACAAGAAATCATTAGGCCTCTGTAGTTTATTTGATATAGTATTGATATGAATTGTATTCTTGGCTCTTAATTGTCTTGTTAAACCCTATTTCACTATCAACATTATTTTTCTCTATTAATATTAAGCTAACCAGCCAAACAAGTACATACGTTGTCTTACCTCCGTAAAGCTGTTTGAAAAGTATCACCACTATTTCAGATTTCACTTAAACTATGAGAAAGTCTTTTTTGCCTATTTTTTTTTTAGCACAGTTGAGGTCAGTTGTTTGGTTTTTTGTGATAGAGGGTGAAAAAGATTTTTTTTTTTAATTGTGACATGAGGATGGTCTTATTCTGCTGTCTGTGAATTGAGTGTGATTCCTCAGATGTCCTGCTGTTTGAAAGGAAGGAAGCATCTAGCTATGAACTGATTTGCTGACAGTTCTGAGCTTACCAAATTTCTGAGCTATCTATGTAGCTTCTCCAGCACAGTCCAGAGAGCTCCAATATGTGATAAATGATGGAAAAAGTCTGCTGTCTTACTAGTTTTACCTGCTTGTTGCATCATGGCAGTAGCCCAGCTCTTGGTTTGGATGTGGAGTTTCTGCTCTGTTATGTTCTGACTCCTGACCACACACATTCTGTGTAAGAAAAAATCTTGTGGTAGTCTGTACCTTAGATTTTTATAAAAGCGCATTTACAAGTCTATATGTGAATGATTCTCTATTTGATCTGAACATCTTTATTCATACTTTTCTGTCATGAATCAAAAGAAATGGATCTCTAAAGTTGACAGTGTGTTTTATTGGCTGGATAGCCATAACAACAGCCTTCCTTGACTGCAGCTTCCATCCCCTATCAGTAAAGCTTATGTATTGGCTATAGCAGCAAACAGGAGAAAAGATGCCTGCATGTATTATGACTCTTATTCTATACTGCTGCACTGCACGCCTTGTCCATGGACCCTTTTTTTTTTTGTTCTTTGCCAACTAAAGCAAAATTTTAACTGCTAAATGTATTTAGATAATGGAGGCTTTTTTCTGCATGCAACCAGGTTAATTTGGCCCTTGGAGAAACTGTCATTATTAGGGAATGAGTGAAAGAACAAGTAATGGGTATTTTCAGTGTTCTCATGGAGCTGTTAAATGTATCTCAGACATAGCTTTATCTGTAATACATAAGTCAAAAAAACTCCTCCTGGACTTGAATTTTGCCTGTCTAATATCTCCAAAACATGAGATGCATAAGGTGCTGATACCAAGGTCAATCTCATATCTCTCTGCATGTTGTAAGTTGGTAAAGGCATTCAGATGTAGTTACAATTCAGATGTAGTTAAAATATTCAATAGAGCACTTCAGCCCATGCACAGGGTTTTCTCATCTTAGGATAAATGCCATGTGCACATGCTGGCCCTGAGAGGCAGTCTGTATTCTTTCCCTCCCATATGTGATCACTGGTCATAAAGGTCATGAAAGACAAATTATGTGAATGCCAGAGTAGACAGAGGGTTTACATGAATGTATTTGACTGGAATTTGATGAGCAGTGAAATATGAGAAAGAAATTTCGGGGAGGTTATATTTGTATTAGCTAAGAAGAGAATGCAAAAGTGAGTAACCAAAGAAACATGTAAAGGCTGACCAGTACAATCTAAACCCTTACAAGAATATCAGTTGAATTAAGAGGTTTACTAAGTAGGAAAATGAACAGAGTAATTATTCTGCGCAACACCTTAATGCTTTTTATCCTTACTGAGCCTATACTTCCACGAGATACAGAACTGCAGAGTATGACACTATGACCAAGCTTCTTAAGTTAGCTGATTAAACCACCCAGATAGTGAAAATACCTTTCAGTGTGAATTAGTTATCCTCTTTTCTTGTGTTTTAAGGAGAGATGGTAATTCACTGAAATTTTTGCTCATTTAAAAGGGAGTTTGATAATGTACAGACAGTTCTGATGAGCAGTTTGTGTGTGGGAAAACTGTATGTCAAAGCCCCACAAACTGCACACAGTTCATCTTTGTTCTGTTTACAATGCATAATGCACATGTCCATATAACAGTTGTGTTTATAGCCCATGACCTTTGGATTCACATCCCTACTTAGCTCCTGTTAGCTTTAGTAAGCCAATAGAAGTTGACACCTTCTGAGTAGTGGAAGAGTGCTTTTTGCATACACCTTCATGTATTTTTTTTAAAAAGTCTTGTATCGTGGATCCTTGACCCTGAGTGGGGACCTTGTGCCTCTTTTATAGTTCTGAATATGAATTATATGCTGTCCTTTCTGTCTTTGCTAAAAAGCTAGGCAGTTGTTCTTTCATTTTTAATTAAGAGTTGGAATATAATAGACTAGAGACTTGGGTTCTTAAATACAGTATTTTATGTTATGTTTAAAACTTTACAAAATAAAAACAAACCCAAAGCCTTCACAATATTGCTTTAATTTTAAGCTTTCCAGTAAACAATGTGCTGCATGTAACTCTTGCCATGTATCATAGATGTGTTTCTCTGTGTGGTGTCACCAGCATACCATGTATGAGTTCCATTCTGAGTCATTTGAGAGTGTTGAAAGCTTTGAAGCTTTTAGTGCTATTTGCTCGTATGCCTAGTCATTGCAGTCCCAATGTCTGTGGTTTATCTTTTCAAGTTCAAGGAGTTTTTAATAAAAAAAATGAATACCTTCTCTCCCCACACCCCCATCCCCCCTTTCCCCTCTTACTCTGTCTTACAGATATAAAGAGATTAGCTGAAAAGGAAGACTGGGTTGTTGACAATGAAGGTTTGACATCGTTGGTGGGTATACTTGGTGTCTGGTAGGCACTTTGCTGGATTTTTTTTTTTATGTGTAACAAAACTGGTTTCTATATTGTCCAAAAATCAAGTAACTTCGGACTTTTTCTATATGTGTGCATACTGGTGTCTGTAGTTTTATAAAAATATGAAAATATAACAAGATAATTTTTAAAAAATTGTATGAATGGTTACAATGTCTTTACAGCAGTCTTAACAGGTGTCACCACAAACACAAATTTATTTGTAGCTCTTTTTTCCAAACTTTTTGTTTATACTTTTTATGTGTAGCAACTTTTTATGTGAAGTAACTTCAAGTGATAATAGATCTACTAGACGGCACTATTTTTGAAGGTGCAAAACCAAAAAAAAACCCCATCATAAATAAAAGTTTTGCAAATTTGTGCTGTATATTAAGAGAAAAATATAAATAAGAATTTGGCATCCAGAGACGTATCATGGCTTTCTGCCTTCAATAAGGTTATTTAAATGTGTCAGTGTAATTACTGCTAGCATGCTTTTGCTGAGATAAACAATAATAACTTCCATTGTTAAGCATCTTATTTTAGGGATGGTTTACTAAAGTAAAAAATCATATTTGAGGTCACAAGTTCAGTTCACATCAAAATGCTTCATAACTTAGTAGGCACACTACCATGGAATTGGTCTGTAGCTAAATAAATAGGTCACTTATATGTTATAATGAGAAACTGAACTGAAAAGCAACTAATTTAGGAGATTGCCTACATGCAAACAGCCAATGACTTGAAACCAAATTCAGATAAATTAGTGAGATACTTTCTGGAAATAAACAGTAATGAGTAATGCCTAAAACACAGCAAGCACGTTGTAGGTGTGACTTAAAAACAATCTGCGAAAGCAGAAAAGGCCTGTGGGAGGGAGAGTTGCTTTGTGTATGTTATCTAAGAGAATGCTCCACAGACTTTTTTAGTTCTTATTTGCTTCTATAAATACGTGTTTGAAGTTGAGTAGGAGGGCAGTAAGCAGTCACAATATACATATTGTAGGAAGGAGTGTTGTTGGGCAATTGTAGTACTATAACCAGATTTACAGCTTCTGATCTCGATTTCAGTTGCCGCAGACTTGGGCAAGTCCCTTAACTTTTCTGTTTTTCACTATATTCATCTGTAAAATGGAGGCAAGGGAAAGGGTCTTCCGCAAAAGTGTTGTTTCCTTATGCTCGTGCTGTATCTAAACTTATCTTTATTAAGAAACTGCTTAAGTCTTTTTTGTGTTTAGAAATCACCTGTTAATTCCTTGTATGCTGCACTTGCCTAGATACCTTTTGAGGTCTTGGCTAAGACATGCCAGATTTTAGTGGTGGAGTTGACTGTGTTTTTTCATAGAAAGGTTATTTATCTACTAGAGTTCATTGTGGTAATATTATAGCAAAAACTAGCAAAAATTAAGCATTATGAAAAAGGGCCAGGCAGTCTCTTTAGGGACATCTTAGGCTGGAGAGTGAAACTGTGTTTTAAGTTTGCAGGAAATACGGGTTGATAACAACTTTAACATTTATATTCCGGGTAAAAGATACAGTGAAACACAAAACTAGCCTTTCTTAGCTTCGTAATATCCAGAGTAGCAAGTATCTGAAAAGCTTTCCTCTCCTGAAGTGTGATGTTTTATTGTGTGGAAGCAAAAACCCAAAAGCAGCACTTTACTGCTGGCCTTTTTCTTTTAAGGAATCAAAAAATAATAAATATAGATTTTCTTACTGGCTTTTTTCATGATTGTAATTTTGCCATGTGGGCATCAGTTTCACAATCCACCTCCACCATTTACAGAAATAAAAGTTACTCCTAAACCAGTTGGTGACATGCCATAAACTATCTTCTGGCTTACTTTTACCCAAATCCACTAGGATGATGTCTTTCTTTTCTGGAACAGTGTCTGCTTCATGTTGCCTTGCACAACAGCCTCACACCCAATACCAGCAGCTTTAAAAAAATGAAGTGTGACTTACCAGGGAAGAGAGAAAGACAAGGGAAAAATGACTAATGACTCTCCTGTGAACTTGTTTGCACTTTCAGAATGATATTGATATATGTTGAAAGATACTTACACTTGAGGTTTGGAAACCTGAAGGTAAAAGAAGCCCCCCAAACCAGTGGGGTTTTGTCTTTCATGTGAAAGCGATTTCAGTCCGATTTTCTTAGAAACCTTTTGCAGAAATAGAATGCAGAAATATCTGATATCCTAGGTGAAATTCTATCCCAACTTGGATCAATGAGGACAGGAGGAAGTGTGTCACAGGTATCTCTAATGCTGCCACAAATAGCTGTGAAAATCTTTCATGACCCTTTTGTAAGAGGCTGTTTGGTGTAAAAGTCTCTCATTCAGATAAAAAAATGTACATTCATCTATGGTAATAATTCTGTAGGTAACTTATGTACAAAAGTGCATTAGTACAAAAGGATCCTCTGGCAATATACAAATTGTGATCCTCCCCCCCCTCCTTATTTGGGATAAGCTGGAAATAAAAAGCTTACTGTGTTCCTTGGAAGTTTTTATATATTTGTGTGGTGTATACTTAAGATGCTTGTCTAAAGCTAACAACTCATTTGACTTTCAGCCATCCCAGTTTGAACAGTGCATTATTCATTCCTTGCAATCTCTTAAAACTGTGCTGGACTGCAAACCTGGAGAGGCCAGTGTAAGTTTTGATTTATGCTTTTACTTTGTTCTTCTTCTGAAACCAATTAATTTACATAAAAAGAATTTTCAGAGAATGATCCAGAGGTAAAACTTTCCTCTTTTTTTTTTTTTTCCATGTGCACCCTCTTCACTTCTGCTAGATTTTAGAATTCTGCTTGTGCTTCCTTAGTTAGAGCTAATTTGTGTGCAGGGCAGGTTGAACCTGTATTTAAATCTTTAAAGTTGTTCTTTTGAAAAACAAATGCTACTTATGTAAGTTTCAGATAGCAGTAGACATTGCTTTACATCTGAAAAAAAAAAAGGAAGGAAGAGACCATTCCTAGGAGTTACTCTTCACTCAGTGTTGCATCCAAACTATTTGCAGAACTTAAACTCAGCTTTCTGTCCCCATCCACTCAGTACTTTGAGGCCCTGGTTTATTGTGATACTGATGTTTTCTTTCAGATTTCAGCATTCTAAGGGAGTTTAACACTTTTCCAAACTCCCTTGGACCTCTCTGTATAGATATGGTTTTTCTCTCTTCCGTTATTTTAATCTTTATGGCTAGCTTGTCTAATTTCTTAATGAAGATTTTTCAGAAGGATCTGCAGTGAATTCACTTACGTGTTGAATCCTTCTTTATTAGGATGCAAAGATCTTTGAATATCCTGGAACTTTTTGCTCCATTAGCCAACAATGATACATATCACATGTACTAGGACTTCCTTCCTTTTGGTGTGTTATCTCCCCATACTTATCAAACTATTTATTGGGACTTATATTTTCTCTCCCATTTTTAGCATGGGAAAACACTGTGTCCCAGCAGCCATTCCTCTAACTATGTCATCTCTTTAGGGATGGATTACTCAGGCCTTCCTTGAGAATAAGGAAACTGTTCTGCTGAAATAATATGCTTGCATCCTCAGGTTTTCCAGCAGCAGAAGACACAGGAGGATGTGTGCCAGCTAAGCATTGGGATCATGCAGGTAACTGGAGCGCTTTGAAGTATGAAATAGTGAACACAAGTCACCATCCAAAATGTGTGCTTTGTACCTTTCCTACCTCCCAGAAGCTAGCTTGAGTTGATGACTATATTATTCCTCTGGTACACTCTGGGATACTGAGAAATATTGACTTTAAAAGTATGTAGAGCTTACTAGCTAAATCTGATGAAGCCAAATCCTCAGAGGATAAGAGACATATTCAAGTATTTTGCTGATTGTGATTGTTCAAGATTTTACTGACAATTGACACTTACTGAGCGAATGCTATCTAACATCTATATACTGCAGTAAAAAGAACAATGCTGATTTTCATCAGCTGAAGATGTAGCTTTTAATTTTTCTATCAGAAACCAATATTCTTTGTAACAAAATCCGATTTTTTTTAAAAGCTATTTAAATGGCATTCTTTGGATTTTTATAGTCTCCTCAAATAAGAAATCGTAAGCCAAAGCAAAAAATGGATTTTAGTGAGGCTACTGCAATTTTTCCTTGGGATCCAGTGTTCAGATTGAACACATGACAACTATTACCATTGCTTCCTTTGCAAATCAGCAGATTATCACTGTATCGTTTTAGACATGCATGATGAAAATGACTTATCAGTATTAAAAATTCCTGTGTTTTGCTACAAGTAAACTATGATACCTACAAAGTAGAAAATATATATTCAAAAGTTATAACTGAAATTTTACTGTGTTTATGTAAGGTTTAAGACAAAGAAAGGTGATGATTATTGTTCTGCTTCTGTTGACTGTAGTAAAAATGAATTTAAGATTTATTTTTTTTTCCAGTTCTGGCAGAAAATGTAGATCTTGCTTTATTGTTTCCTAGGTCTTTATAGACTGTTTGGAACAACTGAGCACCAAACCTGATGGTGACATAGATACATCACAGTAAGTAAAAAGAAATAAGATTTAGGTGTAGTATTCTAAAACTGTGGATGCAAGTCTTACATTTCAGTGGGGCTGTGGCTTTATCCCTTCTGTATTTCATATTTCTAGTGAATACTTTTGCCTCTGAATAGTAATGCTTTGAAATAAGAGCATATACTTTTTATGCCAAGCAGTTGTGTGACATCATGTAGTAAATATTGTAGAAGAAAATTAATATGATATTACTTATACAAAGTTATTCAGTGACACGAATTGTGTGCTGAGAACAAAACAAGTCAGAGTAGCCTGAGTTTCCAAGAGCTAAAAGCTTTCATTTGTGAAAAACCAGAGACTTGGCAAATATTGCAATATGCATTAGGAAACAGAAAATTAACTCTGTTTTTAATGCAATTTATTTTTGCTTCCTATATGAATGATTGTTGGATGGATAGGTGTAAAAACAAAACACAATCTGTGGCAAAACAGAAATTATAGAAAGAAAAGTAAAATGCTTTAAGAAGGAAACTTCTGTAACTAGAATACCACTGTCAGTCCACCAAGCTCCTGCAAGGCTTTGTGGGCATCTTGGAAAAACTGAACAACATGGGCTGCTTTGTTATCTGTGTGAGGGGCTTTGAAACAAGATTCCATTTTGTTCATATTCGTTTAAATCCACCGTGCATCAAATAGTCAAAAGCACTTACTACTCACTTTTTAAACATTACTCCTAGTCTTTCAGTTGATGTTTCATCTCCAGATTTGTTTGGAAGCATTCATGAAGATTCAAGTCTTTCTTCAGTAAGTTTGGCTTCTGTTTCTAAAAGCTGATGTGAAAATATTTTTCAAAGTTACTGGAATGTGGTTCTTTTTTATCATTGCAGTATTGTAAAAATTGTTTATATTGTTTTCCTATTTTATAGAGAACAATTTGGTATTCTAGAGATATTTCCTAGATACATATGCATGAGAAAATATAAGGATATAGGGCTTAAATATAAGGCTTTTATTAAAAGCACTGGTTTTTGTGGTATCTTAGTGTACTGTCTTAAGGTAACTAATGAAGATGATTTCTGAAAGCAGGTCCTCCTCAGAAACTTAAATGGCATCACAGAAATCAGTGAAAAAAGCACGGTGTTATGTCATCTGAAGATCTGACATTTGATTTTTTGACCTTGTTTTAAATTAGAACCAGTCTGATTATTAGTTACTTTTTAAAACCCATGAAGATACAGAAAATCAGTAATGTAGTTTTCCCCAGAAAATTTACTTGAAGCATTGATTATTTGTTTGACTTGTTTGGTTTTGGGTTTTTAGGAAGTTGGAAAAAAGGTTTTTGATATTCTTGACACTTTGGTAAATGTACTTTCTTCTAGTTCAGCAGCTTTTAAAAAAATGTAATTTTTTACCTGCAAATACAACTGCTTTACCTGCAAAAACTATTACTTGATGTAATTAACTTCACTCTTGTGAAGTTAATATTCATTATTACAGGTTTTAAATGTCAGAAGCCCAGCTTTGCCTCATTTACAAGAGCAGTAAGCATTTCTGCTGCAATAAAAGAATCACAGATTACCAAATTGGGGCAAGTTTCTGTATTGCAAATGTTAATAATTATTACAAATTAGAATATCTAGAAATTATTAAACATTTTTAGATACTCTTTATATCATTATTGCAACACTTAACTTTGTCAACAATTAATGTAAAAATCTAACTTTTTGGGACTGGGACTTTTTACCATATGTCACAGGTATGAACATTTAAATAAGAAAGAAGAAATCAACAAATTCAGACAATGTTTGGCTTCCATGGTATCATTTTTTTTTAATAGAAATCACAGAACATTTTGTCTTTCTGGAATGAAAACAGAGAAAGTGAATGATCAGAGTAAGATTGGTCACTGTATTTTTTAAATTCTCATTTTTTAACAGTCTGTGTACTAACCGATTATAACTTTAAGTAGTGGGCAACTGCACATCTCGAAACTAGTCATCATATTACCAAAATACAGAACTGTCAGGAGTTCTGGGTCTGAAAACAAATACCATTTTTAATTATCTCAGTGCTGTTATTATGACTTCATTGTCAAATAATTTTGTTTTCAAAATATTTTCTTGGTGGACTTTTAACTTCCATTTGAAGGAGAAAAATGTTTTGCCAATGGAAGAAGGAGAAGGGAAGAGGGAATACCCAATCTGTTTAAATAGTGGTTCTGTCTTGTTTGGTTCTTTGGAAACTACACCTTGTTACATCAAGATCAGGGAAAGGCAACTGTGGTACCTCACCTCCAGAATGTATTTGTTTCCCTCGTAATCAAAAAAAATCATTGAAGAACAGAGAGAAGTTATAACCACCTAGAATTTTTTCAAAGAACTGAAATTGTATTTTATTCGTCTGAACCTTCTAGTATTTTAGAGTGGGTGTACATTCGTTCAGTACCTGTTTTGCTTCCCTTGCTTTAGCCAACTTTGTGTAAAAGTGAAGATGATATTCAGTTGATTTTAGGATGGTCATAATTGTTACCATATTTCTTGAAACATAGTAAAATCCAGAAACCACTTCCTGGAAGGCTGTCCAAACCCAATTTTCGTTAAGTCTTAACTGCGATTCTCTATTAGTCACAACTATTCCAATGAATGCTCCGGATCCTATAAGGAAAAGCATGAATGTTCAGTCATCATACCTGATACTCACTCAGTTCTCAGTGGTTTATTGACAGAAGTATTTGTAAACGCCACCTTATTTATAAGCATATTTATCATGCACAGAGAGCCAATAAAATACTCTCTATATGTTTACAGTATTGCTTATACTGATATTTCTTTTTTCTAATTATTATACTTTTGCTTCTCTTAAAACAAATTTTTAGGAACAGAGACTTTTAATTGCACTCAGTAACTGCCGTTACCTGGAACGTCATACCTTCCTAAATATAGCTGAACATTTTGAGAAACATGGCTTTCAAGGTGTTGATAAAATAACTCAAGTAAGTGAGAGCACTGGAATAATCACCAGATTTCTGTTTGGTTTACTTTCTGTGCAGAGTAGATGCAAGTATCAAATAGCCAAAAGGACTCTTAGGTGAGCCTTCCACAAATGAGGAGGACTCCAAGCATCAGTGGGACACAACAACAAGCATATGGCTGTATGTGTTCATACAAGGCTTAAATAGCTGGTATAGAAAATGTGACCTCTTCCTCAGGACTTGTGTGTTCGATGGCAAAGCTTATCAGATTTCTTAGTAAAGCTGTTTAATGTCACTGTGTTCTCTCAATGCAGAGAGTAAAAGATTGTTATCTCAGAAATACTCTTGATAAATTATTTCATCTGGCAATATGCATTACTGATAGCTGTTGTTCATAAACTAGTTCACGGGTTTTTTGTTGTGTTGGGGGGGGTTGTTGTTTTTTCTTTTTCAAAGAACGAAAATGTCAAAGTGGGTGGCAGTAGCTGTCTCATTTTCCTGCCTTTTTGTAAAGATTAATCATTTCTTATGAGAAATGTTGTGACTTAATCCTTAGGACCATAAAGCTAGTTTATTTCCAGAAATATTAGTTGATGGGAAGTAAAATGTTATCTTTTCCAGTACAGAGTACAATATTTCACTCAAACTGATTGTTCTACTATGTAGTACGTCCTTAGTCCCATTATGCCTGAATGTTGTTTGAATTTCTATGGCTGAAGTAATTTTGAATAGCATTTAAATGGGATTGCTAAGATTTGTATGTTTAGTACAATATAGAAAATTACTCTGGATATTGCCATTTTTTGCTGCTGGGAGTTGAGCTGAGTACAGTTAGTGTTGTCTTTATAAGCAGCTAAGACATCTGTCATGTATGTATTCAACACCCTGCCTTGTGCAGCCACGTCAAAGTAATGCCACTAAAAGTTTGGTAGGTTTATAAATTACCAAATTCGAATGTTAAAGTGGCAGATTGATTTCAAATCTGCATTAACCCTTTAAAAGCGCTGACTAGCCCAATACTGCATATATGGGACACATCCATTGGTAATGCTAGCTGGGAGGATTTGGATAATTATATAGTCATCTTAAGAGGGAAATTTTTGAGCCCTTCATTAATTTTAAAAGGACACAAGCTCACGGATGTTTAGAGGAGTGGGTTGATTGTTTCAGTTTTTTGTTCTGTCACCTAAACTTGTGCAAGTTCTTAAATTTATTTAAATGCCAGATAAAAAGAAATGTAATAAAAAATTGGGAAATTTTTTTTTAAACAGAATTAGTTTTTATCTGAGAAGACTGAAATAAAACTATACTTTTAAATTCTGTCAGCTTTATAAATTGAGTTTTAAAGTGAATTTTGTAGTGTGTTTTGGTATAAGACTATCTGTTCTTTGGATGGGCATTTTTTAAAGTTCCCTTTGTTAGTAGGGAAATCATTACTATCTAATATTCTGAAAATACAGAAATTATAAAATGGTAGCTAAGAACATTTCCTTACATTCTGCATGGTTATTTCCATTTTTTATTTAGTGTTCCAAACACAAAATTATATAAAACAGCCAAACTTTACACTGTGCTTTAGCACATGCTATCTTGGCACATACTTATGGTATTCACCTGTAATTATATTTTGTTTCTACATAACTCTTGTAAGTACTTTTCTGTGGGGATTCTTTAACTCAACTTTTTTCATCAGTTTAGTCAACTGAAAAGGAATGATAAGGTGTTGGTATTCCTCTTTTCTTTCTTGTCTGAATTCCCAATCTGATCTAGAGACCTGCCTTCTTCTTTGTGTTTAAACCCCTTTACTTCTGGAAATTATAATTTATATGTATTTTATTTCTGTGTGCTTCTTCCACTAATTGTTGAGGAAAAAGAAAACTGGTTTAAAAGCTTTACTTTGATATTACTTAAGCTCTTCTTATAAAGGTAAATACATTTAAGTTGAAGTCACATGATATTTTCATCTTAATTTTCATTTTCATTTCATTTTATTTTCATTTAACATCCATTTAACATCCATAGAATTGCTGTAGAAGCTATAATTACAGGGGTACCTATGTTTAATATGAAGTCTTGTATAATATTTAAAGTTGTTCAGTTACAAGGAGCAAGCTATGCATATCCCTTTAGCTTTCAGTGTGGCTAAGTTGTGTGAATCACTAAAAAAAAGCACAGAGAGCTGTTAAAGGGAAAAATTCTGCAAATGCTGGTGAGCTGCAGCTTATGCTTCTGGTCCAGAGATGCATTGAAGTAGAGAGGAAAAGTCCGTATGTTCAGTTTTAGAAGGCAGAGGCTCCTAAATAAATCACGTATTTTTTGAATACAGAGTGGATAGTGAGAAATTGAAAAATTACAATTGATAGATATAAAGTATCATACAAAAGTCTTCATCTGTCGTGATGGAGATTATTATGGGCATGTTTTAAAGCACAGACAAAATTCAGTTGTTTACTTTGCAAGATAAAGACTTCCTGACATGCAGGGGGGAGAAATCATGCCAGTAGACAATTAGCAAATAATCTGCCTGCTTACTTAGACTTTTCACAAAAATGTCTGTTGCTGAGTACAATCCGAAAAAAAAATTAATCTAGGTAGGATGGACAGATAATATAGAAGATCTTAGGCTTTTATATATGTAATTATGAATTGAAATGTCAGTAATTGCTACTTTTTACTGAAAATTAAAGAAGCAATGAGGAAATTTTTTGGGCATGTGATTTAATTCTTATAGTTAATGACTATTTATTATGTTCTTTCTCTTTCTTTTTTATCTTTTTTTTTTTTTTTTTTTTTCATTTTTAGGTTAGTATGGAGTCCTTGAAAGAGCTGGATCAAAGACTGTTTGAAATGTACATTGAATTCAAGGCAGATCCAATAGTAGGGTCATTAGAACCTGGCATTTATGCAGGATATTTTGACTGGAAAGATTGTCTTGTTCCAACAGGTAAATATCTGCTTATTAAACTATGAAATTATTTTAACAGTGATTGATAGGAGCTAAAATATACTATACAATTAAAAACTTTTTTCTAATCTATGTTTTTAACTTTTGACAAGTTTTCATTATAAGTTCTTTCTCACAGACTTTACTTAATTCTTAAAGCGTTTTTCAAATACCCGCAAATTATTAAAGCTACTTTCATTATTGATAATCTCTTTAATACTTGTTTTTTGTGATTATTTTGCTTCATTGCTTATATATAATAGAAAAAATTATAAAAGCCATCTTTGCTATTTTCTTATAAAATTCATTGAGGTAGTTTGGGATTTTTTTCCAACAGAATCTGACTACTTTGGTAACAGATGTAATTACAGTTCTGAAATTAAAAAAATTATGAGAAAATGCATATTGTAATAGTAGTTCAGCAAAGAATGTTAAACCATCGAAGGGCAGGCACTGTATTTAAAATTACTGAGATGTTAGTCATTATCTAGGTGTTTTAAGAGCTTCTGTTTTAAGGAAGCATAATATAAACGAGTCATTTTTCACAGTGGTGCATACTGTGCACACTTAGGTCCTTTGAATATGCCATTTGTCGTATCTAAATCACTTATCACATGAATGCGTGGTTAATGCCAAGTAGAAATTAGTTGCAGTGACACAGAACATGGCATTTTGAAGGTGAACTTCTCTTAATCAATTTGCACTTTCTTGTTTTGATTTTTTGATAAGAGTTATGTGTGGCAGGCTTAGTAGAAATTCTGCTGTGCTTAAAAGTTGGACACTCAGGTAATTATAAGAAGCACACTGGTAACCTGCAAATCAAGAACTGCAGTGCTTGCTTGCTTAAAAGCACAAGGATCTTGGGGTTTATTACTTCAGAGAAAAGTGTCTCTTCTATCTCATTACTACTTTTATGCTCAGAATATGTGCTGTATATTCTGTGCTGTATATATATATATATGTGCTTGTATTTCTGCAACATATAGCAGAAATAACTGAGATATTCATCTTGCACATTCAAATTTGTATCTGAATAATACATAATTTCTCATCATACTTGAAGTATGTTTTCACTTGGCGTGTTTGGATTCCCACCAGCTAACCAAGACAAAAAAAGTCGTGTCAGCTTTTTATGCTCCTTTCTTGATCTAGCACATTGTGATCTACTTATGAAGTTCACGTTGCCTTTAAGATTATTCTGTAGTATTTTTTTCTTTAAAGGTAATATTAAATTTCTAATAGAGGTGGGTCTTAGCCTGCTTGTGGTCCTATTTATTGTCGTTTTTACATACTTCCTCTCCAGCTTTTTGGCAAAAATCAAAGTGAAGACGATGTATATCAGAGACTCCTTTAGGATTACATATCACAGTGTTGGCCAATTTGAAGTAGTAGAAGAGTTGTCTGTTTCTTTTTTTTTGCATTAATCCCCAAGCTAGACACATTAAAAAGGAACATTATAGTCACTTCTGTGCTTTGCCATCTTGATGAACTACCTGTCTTATTAATAACTTCTGACAAATGTACCCTGTTGACTATTGGTATAAAAAAGTGTCATGGTTTAACATCATCCAGCAACTAAGAACCACACAGCTGCTCGCTCACTCCTCCCCTGCCCTGGGGGGATGGGAGGGAAAATCAGAAGAGTAAAAGTAAAAAAACTTGTGTGTTGAGATAAGAAGAGCTTAATAACTGCAATAAAATAATAATAATAAATTTTAATGATAAGGAAAGTAACAAAAAGATAAATAAACCCCAAGGGAAAAAAAAAAAAAAGGCAAAAAAACAAGTGATGCAAATGAAAAACAGTCACTCACCACCACCTGACCAATGTGCAGCCTGTTCCAAGCAACAGCCCTAGGCCAGCTTTCCCCCTAGTTTATATACTGAGCATGACATCGTATGGCATCATATAGTTGGAATATCCCTTTGACCAGTCAGGGGCAGCTGCCCAGCTGTGTTCCTTCCCAGATTCTTGTGAAGCCCCAACAGGGCAGCATGAGAAGCTGAAAAATCCTTGACTTAGTGTAAGCAGTGTGTTATCAACATTGTTCTCATACTAAATATAGCAATATACCAGCTACTGGGAAGAAAATTAACTCTCCCCCAGCCAAAACCAGGGCAAAGAGTAACTTTGAGTACCTTCATTTGTCTGTTCATTGATCCTGGAAATATTTGATACTCTGAAGATAAATATAGTAAGTGATTAGTAAGGAACCTCTTGGACGAGGTAGAGGAACTTCATTATTGAAAAGGACTGGGGGAAAAAAAAAATCTCTTTGTGGAGCATATGAGAATCTGACTTCTTTCCATATTCAATAAAAAAAAAAGATCACCCAACAGACATATAATAGGGGTTTTTTCCCAATAAACTAGTATTCACAAACAATTTTAAATTGTACAATAAGATTTTAGTTGATAAAATATGCCCATACATAATCTAAATGATGCAGTTAGTGCTGCAGTAGACACGCTATCTTTTTATTTTCCTCTTGGAAAAACCCCAAGCAAACAAATTACAGTTGATCTCAATACAACATGAAAAAGGCCTACTTTTTAAAACTGAAATAGCATACATATGACTGGGAGTGGATCACACTGAGTCAAACACACCATTCACTCAAGGATTTGTTAAAGATTGACACATTGATTTTTTTGAGAAAAAAATATTTGTGTATTAGAAGTTATTGTCTCTTTTTTGGTAATCCTTATGACTGCAAAATATAAAGATTTTATTTTATTAATTTACCCGGTTTAGATCTTGACTTTTGTAGCTTTAATTTTAAAAAAGTAAAAAATGTTGATGGCATTGACAAGGCAAACTATTTAGACCTCATCACTTGTGTTCTGAGTGGTGCTATCAGTGATGTGTAGTGTTGCATAACTGAAGTTACTCCATGTTTCTTACTGCGTGATTGCCAGGACATAGTAGTTTGGCATGAAGGTTTTTTTACGTGCTACTTCTGTATTAGCTTTCAGATAGTACTAATGATAGTAAAAAGGCAAATTTTGACAAAAAACAGTTCTCTTTTTTTGAAGGGAAAGAAAAGGTCAAAGACATCAATTTAAAAGGTTACGTAAAAGGCAAATAATTTCCCTGATGCAGTCTGAAACTTTCAAGCATTCCATCTGGCAAGCGAAAATTTGACCAGAGTAGGTCATGTTGATGCCATGATTTATCTTTTGCAAAGGACATTTTTGAAAATGTGAGTATGAAAACACTTGTGAATTGGTTAGGAATAACATTAAGAATTTTCTGATGCTGAGTTTCCCATGTTGCTAGTCCAGTCCAGAACTTCAAGACTACAGCTGTTTCTGAAGAGTTCTCTGCAGAACGCCCAATCTGGACTATTAGGAAGATAATGCTTTTGGGTAGATGGAATTGTTCATGGGGATAATATATGGACTGGATGAGTGAGGTAAAAACATAACTTGAGGTAGGATTTAGAAATAAAATTACATAGAATTAATCCATTTTTATTCAGAGATGTAAATGAATTGCAAGGTATTATTCAAACAACAGACAGACTTAAATTGCAAATAAAAGGACAGAGAGATCTGATACTAGGTAAGTGAGCATACCAGAAGCTGCTGTGTAATTGAAGAAATTCCCTCAGTTTTGCCCTTTTGTCCACTAAGGATAACAGCCTATTAATACTACTGATCACTTTGTTTGCACAGCTTACAGAAGTTATGTATGCATTACTACATAGCTGAAGTGACACTACAGGTAATGCTACAAGCTATGTATAGGCAAGTCCACTGAGTAACATTTAGGCGATAGCCTAATTGTTTTGCCTTGCAAGTGCTATCAACTTTGTTTCTTTTTTTTAGAATTAGGGCTATAAAAGTCAAGGTCTACATCATCAGCCAAAAGAATCAAATCCATAAAAATTTACTGTACAGAAATTACCTGTATTTATTGCCAGTTCTGTTCTTGAGCCAAGTAGACCCCTGCAGTAAGAGAATTTTCTGATTTCCATTCTCGTTTTCTTACTTTCTTTTCCATATCAGTAAAAAATTATGTACAAACTAAAACTACACAATCATGTATAATTCAATTTTTAATAATAACGTTTTTTTCTCACACGAGTACATTTGACTTGCTTCATGAAATGTCAGCTCTTTCAGAGATACGACTGGGTTTTGTATTAAGCAGAATTGGTACAGGCAAAACTCTACCCTTTAGCTTTTAAAAAACTTGAGAAGTGAGTGAAGTATAAACTAGGAGGGGAAAAAAGGTGGAGGCAAGTTTCTGTCCACAGTGTTTGCTATGTCATGGTAATACCTCTCTTAAGCATTTTTGTCTTTATCTTTAAAATGCCTTCTTTGACTCCTGTCAGTTTAAACATTCAGGGTTAGTTTGACTAGCTAAAGTCTTGTAAGGCATAGAATATTCAGAAAAATCTTGGCACTCTATTTATTATGGGCATCTTTACAGGCATCTGTCTGTAAGTACTGAAGACAGCACTTTTTTGCTTCATAAAATTCATGGGGAAAATAGGCGAATGAGAACCGTATTAAACAAACAGTTCAGAAGGAGAATTTAGAATTAAGAAGCTTTCCTTTTGAACAAGCTTTGAAAAATACATGATATTCAGGTCTCATACCATGTCAGTGTGGAAGAAGCATATACCTTGCTCACGTAGGCAATTGTCCTTCAATTATCAGTGATTTCCTTATACATATGCTTTTTGTTACAGTTCTAAACATAAAAAAGGATAAAGGGTTTGCGTGGGACAAAGTTTCATTTAGCCTATGTGCTAAAACTTTTATTGTTTAATTTTCCAACATGCATGTTCTTTTCAATATGAAAGTTCTGAATATCAGAAGGAACTTATGCACAAAGTAATTTTACATTTGACCCTTTATTTTGATCTGAGGTGTGACTGCTGGAGTTAGAAGGCAGTTTTATTAACTTAATTAGATTTATTGTTAATAAATAACTCATTTAAATTTTCATTTTAATTTCAATGTAGACTTCAGAGTCTTTACAATAAAGACTTCAGTTTTAACATACAGCAACAATGAAATGTAGTTTGGTTCTTTTTTCTTGTTTGAAACATTGTTCTAATTTATTCTACAGTATTAACAAAATTAAAAGAGATGAAAGGAACAATAGGAAACAATAGTGTTAATCATTTGCCACGTGTGGTTTTAGATTATTTTTTGTGTGTATTGAGCAATCTGATAGTTCAGTGTACAAGTTGGGGTTTTTTGTTCCTATTCATTCTCCTCTTTTTTGGTAGTAAGTTGTATTTTGTTGTGGATTTTTTAATTCTATTTTAAAATGCGTGTGTTACATCTCAGTCTCGTGACAAAATTAGGCTTTGTGATCTTTCCTGAATTGCAAGCCTACAGTCTTTTGGACAGTGAATGAGGTGGTTGTGTTACTCTGAAAATGGATAGAAAAGATTTCTGTGTATTGAAGTTTGTGCTATACAAGCAGAAGTAGTTGCATGTGAGCATTCAGTCTTATACATATTATATATATACAGATTATTGATGTGAGCTTTTGCATGCAAATGTCAAATTACTCTTCATAATGGGGCAAGTTTTATTATATTTAGTACATCAGTTTGAGACTGTAGTAAGTGTGGATTTGTTTACCACACAAAAAGTTGATGTTCGTTTATTTTTCTGAGGAATTCAGATATGGTGATCTCTCTTCGTAACTTACTTTTAAATGCTGGCTGCTGTTTAGTCTAACCAGCATTCACAGCATACAGCATGTATGTTTTGTGTTTCACTAGTGTTGGCAGATATGGGGAGGTTGTAGTACTTAAAATTTCACATTTCTTTGAAAGTTTTAGGTCATTTCACACTTTCAGCTGAAAGTTGATTGTTTGTGGGTTTTAGATATGCATTCCATACTTGGCATAAATTGAATGTAGTAGAGTTAAATCTGAATTTCTTCTTCTTTGGCATGTTAACGGAGCATCGTTTGAAACATTTCAAATGTATCAAATGCTGCTACTACCATAAAGGATTAAGTGCGTAAGATCTGCTAAATCAGGTTTGTTACACTTGTCACATCTCTTATCTGTTATTTGTCTAATTTAAAAATCTAGTAAAAAACTTCTAATGGCAATAGCCTTATGAAAAGGTACTCAACAGTTAAAAATGAAATATTAAAAGGCATATTTAATTTGTAGTTATGCAGCGACATACTTGTCAACCCTAACTTTTCTTCTTTTGTTTAATATGGGGCACTAGCACCCTGCTTACATGAAAGATGACAAGTACATTTACATCTTAAAAACGTTTGGATATAGTACAAATCTCTTTCATTTTATTCCTTTTTTTTTTTTTTTTTTAGACATAGGCAAATACTTTTTGACTGAAATGTGCAAAACAGTTTTGTTTGAAATCTTTGTAACCCTTTAGATTTCTGCTAACAGTTCAAATGGATGGCTTCAAAATTATTATCTTACTAGAGGTAGACGATTTGGAACTCAGTCCACCAACTATTGATGTACCGTGTTTAGGAATTGTCTGTCTTTTTATGCCAAATTCTGGTATTTTGGTGCAGGAAAATAATGTGTATATATGTGAACAGGAAGAAAACAATGATATATTGCATATGATGTTAAAGGAAAAACAGTGTTCTGCACTGGCAAATGAATTTGGTAAAGGACTTGTCAGTGTGGGGGTTTTGTTACAAAATGCCAGAAGTATTCTTATACACAGTACTCTTTAAATACTCCAGTTAAAATACATTATTTTTCATTCAAGCTAACTGCAATTGCAACATGCATTAATAAATTGATAATTTGTCACTCTAGTAAGGAAATATTAACTATATAACAATAATATTTTTGTTAGGATGAACTGAATTCAACATCCTTAAATGACCTGTTCAATCAGCAAGTAAAAAAGCATGTGTTACATGACTGCAGTTCTTGCATTTGGTTTACTTCACACAGTAGAATCATACAAAAATTTCAAAGTGAGGGGCCATCATACAGTAGCCTTTCGGTTAATTTTGTAAAAAAATTAGTTTGCTGCTTGAAGTATAAGCAAAAATTTCACTGCAGGTTTCAAACTACCTTCATTTGTGTAATTTCATTTTAACCTCAGATTTTTCTTCAATTTCACTTTCAGACATTCAGGTTTTATTACATTTCTCACTTCTGAAAACATTGAGTTGTTGTATATTGGTGTCTTAATTATAAGTTTTAAGGATCATTCTAGCTGGTGAAATGGAATGGACATCATACCGTCTCTGTCCTTGGAAAAAGTTGCAACAAATGAGAACAGGAGAAGGAACTGGCCCTCCAGCTTCCTGTAGTTTCTGCCGCCAGGTTGTCTTTAATTTCTGACTATTACAGAAATCCCAGTAGAAACCGTCCCAGAGAGACACTGCATTTTCCAGTTCCTACCTGCCACATATTGAGTTGCACTTGAATGTAGACTTTATTAAATATCTTCTTGAGCTTCTCCACGCTTCTTGCATGCAAGATTTTTCCGCTGCTAATTTTTATTCTAGTTTTTGTTGGCTGATCTCGGAGGACTCTAGACTTCAGATGTGCAAGCATGCAGTAGGAGTTCATCTGCAACTTAACTTTTTTATTGCTTGTGATTCCTCTTGCTTTACACATGTCTACCTTCACCCATAGTTCTGTTTTTTAGCATTTTCTGCTATTAAGCCTACCAGTAGTTGTTTACCAGACTGCCATCCGTCTCTCTCCCAGCTTCTCTTTGGCTTTACCTGTCAAACTTCTTCCTCTGATAGCTTGTGGCATTTCTGTCTATGCTTTGCTAAAGACTATTAAGCTCCATGAATTAAGCTTCAGAAACATTTTATCTTCAGTATTTTTTCATTAGAAGTTGGAAAACCTGCATCTTTCTCAAACTACAAAATAAAGCGGTCAGCAAATTTGAAAATTGCCTGTTAAAGCAGTGTGTATTTTAAAAAGGGAAATAATGTGATTGGTAAAAGAGTCTCTCTAATCTGAAAAGTTTCAAGACCTAAAACAGACTTCATTTATATTGTTCAAGGGATGGAAACAACATGATTACAAAAGCCTTGTATCTCTGAAAAGAAGTCTTGCTGTGTTTTGTTGGTCAGACTGCATCCTAGTCTTGTAGCTTGAAAATTTTCTACTCATGTACATTTTCTAACTGATGGTTAGAAAATACCTAATTTCTAATACCTAATCATCTCTAATACCTAAAGGAGATGATAATTATTGCAACTTCAGAGGATTTACTTATCAGCAATGTCTGACAACTGAGAAGTCTCTTCTGTTGTCTGGCCAGTTGTAGGAAGTTGGGTCATGTTGTCTCCAGTTTGACATTTCAAAGGCCAGTTTTGTTCTTTACCTGGGATACTTGTCATCAGTTCAGCATTTTCTAGTTCATGCAGTGTTAGTTCATGGTCTATCTGGGTAGACATGTGTTCATGTCAACAACCTTTTTTTTTTAGTTTGATTTTGTTTTTTTTACAAGGAGACCTGAATTTTTTTTTAACTCCTCAAACACACTCATTGAGAAACACTTAAGATCTTTTAACATTATTTAGTATTTTTATGACTGCCTTTGATAATAGGATCTGATTTCTGCATTACTCAAAGCAGAAAATTAATTGGGGATTGGAATCAATGATAATGCATAGAGGAGAAAGGTTAAGCATTGTTTTTTCCCCTCTTACAGCACCCCTTATTACAGGCTTGAATGAGGGTATATACACACAAATTTTGTATTGCCTCAAACTCCTTCAATTAAACACATGTAGTAATAAGTTGTGTTATCAAATACCCAGTGCTTGTTGGCATAGTGAATGCTTTCATGTTTACTTTGCATTTGATAGGCACAAATGGCATCTTAATGTCTCCTGTCTGGTTTACTCATTATTTTGGGTGTCCCAATGTTATGGAATGATGCAGGAAAGAGTTTTGGATCACTGGCCTGTTGGGTTTGCAGCTTGGGTAAGGGAGTAGAAATGAATGGATGGAAGTGTGGGAGAGGAAGAACTCAGTGGAATTGGTTCAGATGGGTTTGAAAGCCAGAACTGAAGACCAGTGGTAACGTCATAGGCCAAAAAGCTTGAAACACTGAGTCAATAGTCACTATTACTACTATTTGTTTTTATTTGATTACTTAAATGTATTATAAGCCAAAATAAATTAAAACCTTGGTTGTGAATGAGGTGTTTGAGTAGGCTTAGTTTCAGACTGCTCCTTCAATTGTTACCCTTAGAAACAAGATTTTTACTATCTTGATAATCCTCAAGGTAGTTTCTGCGACAATCTTTAACAAACTGAGGTGTAATGAAACAAGTGGAGTAGGGAAAGTAAGTCATATGAAAAGTAAAATTACCTGTAGTCCCAAACTTGTATCAGGTCTGTTCCGAAGTCCTTAGGCCTTTTTGCTTGCATTTATTCTCCTCTTACAAAGATTTGTTTTCACAGGTGTGCTAATTGTAGATGCTTTTCTATTTCTCTCAGAATATCGAGTTTGTAGTGGTATCTGCTAACAGATCTTGAGACTGCTCTCTTCTTGTACTCAGAAGTGTTTTAAAGTCCCTTTGGCAATCTTTAGCTAGTTTCCACAGGCATTCTGCTTGCACTGCTGTTGAGTGGCTATAAATAAGTGTATGGACCTTGGCTTTCTGTATTGATGGAACTAATTTTTTACTATGCAGCTTTTGTCTGCTGACAGATTAAGTGTGTTTTCAGGGTTATCTCTTTTTTATTTTATATTTGAATGCATTTTTAGTACTGTTTTGGCTAATGCATACAATTGCATTTCCTGTTTTGAGGTTGTCAGTGCTGCAAACAAGATCCCATGGAAAGCAAGGCATCCATTTTAAAAGTTGATTTCAAAGCAAACTGATATGCTGTAGAAACCATGGAACTTTATGCTGGGCAAGAGTTTATTAGCTCATACTGGGGTCGTCATCACAGTTTCTGAAGACAGTTGTGCATGGGAGCACTGTGAGATCAAGAAGCATTTACAGGTCATAATTAATATTTAGGAAACTTTATTGCGTTGTTGTTACCTATTCATAGGTGAATGTGACTCTCCTTTAAGGTTGATCTGTAGTAGACATTTGTCTGCTGCTGTTTAATGTAGCTAAATTATAATCCTCTAGCTCCAATTATAAAGGGTCAGAGATTTGTGTGTGATATTTAGATGGGCAGTCCCAAATTAAAATTATGCTATTGGTCTGAACAAACTCACCTCTATCAAAATTACCAGACTTTTCTGTGCATGGAGCTGCCTTTATGTTTCCTATAATTCACACTGTTTTGCTTAGAGAATGGTTTTGTCTTATTAACCTTGAGCATATAGGTACTGGTTGGAAACAATCCATAACAGTGAGTATTCTCACCTTAAAAAGGCTCTTAATATCTTGTGGTGGAGATACTTCAAGGGCCATACAAAATACAGCATTATAGTACCTCCTGTGCAGATGCAAAGAATCATCTTAAAACATCTGGAATTTGCCCCAGACAACTCAGCAAGGGAGATCCAAAAGCCTCGATGCCCTTATTGAACCCACTGGTCAGTTCACATTCTTGATTGTGGTTTAAAGTGTTGTGTAAGAGGTTTATGATCAAGCATAAAACAATACTGATTTCAAGATGAAAGAGGAGTAGTAAGAACGATTTATTTTCTTAACCCTGAATGTATGCTGTCGTTTTTAACATTTTAAAAACACCAATGAAAATGCAATCTTCAAGATGTACCTTGCCACAGGACCAACTAGGGGAATCCTACTAGCTGAGTGGGAAAATAGCTGTCTCCTTAGTACTTCAGTAACACTGGACAGACCCGGGGCGGGGGTGGGGGGCTGTTTAAGTAAAAAATTTTAGTGTAACAGAAAGCCTCAGCTTTCTATACAAAATTCACCCTGGAGCATATTTTCTCCGTAGCCAAGTTATCACGCCCTTGAACTCTTACTTTTTAAGTGGGAAAATACAATCAATTTCTAACAGTACAGCAGATCCATTGTAATAAAAAGCATTTCATTAGCTTAAAATTTTTTTAGCAATTTAAATTTAATGAAACACTTAAACTTATTGATGTGTGGATGAAATTATAGTGTTGGACTTGTTTGGCAGTTGAAGTAATTAAAAATTATTAAAAGCCCTTACTTTGAACTGTGAAAAATCTTAAGCTTTCCAGTTATTGTGGGTCACTCCTGAGTCAAGATAGTTTCCAAATGTTGATTTTGGGCTAAACAGTTTTTAAGGATCTATTGTTCAGGTCATGCAAAGACATTCTTGATTTTAAATCCATGCCCTTTTCAAAATGCTGTAGGGATTGAGTGAAGCTTGGAAGTGAAAAATGATGAAATAGTAGCTCTGGAAGTCAGTGCAAGTTCTCACCTTCACTCTAATAAATAGAATTAATATGTGGTCTCACTGAATACTTTATGTGTCTTGCAAAAATTTTCTCTCATTTTTTTCTAGGAGAGTAAAAGACAGTAAGGTGTGGGGGGTGTTGTTGTGCTTTGGTTGTTGGGTTTTGGTTGGGTGGGTTTTATGTTGGATTTTTGGGTTGTTTTCTTTTGTACTGCAGTAACATGTCTAAAAGGTGCAGTTACCTGGTTCTAACTCACTGGGTATTTAAACAGATAAATAAAATTATACATGAAATTGAATTTGTGGCATTTTTTTCCATAAATTTAAGGTATACTCTTGATATGCTAATCTACATGCATTTAACTGCAGTAGATGTTGCAGTTTTAGATATGTACATACGTAGAAATAAGGACTGTCTGAAAGTCAAAATGATGACTGCCTCTTCAAGGTCATTCCAAGTTGCCAAGTCTACAGAAGGAAAATATAAACAATAACTAGATTTTACTGTATAATTCAAATTTGAGAATTTGGTGAAATGAAGCAGAGCACAACCTCCTACTGTGTCTTCCAAAGAATCTGCTGGATCTGTAGCCAAGGTCCCTTTCTTTGGTCAGCTTTTTCCCATGACTCGATAGTTCCACTGTACCTACAAAATTCTGCTACTTGTTAGCATTTGCTTGTAAGTTAATACCCTGGCTTTGATTTGGTTGCCAATTTGCTGAATTTAATTACTAAGGACAAATAAAAATCCCATATACACAAATGGTACACAGAGCAATTTGGAGGAAAACATGTAAAAACATTAAGAACCAGTTCTGTTGTTTCTTTCAGGAAAACATGTAAAAATATTAAGAACCAGTTCTGTTGTTTCTTTCAGTGTGGTGACTGCTTGCATTTTTTCAAGTTAGAAACATTCACAGATCTTTGCAGAATCAGGTTCCAAAAGTATTGGGCTTTTTATATTATGCATGTGCTGCATGCTCTTTGTCATTCTATATTCATATAAACCAGTAGAAATAGCAACTTTAAAACATTAATGCTACTAACAAAACTATACTGTAAAACCCATGAAAATTGTGTATTTTAATGGTGCTCGTAATCTTTTTGCTCAAAGAACTACTTTTGAATTTTCTTACTTAAAAAAAAATTAAAAGGTCCATACTCTACTTCCTCTTGTCATGTTTGCCTTTTACTTACCCACATATATCTGTCTTAAGTCACTGTAATAAGTGCATGATGTGTTTCATTGGTGACTGCGATTTTTCCCATAGCTTGAAGGTTAGAGAGACACAGACCAAAACTGGACACTAAAGTTATTAGTGTCTGTAGTGTTCCAAGTACTTTATTTGTGAAATTAGTCTCTTTTGGATAGGTTGACTTCAGTTTTCTCTTTTCTTATAATAATAATATTTGAGTGACAACCAAAGTAAATTCATAAACATAGTATATCTCTAAGCCCATTCTTCGTGTATGAAATTGCTGTCATTTTGCATTTGACAGGCTATTATTACAGTACCAGTGACTTCAGGAATTATGAGAAGAACATACAGTTTCCTGAGTGAGTCTGTGTTTTGAAAGGTTTTAATAATTTTAGGTTTTATAAAATCCTGAAAGGACACCTTCAGGGTGCCTTAAAAATGATGTGTTTGAAAGAAATAAATTAATATTCTTGCAGACCATGCTTGGTTTGTGTTAATGAAAGGAAATACTTCTTGAGATTTTTGGATTCAACTGTTCTCAGTTTTGATAGAGATGTTGATTTTTAGTATACCTTACAATTAAAAAAGTTACTTGCTTTTCCCATCGAATCGGTCATCCTGTATCTTTATGATGCATATAGCTACGCTCTTTTATCTGTGAAACACACCTTTTTAAACTGACATTTCTTGCCATTACATAAATCCTCTTGTATGGGGATATCTGGGTGGGATCTGACAGTTAGTCTGTGTTGCTGACTTTGATCTCCACTGACACCACTGGACGTGTGACCACACTTCTGTAAAATGAGAGAGGTGTCTGGAAGTGGCATGGACAACCAAATATGATGAGTTATCACACTCAGGCTTTTGGAAGTCTGTGTCAAAGTTGTCAAGGGTTACAACTGGTTTCTTTTTTCTTAAGAGGCTCACTGGTGAAGAATTTGGAAATAAATAACAAACAGGTTACAGTACTGGAAACAAGATGAGTGCCAGGCTTCAGAAGAATGTAGGTACTAGTTTTATAAGATGATGATGCTCTTCAGTTGTCCACCACTCACCAGCTGGTCTGTTGCAGTTTCTCAATTTTTCTCAAAAAATTGAAAAAAAGAAATTGAGACCTTTTAAATAGCAGAGCAGTTTCTTGGTCAGCATGGTCTCATTTAATGCGAAAACTTTTGATGCATGTGGCTTTTTGAAAATATGTCCAATATTCATCAAATATTTATATAAAGTAAGTATATTACACTAAGTAGTCTGTTTCCTCTTACATGCAGTATTGTGTCTTGCCTTCGTGTTTCTCTTGCCGCAGACTTTAAGAACTTAAGAATGTTCTGTGCCAAGAAAAGAGCTGTTAAGTTCCCCCTCTACCACATTTCCTGGATACATACCGAAGGATGTATTGTATTACAAACTGCTAAAATTGGTGAGAACCTGGTCATACGAGGGACATGAGCCCTGTTTTCATCACCTTACATGTTGAGTATTAACAGTTTCTGCTTTTTCAAAAGAAAATCCTTCAGCATTAAAATTATTCTTGTAGTGGAAATCTAATGATAATAGAACTTAAGTACATAATGCTGTGACTATTATGTGCTGAAAATTTAGGAGGCAGAGGGAGGGAATTTGTTAAAAATTTTTCTTGTGGGAAACGAAGCAGCATCCTACAGCTAATGGATTGGTGGTAGAAAAAGTTTGGGTAATACTGAGTCATCCTTAGATGTATTAATTTTCATGTCAGGAAGGAGGGTTTGTTACATCGAAGAGTCTCACGCATAAATTTCTTTCTTCAGAACCTATTTTTTTCCACTCAGGAAGAAAAATGGGTTTGGTTTGGATGTTATGTTGGGTTAAATGGCTTTTCTTATGCAGGTTTTTTTCATCTATCTCAAACCACCTACTTCAATATCTGATAGTTGTAATTAATTTATGCGCTTGGGTTTCCCCTTGAGTCAAACTTACAGCCACTTTAATTCAACCAAAGCTGAAGTAGAAATGGTAGGATACTTTTAAGTGATACTAAATCTGTAGGGCAGTACACTGTTGGCTGTGAAGTGTTTATATTCTTGTTCTGTCACAAGGCTGAGTTTATGGATTACTAGCACACATCAGTGGGCCAACTGCATGTAGAACACTGTGTAATGGCTGTAACTCTGCCAGACAATGTTGTTAGTATTTAAATGACAACAATAAAAAGACAAGTTTCTGTGGGTCCTGTATCTCAAATACTGGGCTCAGTTAAGGATCATTGATGCATTTGTTTACAATTGATGATTTGGGTGAGCTGATAACTCTGCATGCTTAGATGAAGTGGCTGTAAGTTCTGAAGTATGTACTTTTTTTATGTTAATGTATTAGGCATTTTGGGTTAAATGGTTTTCAGGTTCTTACGTTTGTTTTTCTTTCATAATTTACCTTTCTTGTTACCAAATTAATGGGTTGAAATTTGGCTGATTCTGCAATAATATGAGTAATTTGAGAGTCTTTATGATTCAATTTTAAGGATGGTATGCAGCATCCTTTGCTCTCATGTCAGGAAGGATGGTTTGTTACATCGAAGAGCATGTAACAAATGCTGGATTGGTAAAATGCCCTTTATGCTTTGTTACTGTGTTTAATGGAAGAAATGAAAGTAAATCCATCTCTTAACAACCTCCTGAACCAAGAACATGTGTATGTATCAGACTGACCTTCAGCTGCCTGCACCTCTGTTAAGTATTTGATGCTAGCAAACGTCTCTCCTTCCCAAGTGAAGCACTGTTGAGCTTCACATTTCCTGTTGTAGTCTTTTACCATTACAGATTTTGCTCCTTTTCTTCTTAATAATAAAGCAAATTGTATTCTATCCTGGAAGCAGTGAGGTTTAATGTGTGTGTTAAGGAACAGAAAGCAGCAATATTGCATAGACCTGTTCAGCTGTCCATCAGATCATTCTGTGGTTTGAATGGAGTAGCAGAAAGTTCATAACAGCCTCAGCAGCTCCTATGTTAAAGATATCTGAGTTTGGCCTATGCAAAAAGACACAGAACCAGTATTATTCTCTTGTTGTTTTCCTCTTGTATTTTGAAGTTCGTGCATAGACAAAGGTATTAATCACAGTATTGGCAGTCTTTAAAGCCTTCTCCAAGGCGGCTGAAATACAGGAACTTTCAGGTTCTTTGAACATTATGACATAATTTCTATTGCTTGAATTAAAATAGCTCAAAAACTTAAGGCTTGAAAGCCTTCATTTTTGATATTTTTAGAAGGTAGTTTTGAGGCTACTAGTGTCAGGTTCTTCAAATGACATTCACTGTGTTAGATCAACATAGTGTCATGGCTGAAAATAAATGCAAGGCAACTAATTCAAAGATGTAGTGCTCTGACCTTCAAATCTCAAAATATTTAGGAAGGTTCTGATCCTCAACAATCAGCCTCTGTCCTGCCTTGTTTCAGAACTGTGCTTTGTAAAAGCACTTTCCCACACTGATTACCAGTAAGTTTGTTAAATTTCAATTATTGATAGGTATTTTTTAGGTTACTATTAGTTCCTGGGACGACTTCTCAGATTCCTAAGGCACTGTATATTTATAATTACCATGAGCTATGCAGATAAGAATTTCAAGAAAACATTAATCTGATTCACAGTTTAATTAGTATGGAGCTAGTAAGAACAATAGATTTATCAAAACATTTTCAGTTTTACCGAGAAAGACCTGCTAATGAACTATTTATAGCACACTTATATCTATTTTTATCTGTAGTCTAAGGACTGACTTAGGACAAATGGGTTAAAAAACAGGAAATGTGGTTAAATAAGTGGGTAATCTCTCCAGAGAGTTTCCAGTTTGCCTACACGTTCACATTTTCTTCTTAATGTACTTTCAAAACAACATTAAGTACAGTACCTTGAAATCCATATCCGTTTAAAGGAGGAATGTTTCCAGCAATAGCAGGAAGTGGCCAAGTGAGAAATTTTACATTCTTGGTTAAATTCAAATGAGGTTCTGGAGTCCCTATTTTTAAGTGGGTTTTTCCACTTTAATAACGATGGAGCAGTTGTATGACATTTAAGCTGGCTCAGGTGTATCATATGGATCCATAACAATCTGTGAATGCTGTAATTGTGTCTTTTGTTCTAGACTGGTTTTAAATAATACTTTCCTCCAACTTTGCCTTTTCTTGCACATGGCACTGTATTTATTTGTTAATATACCATGCACATATTTTTAAAAATATGTAATATAATCATGTATGATTGTTGTAAAAATAGCGTTATTAAACAGAGTGCATAAATCTTACTTTGAAGGAAGGAATTTGCTGAACATGATAGTGGCCATTTAATTTTCTCAAAGGTGGTGTCTATATTTCCTTGGGTAAAACAGAATCAATAAGTAAACTAAAGCCATTATTTGCACTTATTATTTGCTTTTTGACAGCTACTCACTATTAGCTTTTTTTAAATCTATTTCAAAATTATTTGTGAGTCAAAATGAGGAGGGAATATAATAAATAAATAAAGTTGCTTAAGTGGTGGAAAAGGTTATTACCTGGTAGAGCTCCTCTATTTTTAGAGCTACTGCCAGATATAAGGGTTCTACTTTTAGCACCCTACAAACAGTTTTCTAAAAACGGTTTTATCCAGGGCAAACAACAAAGCATGACAACAAATACATTTTTCGTAATTAGGAAGAAACAAACAGGCTTGTCTAGCTACCTTAATTTAGAAAACAGGCCACTGGTAGTACTGTTATCTGAAGCTGATTTCCTATCAACTGTCTTTGAAGGGAGAAACCTGTGTGCTGTTGTAAAGAGTAGAGGTGAGCTGCTTTGTTATGTCCATGGGGAAATTCCAAATCACATCTCTACTTTTTTTTATATATTTTTTTTAACATCTACGGGGTGTCATGTTAGATGATATCACTGTGTAGGTGGGGACACTTCAGTAAAATAGCATGACATACCCATGTACTAGTGCTGTAGTTCATGAAAGGCTCATGTCTGCAAACAAGTTAGGTTTCTGTCTGTTCCACAGTTAGAGGACTATCTTGAAAGTTATAGGCTTCTTGGCAATTAAAAGACTACTTTTCTAAATTAGGTACTGTTTTTACTATAGTAATTGCAAATAGTAGCTAGCTTTTAAAATAATTTTGCAGAAACATTAAATGATTTAGGGCATTTTCTAATGAGGCAAATACAGTTTGTTGTTCTGGAAACATACAAAATTAAACAGACTGCCAGTCACATTAAACTTTCCCTGATTATAAATGTTAAATTTCTGAATAGTTTTGGGGGCCAACACCTTTATTCAAATACATTTAATGTAGCCTCAGGCATCCTGTTGGTCCTCATGGTTAGCAGGCATCACCCTTTTTCATGTCATCCTGCATGCTTAATTCTAAATCCAAATTGTTTTTTTTTTTTTTCAAATCCAAGTTAAGTGCTTTGAAAAAATCAAGTAATAAGTTTATTTAAAATAGCTTCACAATATCAACATAATTGAAACTGGTTTCTGCTGTACATAGTTCACAGTTCGGCAGCCAAGTCTCTGAATTGTTTTGTATGTGAAGAACATTATATGTCATGTTTATTTGGAATGCTGCATCCTAAAAATAAAAATATTATGGTGTTCATTTGAATTTTCACTTTTAGTCTGTACTGCCTCTAGTTCATTTCTTGGGATAAGGTAGTTGGTAGAGCTTGGCCATGCATTGGAGGTGTCAGGCAGTACTTCCGTAAGTACAGGAAGCCTAGAGCTATTCGGTAGATTTCTTAAATTAAAATTTTTGTACCAAGATGTGTCTGTACAGATAACGTTTTTTTCAATTCTTCTAGTAGCTTCTGCATGGAGACAGTGCTGACTGCTCTGATGACCTGATGTGACCTCAGACAGTGTTTTACTCTCTAGTACCTCTTCCCCCTCCTACCCATTCTCCCTTACCTGTTTATATTTTTAGTTTTCAGAAAGAGATTACTTGATTTTAGACTGAAGTTATCGTTTAGGTAAGATTGAAAAGTGAAATTCTGTGTTGTGTGTTGGGCAGCTTGGTTTGTCTGGAGGCATCCATCTAAGCTTGAAATTCCTGAGTAGACTACACAGGGCAGGACAGTGCTCACTTGGTGTGTCGTAGAGCACAGTCTGCCTTTTCAAGAGCTGCAAACATACTAATAGTCATCTGGCATCTCACAAGGTATCCTGCAAGGCTGTAGTACTGCTTTGGTAACCGGATTTGCAAGGAGGAAAAAAATATTGTGACCATAAGGAGGAAAAAAAATGTTTTGACCATACTGTGGTCAAAATTGTGCTGGGATACTTGTAGTTAAATCAGGTATTAAATACTGCTATTGCAGCTGCAGTGCAGCCAGAACCTGGAGGAAACTTAGCAGTTAAAATCAGACTGTTTAAAGGAGTTACATGGCTTTGTGGATACCATTCATTAGTTTCTTTTTTAATGTGCACTACACAGCACTGATTAACGACTTGCAGTAGTTATGTGCAACTTTTTTTTTCCAGCAGTTTCATATAGCAGATTAAAAACTTACAGAAGAGCTGCAGGAACTTAACTGACACAGTTCAGTCAGAACACTTTGTATGTAACTTGCTGTAATGTTTGATATGATATATCTGAAGCTTGGAGATTAGCATTTCCAGTATTGATTCAATTAAATCTTACAATAGGGTGGGTGTAATGTAACTGTAAAGAATATATATAAAAAAAATTTAAAAAACAGTACCTTCTTTAGAAAAGAGCAGATGAAATACTTTTTTTCCATTTGTCCTCCTCTAAATTTACTATCAACGTAGCAAATGAAATGTCCAGGAGCAGGCAAGTATCAGTATTCTGCAGCTGGGTATGAAAAATATTAATATCTTTGGATCACCAAGTCCTGTTTGTTATTATTTTTTCAGGGAAGTTTTTATTAAAAAATAATCAGGAAAAAAAGATGTTTCAGACTGGTTGACTGTTACTGGCATAACCCACCAAACAGAACAATAAATTGTAAAAAATATCTCATGCAATTGGATGCATTTTAAAATTCAAAATTTCAGACTCCCAGGCATCAGTTTTCCTAGTTCTACCAAGTCATGTTCAAGCCTCAAGGCCAACAAATTTAGTACTCTCTTTTCAGAACGACTATGGAACATTGGTACCACCAGCAGCAGTTGCTTGCCCTATTAAGCACTGACCCCCTACAAAGGCCAGAATGCTCTCTGTTGTTCCCTAAATTGGTGGCTCTGTGCCTATTCAACATTCATTTCTGTTTCAGTCCCTCAGAGGTTAGGTTTCTAATAAGTCAGTCAACTCAGTCTTGAAACAGGACTGGTAGCTTGGTCAATATATTAAGAACCATTCAGTCTTCTTTGCTTTATTAAAAAAAAAAAATTGAGTGACAGCTGTCGAACTGTAAAACTTCTTGTGGATGGCTTTTCGCTCCTCCAGACAAGAGCAGTAGCTTTTAATATTCTTATCTGATTTTTATTTGACTGAATTTGCCTCAGAACATTTTCTTTTCTTTTGACCCTTCATAGCCTCTCATCCTCATTTCTGGCTTACTACCGGTAAGCAGAGGTACCTGCTGACATCACCTCCTTTTTCTAAACAGTTATGTGCTTCTGTCTTCCTCTCCTCCCTTTTGCACAGCATGTAAGCTGAAGGACTTGTTCAGTGAGAGGCAGCAGCAAGGTTACCTTTCCAGTTGTATGTCTCAAATGAGGTTCCAGTCTCACAAGAGTTAAAGTGCATCAAGCCAGGGCTGCCTGGGTTGAAATTTCCTGTGTGTTTCAGTTGTCCTAGCTGAACTTCAGCTCATTCTTTGAACTCTTGTGTCTGCAGAAGGCTTAAAAATGTTTGAATTTCATATCATCTCTCTATCAAGTTACTGTAGAAGGACTGGGAACATTTGAAGACCTGTGTTAGCTAATGGCACAGAAAAAGCGGCCTGATGAGTTCAGTTTTACTGTGTGTGCAGCCTTTGCTCTATTTGTGCATGCAACTTTTTGTAGCCTGTCTGTGTTTTAGAATTACACATGTGGGATTGGAGTTCCTGCTCTTGCATGCTTATTCAGTCACTTTGGAAGTTTCATAGTATAACACTGTCATATAAGTAGTTGGGGGAAACATATCTCTGAGAACTACAAGTGGGACAACTGGTAGTACTACACTATCTGAAGATCTCCTGAATGACTCCTGTTTTGGCAAGCTAAAAGCTTGGTTTCTGTTACTCCTCAGAACCACAAATCTTTTTTCCCTTCTGCTTTTCCCATAGTTCACAACAGTCATCCCTGCTACAGCTTTACACTGTTGCTAAAATTGCATGTAAATGTAGACTATCTGACACATTTCAGTTGTAAAATAAATAAATAAAATTAATAGGTGATGTAAACTGGAGATTATTGGACAATTTAGTTAGGTGTTTCTCCAGTAAAAAGTACAGTGGAGGGTCCAAAATTGGAAGATGTTATTTTAAAGCTTCTGTCAACCATTGTGATAGTCGATGGCTGAAATTGTCCTTCATTTTTATGTCTTAAGTCTTCCTATCCATTTTTCTTTAGAGCAGTACTGGGGCTTTGTTAGTGACAGCTAGAATTCCAACAAGTCAGTCTTTGGTGTGCAGAATAGAGGGGGAGTGGAACGCATTTATGCTATAACAGAATAACAACATTTTCCTCAGAGAAATTGCATGGGCTTGTTGAGACTTTCTTTAACACATTTCTGTCAGAAGCTATGGAAAGGCATTGTATTTGTGCTTCAATATGCTAAATAAGAGGTATTTTAGACTTAAGAATGTTATGTTTCACTTGATTAGCCTAATAGTTGCAACCTACAGTTATATGGTGCATTAGCTTTCAGTGCCATATAATAGGACTGGCAGCATGGAGTCCCAAAAACTGTAGTTGCGTGGGCTGCTGAACAGTTGTAGAGAAAGATGCACAAAAATTCTATTCTAGACAGAATTTTTTCATTTTGAAATGAATTTCACAACAAATTCACAGTTGGATACCACTGCTTGTATTTCCAGTGAATTATACTCCAGAAGAGTAATACTTTGCTTCAACAAAGCCTGCCACAAACAGTGCAGTGATATAAATCAGAAATTGGATATTTTTTAATTGTAATTTTTCAAAATATAGTACAGTTATTAACTATGCCTGCAGGTCCTGACACTCAGATATGTTTGGCTTTGTCTCCACATCCAAAAATTTAAATCCTTCACAAATAAGACAAAAAGAAGGGCTGGGGTGAAATAGCCTTTTTACTTTTGTTCTATCCATGGTAGAAAACTGACTCCCTGCAGCAATGGTTGTCACAAAACCACATAGCACAGTTAGAACAAACCTGTTACACAGTGACCTACAATTTCCAGTCTAAATTTACTGATGGTCAGTTCATTTATACCTTCCATTCTTTCTTGTGCTGTACTGTTCTTCGGCTTAGACAGTGCTCCATTCTTTCCCTGTCTGGTTCCATTAACTGGCATTTTTGGAGTGCACTTACATCTTCTTTCCATCTTTGGTTTGTTTTGCTTACCAAGACAAGGTATTTCAGGTTAGTACATGCTGCAACTAAGGCAGCTACAGTTTCATACACATGGACTGTCTCTAAGAGCTGCTTAGCTTTGCACAATTTGTGCTGAATTATCTGCTCTTAAATCGCAAAACCTTTTTGAGAAACTGAGGAAATATGCGTGCTGGTGATGAACCCCCTGATCGTACAGTCATGGTGTGACTGAATCTGCTATGAAAGGTCAGGAACACCTAATTAGTACTACTGAGATTGCAAGAAATAATCTTCTTTAAGCTCTCAGTTCACCCATTTGTCCTTGTGTGCAGTACAAGGATGGAAGATAAAATATGTCTGCTTATGCCCTTTCACTGAGGTTTAAGTTAATAATTTTATCATACAGCTGGGATAGGCTAGCAATATGCAATACTAACCTACTCTCACTTTGTTTTCACCATAGGTTCTATCTCAATTCCATTTAGTCTGAGCTCGTTCATTCTGAGCTCTTCAGTTAGAAAACATAAGTAACCATTTCATCTTAGCTGTGCACCACCAGGCAGTGGTGTTCAACCACTGGAGCTAATATTGCTGACATTAGTATTTCATGCTTTCAGAAGTTGATGGGCCTTGGTTACAGCAGCTTAGTGACTAACTCTTTAAGAAGTATGTTGTGGAAGGTTTCCCCAGACATAGTTGACAGGCAACTTTTAACACAGTCAAACATTGTTTAATTTAGGTTCTCACAGCAGCAGACAGAATTAGCAGCTCCTATCCTGAGCCAAGTTGCATGAATGCATGAGAAGAGGCACGCTACCTTAGGATTTTAGGTGGGATGGGTGGGAAATGAGCATTCTTCCTCAGAACCACATCACCCTCTTACACAACCCACCCACTTCGGTCTTTTTCCATTCCAGCTTTTCACTCACCTCCTTGGTAACACTTCTTCCCAACTCAGTCTGTTGGCTGCCTCTCTGCAGGAGACACACGTGCCCTCTGACATAGCAGGCCGCTCTCTGTATTTCCCTTGTGGCTCCCCAGCATAGCAGGGTTTGAGTGAGATGCCTTATTGGGAAACAGTCAGTTGGGACAAAGAGATGCTGCTTAGTTCACAGATGAAATTGTGATTGACTAAGGAACATGCCATGGCAGTGCTCAGGGATTCCTACAGAAGGGACACCATCAAAATCTTAATCTTGTGTGGCATTTGTGCAAAAGTAAAATCACTGTTTCCACATTAAAGATCCTACTGTCACAACATGAGGCTGGTAGGCAGCCAAAAGCTGAATACCGCATAGGTTTGCAGACCAAAAGCAACACTTTGCACCCTGAGGTTAACTGAAAACCAGCTCCCGAATTCACCCTCTACCTCTTGATATGATTTGCATACCACCGTTTGGTGTCTGGTCAAGTTGTATTTGCTTCTGGAATGTGATACAAATTTTGCCCTCTGTGACATGAAGCCTGCAGAGGATTTAAACTGGGGCAGAGTGAAGTAAAATAAGGATAATAGTAGAAGAGGAAAAAAGGAGTGTTGCATTTCCACATATACCTGTGATCTTTTGGTGTGATTCAAGTATTGGTGTGTAGCATTCTTACTTTGTTTTGCAAGGTTACAGGGCAGAGGAAAAAAGTCCGTTTCATAAAAATTCTGGTATTGCTTTATTCCTCCCTCACTTTCTTGCAGTAAAAAGATAAAAAGAAACTTTAAGTTTTCAACCCAGCTTGTTGCTGGGTTAATTTAAATGGAAAAAAATGATTGAGATTTTTCAAGAAAAAGAATAAAGATAGCGAGAGAAGGCACTAGAGATGTTTTGGAACGGATGGGGAAAGGCCTGAATTTTTCGTTACCTTTTTCGTTTATTTACACCTCTTCCAGAGTGAAAGTAGAACATTTATTCTAAAAAGGTCTTAATTCTTTTGTGTGTTCGGAGACCAAACTGCTTTTAGTGAGAGCAGTAAAGTTGTCTTTGACATTTGCCTCTTCACTATGAGCTTTTGAAACAGACACTGCCTTGATACACAGGCCTGGGTGCAGAGCTCAGCTACGCCCTGACTGCACGTTGAAACAAGAGCTACTGTTCAACATTTCTCCCTCCACTTTCCCCCAAGCACCGTTGCTTCCAGATCCATAATGCCCTCCAGAAAGTACCATCCAACCTAGCTCCCAGGCTGCATCACATTGCATGTCAGAGATGCAAGTAATGAAAGTGTTTGTGCCTCATGCAAGAGGCTCCTGTTGTCCTTGTGTCCTACTCTTATAAAATGTTTGTCCATAATTGTCTAAGTAAGAAAGAAAAAGTGTCACCTTTTTAGATCTTGAGGCAAGTTGTAGGAACAATGGTTAAAAAAATGAGCATGACCGAGGTGGCAGTTGTGAGACAATACTCTGTTCTCCCACAGAATAACTCATTTTGATGATCTCTGGTAACTCCTTTTAAGCTGTTTTTCATAGCAGGATTAAGTTGCTGCATCAGTGTTATCTGAGAAAAGGTGGAGCAAGTAAGATGAACTGATTAAAGGTTCACTTTGTAATTTTTATAGCAGCAGACTTAATCACACTGTGATCTCTGAGCTGTGTGGTCTCAACAGTCTATGTCCATGATTCTGATATTTTACTGCCGATTGAATATATTGAAGGGAGTGATGGAGTCATTGCACTTTCTCTGATTCATGCTAGAGTAATCCAAATCAGAAGTTGAGGTCATGTGGACCACTGTCCCTTTCTCATTGCTTTGTTTGCATTTCCAGCATTTATATGTACTTTCATGAGTTTAATACTTTCTAATTTTCCTTTACCTACAAAGTGAAGTAGCCAGAAAAACAAATGAGGCAATTTCAGACTTTTTCCTACTCTAGAACTTAGACAAGTAGAGTACAGGTCTGGAAAGTTACTCCAGAATTACAGCAGCATAGAGCGATTAAGAGCCTGTCCTAACTAAAGCACACCCTGCTAGATGTTGTTCTGTTTGGAATTTACTTTTCAGTATAAATTGACAAGCATTTCGTATGCTTGGCAAATAAAATGCTTATTTGACTTCTCCACACTCCCCAAAAGGAAATTTCTACTAAGGCATGACATATCCTATAAACTGCCATGAGTAATATCTTCTGAACCACTTTCAGAGAAACAAGAGTCCTTGCTATTTCTGTCTATAATCATAATTTACAGATAGAGAAGGTGATAAAGTAGTGAGATCTTACTGAAGACTGTTATACAAACAAAATCTCTTGTCTTTTCTGTTCTTTAGAATTTACTGATCTGTCACATGGTATGTGTATTCTAGCAACACATAAAACAAATAAAAACAAAAAAACACATTTTTTTAATAATACTAGGTTTTTATTAAATTGCAATTTTGGTGAACTTCGGTTGCCAGAGAAGAATACTGAAACAGGAACCTACTGGGTTTTTTAACCTTTTGCTGTAAGGAAATGTGCCTTTCTCCATTTGATTTGAAAAAGGAAATAGACTGGTGGTGTGGCTATGGAACTTTCTCTTTCTGCCTCTGATTGCAAAAGTGGTAGTAAAAAAATGAAAATAAAAAGTACAGTATTGAACAGTAGAATGTTATGGTGTTGTTGAGACAACAGAATGAAAGTAATCAATTCTTTTGCTTGTTTTGTTTCAGGTGTCAGAAACTATTTGAAAGAAGCATTAGTGAATATCATTGCTGTGCATGCAGAGGTGAGGAAAAACTTCAGGTTGTTTCATGCTTACATTAATTTGATTTCAGCATACTTTTCATGGTAAATGCTGACTTTCACCAGGGTTTTTCACCCTTCTATTGAAGTGTCTTCATTATAGGTATAAGTGTTTCGGATTAGGTTTAGCTAAACAATGCAACTGCTAACTTTTTTATGAGCAGGAGGAGATGAGCAGTTCCTGTTTATCCTCACTAACACTCCATTACACCTTTTTGTTTCCATTACCTGATAAAGAGGAAAGCCAAATTCTAGAACTAATTCTTCCCTTTTCATGCAGATAATATACAGATATATAGATAGTTATGATGCTCACTTTCTCTGATTAACTTTGTTTTCCACAACATATGTGAATGAACTTATATTTCACCTTGAAAGAAACGTTCAACACGTGCCACTCAGAGTGAAAAGCCAATATATGTCAGTCTTCTACATATGATGAAAATAAGAAATCTAAACCCAGAAAGTTTTGTAGTGTCTGTACAGCACAAATAGTGTTTGAAATACCTAGGTAGGTAATGGCTTAGGATGGGGAGTGCGTATTAAAATATTATTTTTAACATAATAAGCTTGGAGGAGCTGCAGTTATTTAGCCTTTTGTGATAATATGCAGGTATTTTCTATGGTCCTTTAAATTAGAGCTTGTGTTCTACATACTCCTTCCTTCTAATCATCAAGAGTGTTACCAGATTACTGTTGCTCCTGGTAAAAGCATTGATAGTAATATCACTCTTGCCTTTTAAAAGGTATAGCTGCTCTACCTTTTCTGTGTGATTAAAATCTGATGAGATTCACTTGAGGCTTTTGCTTATTTTATTTCTTCTTAAATTACAAGGATTTAAATAAATTAAAATATTTTCAGAAACTTCAAATATGACTTACAGTATTTTTTATACAATTTCATTGTTAAATATAGCAGAAGCACTTTCACAGAGGTATCTCTGGTTTTACAAAATGCTTCCAAATGAAGGAATAAGCAACACCAAAAACATATTTCAACATGATACTCATTTTTGATGTTGTTTTTCAATGTAATGGAAATTAATTAAAATGAAAATTAGAGGTTTTGTTTAAAAAAATTCAAAGGCGTTAGTGATTTATTGAACTAATCTTGAAAACGTGCATACTTGTTAAAATGCTGCAGCAGAAAAGTGCACTGCCTTGCTCTCTTCATTGAGACTGATACTGATTCTGGCCCAAATAGAATTGCTTCATAGATTTCTAGATGTGAAATATTACAGAAATACAAAAACGCGTCAAGATGAAACTCCCATTTCCACTGGTGAAAATCTGTAAGCTGGGTCAGGTTTAAGTTTAGTTAGCAAGGCTACAAATTTCTGTAGTTTGAAACAGCAAAAACTAACCATCAGATGAACAGTGCAGATGGACTGAAGTGGAAAGAAAATTGTTTCTCTACTTTTGAATTTAAATTTAGCTGAAATCAAAATAAGGGCTCCTTAGTGCAAATTTGTGATGATTCACCCGTGCTGAGAATTATTTTTGCTGAATTCTGTAAAGTAACTTCAAGAGTGCTCCTTGCGGACGTAAATATTCTCTTCTCAGTAGAAGATCTTTGGGCACATTCCTGGTAAGTTTGTGTTGAATTGCTCGGCAATATTTGGTGCTGAATAAGATAACCGCCTTCCAGATCATTACTGGTTGTTTTTTTCTTACTATACAGCTAACTATGTCACTTATGTAACTGTTTTGATCCAAAAAAGTGAAAACAACCTGTGTGTTGGAACTAGTACTGGTAACAGCTGATAGGTGACATATATTTGGTCTTTGTACTTGGCCTATGGTACAGACCTGCCTTTTGGAACAGACAGCCTTATGGGATCCAATCCCTGATACATTATCTAATCCCTGAAAACTGCGTAGGAATCTTGCTTTCTTTTTTTTTTTTTTTTCCATTAATTTATTTTTACACACCTGTATTAATATCTTCTGTCAATTATATTTCCTTGTCAGACATGAGATCTAAACTTCACGTAAAGCAAAGGTATTTTAGTAACAAAATCATTCCACTGCTTAATTCTTTTGACCACTTTAAAGCAAAAATCAGGAAAATGTTTCAAAACTTTATGCAGTTAATTTTCCTTCTTGCACTCATCTTCAGCTCCTTTTGTCAACACCTTTTAGTTTTGACGGAAGTTTGGTGTGTCTAACTTATAATCTCACTTCCTCCTATATTCCAGCCTCTTGGCCTGCATTTTCCCCAAATCTGTGCAGAAAAATCATACCTTTTTTTTTTCATTCACCAACAATTTCTCGCTTCCTTAAAGTTCCCTTAAAGAAAGAATGGTTTCTTCATGCTTTCCATCAGACGTAAATTTAATATTTACTTCTGTGTTGCAGTTGCTATTCTGAACCTTAAGTGGAGGCTCCAAGTACCACTTAAAAAAGTTGTACAAATAAGCAGTTAAAAAGATGGTCTTGATCCATGGGAAAACCAGTAAGGTATAACATTTTTGTCAGGGATCCAATAAATGGTGGCAGTGGCAGAATCTAGATGAAAATCCATTGACACCATCATACTCTTAAAGCCTTTAAAATGCTTTTGTCTTCTGCAGAGCATGAAGACATTTGAGAGACATTGTCAAAAATAAAGGAGTCTAGAAGAAAGAGCAAAATATATGGGTAAAAGTGGCTGATTGTGTAATTGTTTTAGCCAGTCACACAGCCCTGAATTAAAGGTGCTATTTACAAGACAGCAGTCTATGTACAACCACCCTGACTACCTGCATCCATCAGCCAAAAGCACATATTTTGAAGTCTAACCCCTTTTTGGCATTGCAAGAAGGTGGTTGTTATCACATATCACAGAGCTAACTTTGCTATTAACAGAAGGGATTAGTCAAAGGTGCAGGGCAAGAATCAGACGACATCCTTCATATTCTAGTTGCTTTTGAATTTTTTTTGTCCATTGATAAAAATGGAGGTGTCCTTTCAGTCAAAGTGTTTAATGTTTATTATTGAAATGTTACTATAGAAAATATTTCTGTTAATGTAGCTATTGTGCTTACAATTCTTCTTTCTTAATAATTAGGTGTTTACCATTTCCAAAGACTTAGTTCCTCGAGTAATGTCAAGGGTTGTAGAAGCAGTCTCTGAGGAACTGAGCCGACTGATGCAGTGTGTTTCATCCTTCAGCAAAAATGGAGCTTTACAGGTACCTGAATGCTTTGTACTGTCAAACATCTGAATCTAGAAAACTGAGAATAACAGACAGAGGTATAATCTGTGTATTTGTTTGATTTATTGTAGCAGTGAAAGCAAGGAGATAAAAAGGATTAGTATACAACCTCTTTCAGATTTATGGATAAATACCCTTTGGGATTCTGGTTCTTGGGTTTGATTATATTTCAGTGTTGTCTGTGTCAGACAGCACAAAAGGCTTACCTGTATCCTATGAGATAAAAAGCATCATAATGATATCTGTTTGAAATTGTCATTAAATACTGTCTTTGGCCTGACATAAAAAAATTACTTTAAAAGAAAAAATAATTTTGTGATATTTTGAGGTTTAAAAATCTTGAAAATATGTAGTAGGATTTTGTGAGTCTTTGCAGAACTAGTCACTTGTCTGTTACACTATTTCTATATTAGTAGTAGCATGGGTAGAACTGATTCTCTTACTCTGCTTTCTTCATTTACGGCTAGATTGTTAGATGTGCTTGCTATTGGATAGGTTTTAAAGAACCCTAAGAAAAAAACTCTTAGAAAAGTCTCTTTGAGTCAATGATTGCTATGACTGTAACAGAAGAAGAGCAAACTCCCTGTTTTCATTGCACATGGCAGTATTCTTGCATTATGATGGGAAAATAATTATTCAGTTGCAGACCTCATTTTCCAATTGCTGGTAGTAATGGCACTGGACAGAGAATTAATGTAGTAAGATCACAGCCAAATAAGATTGACTCCCTATTTAAAACCAAATTAGTGAATAGCAACAAAGATACCCATATATCCTTTCTGTTTGACTAAACAACCCACTGTATGGACTTGTTGCCTAAACCCATAATTGAAAGGATTTTCTCTCCTTTCTCTAAATTTGTCACTCATGGTCATTTTCTGTTCCTCTAAACGTAGCAAATCCTATCTGACAAGCAGCAACAGTGTGAGAGTGATCTGAGCCTCATCAGGCTGATGAAAAAATCATTATTCAGGTCTCACTCTGTACTCCCACATCCCATGGCCAACAGTTTTGCAGGGTTCGCCCTTCCACCAGGTTTATTTAGACTGTGGTACTTGAGAATGTGGCACTTCCCTGTGGTACTGCTATCTCCTAAAATGTAGAAAAGACTCCAGAATCTTATATGTAGGAAAGCCCAAAAATCTTGAGCTTGGAGCAGTATACAAAAAGAGGTGAAATATTCTGTGGTGAGAAAAGCACTTCTTATGAGTATAAAATTGGTGGGTGGTTATGTCGTATTTTGTTCTGGCTCTAAAAAAGCATAAATCTTAGCTGGCTTCCTACTTAGGGGAGAGATGAGGGAAATACCTAAAAGCCAAAGCCTTTCATTAGAACTGGAATTAGATGTCTGTGTTGCGTTTTTGAAAGTTTTGTTTTGGCAGATTAATGTCATATTAGTTGTATCTAAGTGCAGATCAGTTACTGTAGTGTCTAACTGGATTAAACTCTATGATGAACAAGAACAGAGTGTGAATTTTGATGAAGTTCACTTTATATTTTTAATGAAATTGCTTAATGATCATTTGCAGAATGTTTCTACTTCATTTAAAAGTTGTGATGATAATGATTGCTTTTCAAAGACTGAAGGATATATGAAATTTGTTTAATATTGGAGTTTGTTCTTCACCATCAATACCTAGACACAGTAACAGTGCAGGGGTAAAATCCTCAAGCTTTTGTGCACACCAGGTGACAGACAAGAAACAGAGTACAATTATTCTACTTCCTCATCTGATGGAAAAAAATAAATTCAACAGAAGAACCAAGAATAAAATGTGTATTGACAGGTTTTTGTACTCTTGTGTTTCCTTCCTCCCTGGCCAAGCAGTTCTGTGAGAAGTTAAGCTCACAGTATTTAATTACCACTGAAAAAAAAAAATTAAGGTTGCATCCTTCTATCTTTCTATCACAGTACAGAAAAGATGGAAGAGAACTGAAGATTTATTACTGTTACTGGGAGACAAACCAGTGTTTTTAGACTGCTACGTAGTGACCATGCAAACAGTTTGACTTGAATCAAAAGTATGACATTGTTTCTTTATAGCAGTCTCTTGACGTAGCAGTGTGGCAAGAAAAATACAGGAAATAAACTGTTAAAAGCCAAGGCTGCTTGCAACTCCAGCGTGCAATAGTATTTACCTCTCAAAAAGGTGGGGTACTTGTGTACATTTGATGAAAGGACATTATGTCATCTTTTGAATATCTGTATTTCTCTCTTTAGGCAAAACTTGAAATCTGTGCATTGAGAGATACTGTGGCCATATACCTAACACCTGAAAGCAAGTAAGATGTGCTGTAATGTCTTTTTTTCCAACATAATTGAGTCCTTGGTAAACATGCAAAAACACATAAATTAAGAATTTTGCTTCAAATAGAATATGATCCAGGCAAATATATGAAAAACAGATGACTAGCAAGGTTTTATCAGTTCAAAGAAAATATTAGATTTTTGTTGGTTTTTACTTGAATTTTTAGACAGTATTTGCCACTCAAAAAAGAAAAAGTAAAACTTCTTAACAGCAGAACAGCTGCTGAAGATAATTATGCTAAAGCAAGACAGAAGCAGATGTTGCTGAGTTTTATCCATTATTTCACAGCAATCTCATAAACCATACAACAAATAACCTACTAGGTACATCAGAGAGGTTACAGAACCAGACACTGGCAGAGTCCCCTTATAGAGATATGGAGAATTAGTGCTCTCCATGGGCTTATATAATACCCTGCTCCTTCTCCACGCACCTAATCAGGGAAAGGAAATTCAACTTCAAACTGTCTCTTAGAATCAAAGCCTTCAAAAGGCTTTCGACCTATTTATCATATCTCATTGAGGTGCAAGACCAAAGATTCATAGTGCGGGACATTAATACAAAGAGAGAGTGAAAAGCATGAGCAACATCAGTGACTGATGCAGTCAGGGCATGTAAAAACAGGCTATGATAGCTGTCAGAAGTTTTGATTGATCAAAATTTCTGGGTGATTATGTTGGGAATTGGATATGGACAGATACATTCATTATTTTATTTACCTACACTTCTTTTAGGATTAGCACTATATGTCTCTGCAGATGGAAATTTGGTCATCTTACCTAATCAACAGTTTGTAGGAGACATTGCAGGGCTTGAGGGCCTAAGGTGTCTTCATAGTGTCACAGATAGTGTCCTATGGTGTCACTGCATTCCATTTCAAAATACTTCCCTATCCTGAGTGTCTGGTAGTGGTGAAGGCCTCTGGAAGAAAACTGCTTGGCACTGGCTCAGATTGGATAAAATGAAAATTATGTTGTCTCTAATCATCATGGGGCAAAGCACAGTGAACCATGAAAGCTGGAGCTTCATTGAGACCTTTATATTCCTGGACTTGTCACTAGTAGTAGTTGCCACAAGTCACCATACTAATCTTTGCTGACAAGATTGTACCTGTGTGCAGGTCCTGCATCATTCCCTGCACTCCTATTCCACATCTGTTTCCCAGAGGGAGATGGGAACTCCATATTTGGAGTTACTCAAAATTTGACTGGAAAATGCCCCACAGAAACCTACTCTAACCTTGAAATTGGCCCTACTTTAAGAGGAGAGTTGGACCTGAAGATCTCCAGATGTTCCTTCCTTCCAACCTAAATTATTCTATAGTCTACATTACCTCAATGCAAACCTACTGTAATTCTCTTTGTGGGCACCCTTCTGTAAGGGAGAATGCCATGACCTCTCTACTGAGCACAGAAAGCCAAAATCAATGTTTTATCTGTTCTTCATGCACTTGATGACCACTTAGTTTGAGGCAGAGGGCAGGCTGGCAACTATCTGTTAATTCTTTAAGAACCCAGGATGTGAAGCACAGTCTTAAACCGGCTACTGGTTTAACATTTCCTGTTGATGTATGGTATACGTCACATTAGGAATGTGAAGAGACCTGCTTGAATGCATGCTACTTTATGTTCAATTTACACATGCATATTAGGTCTCAGGTAAATATTTTGTCAATTTATTGAAAAAAAAAGAATGGATGAAATACAACATCTCTTGATAGGATTTATAGGGAGAAACTGTGAATGCTGAAACTCATACCGGTGGAATCTGAGTATTTTTGTTTTCCTTGCAGATCAAGCTTTAAGCAAGCTTTGGAAGCCTTGCCTCAGCTCTCAAGTGGGACTGACAGAAAGTGAGTACAATCACACCTTCTTGTCTCCTTTTCAGTCTCTGGAGCCATTGCTCTTTACTCTTATAAGAGAACTTTGTTATAAGAGGGTTAACTTTCACTGTATTTGACCCTTCTGAATTACAGAGCAGAAGCTTCTTTGGACAGAGTTAAGAATAAGCTAAGTCCTTGTTTATGGCCTATTAAATTACACAGAAGAGCCAATGGCTTTGTGACATATTCTGCTTGCCCATCCTAGTCTTATCAGTTCAATGTAGCTTTGTATTCGTCTTGTAATTTCAGTCTATTTTAGCCTTTCTTGTTAATCTTGTGGTTTCTGTGAGGTCCATTGTATTGTCTTACTGAATTTAGCAGCAATAAAAAAAAAATGGCCAAGAACAAAGTCCAGGCCTTTGCCAGCTGATACATGGGGAACTCTCAGAAATGAAACAGGCCAGGTTTTTTTTAACATCAGGAGGAGAAATTTTGGGTTCTTCCTTCTCCGCCATAACCATCTCTGACAACCAAGCTGCTTTGCTGCATCCAACCTAGTATTTGGTAGTCTGTTTTACAAGCATAGCTGAATAAAGAGTAGTATGGTAAAACTAGGACATATTTGTAATGAGTATAGTAGTGTAAGTATAGATGGTTTGAATTTGAGATTGGTTTTGTTGTACCTTCCTGCACCAAATCAGTTTTCACTTAACAGTCAGAATTTAGAATATTTTGTAGACATATAAAGAGATGGTTTGTGCAGCCCATGGTCTGTGGGCTGTGCCTTCTTCCAGATGTCCTCTGTCTGTTTATTCAAACCTACTCTTTGCTAGCCACAGCAAGTCTCAGGATATCTCTCTTTCTTACTTAGCTCTTGTGCTTTGTTGAAGTTAGAAATCAGTTTTGAGTAGGGAGAGTTCTTTTAACCCAGACTTTCCAAAACACCTGTAGAATTATTTTTTTCACTTAGTCACAAGCATCTGAGCTTCATGAGACAAATGAGAACCAAGAACTGCACTATTTTTACATCTGCCTCAGAGTTCTGAGCCCTAGACAGTGCAAAACTTGTTCTGTTTCCCAGGTCATTACCTGACAATTGTCATTGTTCTAGGCAGCTCATTGTAATCTACATGTATTTGTGTAAAATAACACATTTGTGCACTGATTAAGAGCTGTTCATGTCTGTTCACTCACAGTCGTTATTATGATGCTAAATGATGAATGTGGACATTGTCATTTTCCAGAGGACCTGCTCAGGAAGGAGATACTGATTTGTGGTTTAAATTGTTGTTCCTGGGCTAGCTTGGGCTTTTTTAACATACAGTGTAATTTTTTTCTGTTACTGGCTGTTCAATAATCACAGCTTGCCAAAAAGTTCAGGTGATACATGTTTGCCCTATATAGCTTGTTTTTGAAATAGGGCAGAAAGTTCAGAGATCACATTATTCCCTAGAATACAGAGAAAATAAAACACACAGCCAGAACTGTAAAACATCTTAATGCATCTCCATTACCGTAAATATTTTCTACAACAGGCCCAACAATACCATTGCTCCTACACCTCTAGTTTGTGGATTATAATAAATATTATCTACTGCATCAAGTAACTTCTTGACAGCTCTGTAGATGTAAATGAACCATCGTTATTCTCCAGAATGGACTTGTACATAGTTTATCAGTAAGGGACAAAAACACATGGTTGCTGGTGAATTAATGTTTCTCCTAGAATATCCATCCTACCATCTCTGATCTTTCAGCCATGATTCTTGAGAGAAATCTACGAAATACCTTCTAAAGACACAGTTTAGAACTGAAGTTCAGAATTCAGCTACACAAGGAAAGCCAGAGCCTTGATAAGGGATAATGGATGGGAAATAGCCTGGCAGTTTCTAGATTTTCCTTACAAAAGTATCTTATGACACTCTCTAATAGTCCTTTTGCCAGTGTTTTTTACAAATGTGTTTCTCTGAAGATGATAATCTTTATCTGGAAGGAAAGCCACATAAAGGGCAATTTTATCATCTTGATAAAATCTCTGTGTCTAAGTCCTCCTCTGGCCACAGATGACCCTGACACGCTTGGTATACTTCTAAGTATTTATACTCTTCAGATATTTTACCAGATCCAATTTTAAGCCTTTTATTTAAGCAGACAATGTATTTGAAATCACAGAGAGAATAGCCAAAACTTTTGGTAATTGTTCTCTTTACAGAATCTCCCAAAGCTGTAACTATTTTCCTTTTATAGATTACTAGAAGAGTTACTAAACAAGTTCAAAAGCAGCATGCACTTGCAGCTGACCTGTTTTCAAGCTTCATCATCAGCCATGATGAAAACATAGACAACACAATGCAGACAAATGTGCTTAAACGTCACTCATTTTTTTCTGCACTACTTCAATTCCTTTGAAGACTCCGAAGAAAACAAAACCAGTTTCACTGAAAAATCAATTGAGATACAACTCTTTCAGTAATGGTATGGGGTGTCCTGCTGAGTGAAACTTTTGTTCGTTTGTACTTCAATTAAATGGTTTTCTGTCTACTGTATTTCATTCTGTAGAGGGAATTAAGTTGGTTTTGTTTACATATATTTGTTCATGAAGAAATATTCATTGGTGTTCTGCAGTCTCAGTTTCATTTGTTAAAAATACCTTGAAATGTATTTTTAGCAAATGCCACCCTAAATTTGAGTATTACTCATGTTGTTCAGTGTATCAATCTGTTAATTTCTAGATGTAGACTAATACTGAAGTGACTGGAATGCTCAACTTCTATCAAGTGTTGAGAAGTATTTAATAAGCGTTGCCCCATAGAGCTGACTAATAACTGTCCAGATACCTTATTAAGTACACTGCTTCTTTTGCATTTAAAAGAGTTTGCTTTTTTTTTTTTTTCCTGTTATCATCTATGGTTTTAGTGTTTGTAAGTCTGATTTCTTGGGGGACTTTTATTTTGTTGCTTCTTTGTTAGTTAAACATGTCACTGCCTCTCATGTTTGTTTCTCCCTTCTACTGAAATATTGATGATAACCTTCACATTTGAAGTAAGCTCTGCTTTCCTTGGCAATTAACAGAAAAGCGCTCCGAGTCTATAGGATTAGTAGAAAAAATGTTCAAGCAAAATATTCTTTGGTATTAAGGAGTAGAATAGTTAATAGCCTTTCACATAGTAAGGAGGATCGTAACATGTCATTTGTTTTGCTTCTTCCTGCTTACTCTTCTTGTTTTTTCTTGTTCTTACAGGCTTACTACCACTTTCTCTCTCCTGTTAGTCATTCCTCTTTTCTTCTTTTACCACCAGTTACCAATTTTGTATGGAGGAAAATAGGGATTCAGGAGAAAAGAATTTTTTTTTTTTGCCATTGTTTTGGGGGGGTAACAAGTAGGCTTAATTTTATAACTGAAATCATGGCTTGGAAGTAAATAATGCAGTAATAATATATTCTTTCAGTATTTACAGTCATTTTGAGTAAGATATTTCAGAAACAGTGCATAGTTTTCAAATGATTTTTTAATGTCAGCTGTTTTCTTTTGTCAGTTCAATTGTTGCCACTTCAATTACATGCTTTAGAAATACAGCATACAGTTCCTGTAATATGAGATATTGGAGAAAGTTTGATGTACATGTAGTTACTCCTTAAAAAACCTGTGTAAGAGCATGTTGAATGGGAGTTAGAAGCTTCATTTTATGTCATTATCATTTAGCACCTGGAGCAATGTTGTTTTGTTAAATGTTGTCCATTCTAAACTGGTTATAGTCTCAGTTGCTGGTATTAACTGAAATAGTCATCGAGTTATCTCATTCTGTAAAAGATTTCACTTCAGAATAATAAAATATTAAGAAATACGGTCATAAGCTCTTCTTTAATTCCTCACTTACCAAGACAGGTGATGTCTTTGAAATTTGCCAGTCTACAATTTCTACATTCATATCAGACATTCTAAATATTGAAAACATATTCTGTCATCTGTACTGAACTAACATATATTCAGGCGTCTCTTCATTGTAATATCATTCTCTTACTCATCTTTTATGACAACAGCTTGTTCTTGTCTTTAAAACCTGAAATCAAACTTTTGTTCCATTGCCTCTCTGAAGTAACTTATTCTTCAGAACATCTCATTGACAGCAAACAAGAATAATGTGTAAGCGATCAAAATATTCCTTGAATTCCACCTGATATGAAATAAATGTTCACAGTCAAGTCAGAGCACCGTATTTCTATAAATTCACTTGGTGGATTAAGGAAGTCAATGAGCATCATGCTGCAACAGGATGGATTGGAATCCCTTTGTGTGGAAGGAGAGTTGGGACTGCTGAGACTTAGTAACCAGCAGGCTGCAGTTCCTCTGAAAAGAAGATTACAAAAATCAAGAAGTGGTCAGTGTGGGTTTTGCAAAAAAAAAAAAAAAAGCCTGTTAAAAGGTACAATTAGGTTTAAAAAATGTTATCGAAAGTGGAAAAAGATGGGGAGACCACATGAAAATATAGTCAGTTACAGCTTGTAGAGAAGAGAGGCAGCAAGGAAATCAAAGTAACAGAAGTGAAAGGCTACGACATTTAAAGCAAGGTAAATGCTGAAAACGGTACAAGAGAAAATTAATTATTCCATGACCTTTGAACCTCTAGAAAAATCTAAAATCAATACAAATTGGGAAAATATTGTTGTTAAAATAAAAACCTAGAGCTTTATTTCTCATATAAGAGAAGAATTAAGGAAGTAGTAAGGCTGTGAAACATATCTTACTAAAAGCAGGTAAAGACTTATGGGAAAATTTAACAATAATATGCTGTGTTCAGATATTAAGCCACTGGAGATGTTGAGACATTCTCCTATTACTGTATTTTGACATTTATTTTGAATAGTCATGAGTAGTTCAAGAGGTAGGCAAAGAGGAAATAAAAAACTAATGCTGCATCAATGTAATTGGGGAACAACAGTGAAAAAATATTTAAATCCCCCAGGAAAGTGACAGGAAAAAATGGGGAAAAATCATTATTTATCTGTGTGTTAATGAAATATATCAAATAAGTAACATGAAACAACGAAGCATGAAGACATCCTGCTCCTTCTGACTCACAAATTGTTTTTTCAATTGATATTCTTTAGAAAATGTGTATGAAATGTACTCAGTGTGTCATTGTCAAAGTTAAACACCTTCCTATAGGTTTTTAAAAGCCACTAGCAGGACTATGGTTCTTTTTATATTATTAAACTATGTTTCATACCTGTGATGAATTTCAAGGGTAAGAACAGACATGAGATGACTTGAGGATCGAGCAAGTTGTATTCTGTGTGCTAATCCTCTTGCATCTTCCTCTAGTTGCATGAAAAGAACCAGGACTCTGACCAGTTTAGTTTCAGTGTATGGCAGCAGAGAGGAAAATAAGAAATCCATGCTGCAGAGTTTTGCTTTGCAGGGGCACTTTTGGCTGCACGATAATGCGTGACTGGTGCCATAGGTCCAGTCTCTCAACATTTGCCACAGCTATTGCGTCTCCTTGAAGAGAGTATTTTATTGTGAAGGTGAAATTTGGTTTTTGTTTTCTACCCGGGCAGATTTTTGCCATCCAGAACTAAGGAAACCCTTCTGAAGTAATAGCATGTTTCCCTGCTCTACTGGTAAGCAGTGAGATGCAGATAGAATAGGACCCTAAAAACTAGCTGTAATACTGTACAGAGCATGAGGCTGGAAAAAAAAAGGTAAACATAACTATAGCTTTTATATTCTATTATATTCTATTTTAGTTTAAAATATTCTTATATACGTTCAGAAAAAACAAAGAAACCAAGAATAAGAATTGATTGTTGATATAAAGGAAGGTGTAATGGCAAATAATGTTTAAAAAAATCACAACAGAAGAATTTCATGGAGTTCTTTGACTGCTGAGCCTACTAAAAGACATGCAGGAAGTCCCTTACTTGCAAAAGCCTAACACTTAGCTGTGCAAAGCCCTAGGAAATGTATCATAAAGTTATTCATACATTCAACTCCTTTTAAAATTGAATGTACCAAAATTCAACTCCTTCTTAACATTGAATGTACTGATAAGACATTCTCTGTTTCTAATCCAAGAGAAGGTAGAAGATAGCAGTTTCCTAGGTGCAATTTTTGCCTTGTGAAGAAGGAAACATCAAGAATCTTTTGCCATGGTTACACACAATCTTGAGAGACAGTGCTACACAGGGGATTTATGCTTTCAAACCTGCTGCCAGATCATGTTTAAGTCAACTCCAACCAACATTGTTGGACATGTCCAGCTAAAATACTCTTGAAACACTGTGTTTTTCCTGAGGATATTAAATAGTATGATATTGATTGTACCAGTGGATGCAAATACTGATCTTTGTGTCCAAGCAGGTGTCTGGACTCACTAGCAATGAGGGGGTTTACATGTTTTACACACTATAAACGTAACTGCTATTTTGTTTTTTTCATTCAATAATATCTATAAAAGTTAGAAGGAAAAGATCCTTAACCTTATCAGAACACATTGAAACTGAAAATTGAATGCAGTGCTACTGCTGAAGCCAGAGATTCAGCATTCATATCTGGATCTTTAACACTGTCAAGCTTTGGCTCTCTGGATCAAATTGGTCAGGTGCATCTTATCCAGGGACAGAAAGAGGGACCCCTGAGGGTATATAGCATCTGCAATCTGTTTGTGATTGTTAGGAATTGCATGGCACTTAAAATTTTAGCATCAGTCAGGAGTTACTAATAGAGTCTGAGTACTGTCAAAACAGGCAACAGCATATGCATTATTTAACTACTAAGACACAAATATGATTTGAATTAGTTAGCTTCCAGTAGGTTGAAATATTTGGGAATTCATTAAATTCGATGATAGACTTCAAATAGAACTTTAGCCTTTTGGCATTTCTGCTCTAACCTTCTAACTGTAGGAGTTCTGGGTGACTACCCTCATCTGAAAATAAAAATAATTGTAACTTGTAAATTCATTTAAAAGATTTTTAGGAGAGAATCTGGTGTGTTTACAGTTCAAGGATGAAAAAATAAATAAAAAAAATCCTGCTTGAACTTTATCCTTAGTTATATTCCAGTCTGTCTGTATAGTGATAAAGCGATGGTTCAATTTACCTGCTATGTCCTCATTAGCACTTCTTCTATTCTTCTGTGTCAAATGTTAGTATGAAGTGTGCATACATTAGGTTGGTTGTAGTTAGGACTGCCTCTGCAGTATTAACACAGGTCACTGTTTCTTTCAACATTCTTAAAGCCATGAAAAAAGCTGGGTGGTTAATTATAGGCAAAATTAATTTTGCACAAGCTGTGTTACATGTTAAGGGTATTTTGGCTTCGTGTGGTTGACAGCCTTTTTTCTGATTTTGCATCACTTACTAGAGTTTTTTTGGCGTGAAATCAAAGGGAAAACTGGGAGTAACAGGGAACACAGTTTCATAAGGGAACACAACAGCCATTTCTGTCTTCACCTTTTTAAAGTTCTGTTTTTATATAATGCTGACAAGGGTTAAAAAGGAGATTTGGGCAATTCAGCTCCATTTCTCTTGTGCTGTTTGAGCTACAGAGCTCTAAATGCTTGTCTTTAATAAAGGTATTAAGAGAGCATGTCCAAAATGGTTTATTTATTTCAGAACAAGGTGTTTATCATGTAAATTACATACTCCTTTCAGTATTACTGGACAACCTCAGGGGGCTTTCCTTTGGAGAGTCATCAATTAAATCTTGAAGTCCTTCAAAATAATGTGTCTTGACGAGTAACTTAAATGACAGAGTTTGCAACATTTATCGCTGCATGGAATGGCAGAGGAAGTGCTGCTTTTGGAGTAGCAGCACTAACAGATCTGCTGCGGGAATTTGGGGGGATCAAATAGCAGGACTGGAGGGGCTTCTGTATTGCACTTAATTACTTCTAGTCTGAACATCCAAGAAGACATCTGTGTTTCTTTTCTCTCATACCCTCACTATTTAAAAGTTTGTAGTAGGTTTTGTACAACTCCTGCAAGCAACCCTCCTTGAGACCAAGACCACGTAAAGGAAATTTTCAGCCAAATTCCTTTTGACTTGGAACATTTAAACAACTTGAGGGAAAAGGAGTAAGACAATGGAAAGTTGAATCCAGCCTTATTTGTAACAGATGCTATTAACATATGCTTAGTTTTATAAGCCTATTCTGGCACACTTTTGCCTCTTTCTTCTGAAATAACTTTAATAGTAAAAGTTCGTTGCCAGTCCCAAGCAAAAGCACACAAATAAAATGGGCTGATAGTCTCGATATAGCTCATGAAAAATGCATTAAATACAAGGTAAGGATTCAGAATTATCTTTTCCTTCATTCCTGAAATGGGTTTGGGGCTGTAGGTAGAGGAAAGGAGAACTTTGCTTTATGCTTCTGGGCCTTGATGATATCTGTGTGGTGAAATTACTGCAGTTCTGGTGTGACTGCAGATAACCAAGGGGCTCGGTGTAGACTAAACCTGAAGCCCAGTATACCTAGTTATTTCTAATTATACGTTGATATAGAGACAACCACAAGAGTCTTCATTTTGTTGGCAGGGGGTTTCATGCTGCAGTACTAATGCAGCAAAATTTTTGTGGCCACAGATTCTGCTTCAACCAAGTGGAGCACATACCTTGCTTTTCTTGGTTCATAAGCAGATTTTTTAGCACAGAATGTCAAATCAGATAATTTATAAAGTAAAATTAGCAAAATGAGACAGTCTTTCTCACTGCTCATTACTCATTTTTTCTGATAAATTTCACTCATTTAAATAGATTGTACTTCTGCTCACAGAGGGGCTTCCCGTTCCAGCTTATCTTTTTAGATATTCAGTAGATAATTAAAATTCAAAATGTTAACAGTACTGCTTATTTTTAGAACCTGACATAAATATGGGTAGACATAGGTTTAAAAATAAATAAAGAGAGACTAGAGAGCTCTGAACCATTGGGGTTAAAAATGTTGGTAGACACCTGTTGTAACTCTCTTTACTACAGCATGTGCAGGAAAGGGAATCTCCATCACTGTCTCCTCAGACATCTCCATCCACCCATGCTGGGGAGCAGAAGGTGATACCTTGGTGCAGAAGGTGAGATGATTCTTTGTAATAATTGAAAATGCTACAAAGCTGAATAAAACAAACCCCAGCAAAATCTTCTGTCTCACAAGGATAAAATCTATTCTACATTTTGAGATTTCTAAAATCAGCAGCACAACTGGGCTAGTTCTGGTACCATCTCTGAGGAAGACATTTCTTGCAAGCACGTCTTACCTTTGTGCTGCAGCATTGCCCAGGTTGACCTTTGTGGACTATTATTTAAGTACTGAGTCGCATGGGAAAACTGATTTCTAGCTCCTGTAGTCAGTGACAGCTTTACAAACCCAGGTGGTTCATGGATTAGCTCATGAGCAAAATATACGGTTTTTCTTATGGTCCCTTATAAGTGAATGTTGAATCACTTTATAAACGTTGATAAATTCTGCTCCCTTGGAACTCTGTGTGCCAGCACAATACGTTCTCTGTGTATGTGGTTTTCTCCACCTGAGAGTACTCATTACACAGACACATATGAATTCTGTTAATCCATACTTCGGTCCAGCCTTCTGAATGTAATTGGGGACCCATTTCATAGCGCATCAGAACTTGTGTATGTACTTTTCCAGTACGAATCCCATCATTTTATACACCCAGCTTCTCAAGCAGATTTTTACATTTAGGATGGGATGTAGGCAAAAAGCAGCAGTTGAAGAGCAGCTGTGCCACATGGCATCTCCTTGCCTGTGCCTGCAGTTCCTCAACGTGGTGGACACATGCCTGGTTCCCATAGTGTTGGAGGGGGAAGGTGGGGCTGTGCCTTCCTGATGCTATCCATAGTTGAGTGCTGATGATGAGCTACAGGCTCCCCCACCTGAAACATAACTGCAGCCCTAGAGCTGAACAACTCCAGCGCCCTCCTACAAGCCAGGGTCTCCATATAGATGCCGCAGTGTGGGTCTTCGAGACAAAACTGTGGGTAGAGTATACATGCAGGAAGAAGACCTCTAGTTTTGTGTCCTCTCTTGCCTTTCACAGCTGTATCATAGCTTCTCTGCTGCAGGTTGTGCTATGGAGGGAGTCCCGATTCCCATGGTTTAAGCTGTGCAGGAAGGAATTGGTGGGCAGGAAGCTCCAGCAGTGTGCACTTGCAGACCAGAAAGCCAGCTGCATCTTGGGCTTCATCGAAAGCAGCATGACCAGCAGGTTGAGGGAGATGATTCTACCCCTCTGCTGTGCTCTTATGTGACCCCACCTAGAGTACTGTGTCCAGCTCTGGAGTCCACAACGTAAGAAAGACATGGACCTGTTGGAGCAAATTCAGAGGAGGGCCACAAGGATGATCAGAGGGCTCCTCTGAGAGAACCTCTCCTTTGAAGACAGAGTGAAAGTTGGGGTTGTTCAGCCTGGAGAAGAAAAGACTCCAGGAAGATCCTATAGCACCTTCCAGCACCTAAAGGGCACCTACAAGAGAGCTGGAGAGGGACATGTATTGACAGGACAAGGGGAAATGGCTCTAAACTAAAAGAAGGTAGGTTTAGATGAGATATTGGGAAGAAATTCTTTACTGTGAGGGTGGTGAGACACTGAAACAGGTTGCCCAGAAAGGTTTTAGATGTTTCATTCCTGGAAGTGTTCACGGCCAGGTTGGATGGGGCTTTGACCAGCCTGGTCTAGTGGAAGGTGTCCCTGCCCCTGGCATGGGGGTTGGAACTCTATGATCTTTAAGGTCCAAACCATTCTATGATTTTATGAATGAGTCTATGAATTTAAGATTTCTTTGGTCAGAATAAAGGAGCAGAGTGGTGTTTCATTGCCTAAAGTGAGAACTGAGGACAGGTAAAGACTGACATTTCAGTTTTGAAGACTGATGAAGTGTTGTGGCTAAGGATTGTTTAAAGACAAGCTTGTGACTTCTCCTCACAACTCGTGTAGATGCTTCTTCATGCAGCTTATATGCTTTTGAGACACCTTGCTAAGGTGCTTTTCTTGTAATATTCAGAATGGATTCTGCTGCAGGACTGAGGCATTGCAAAGCTGGAAACAACACTAACTCATGGCTCTAAGTAGTGTGAGACTGCTGTATCACCACCCTGGCCCAGCTTTCCACCTTTGCCTCGAATTGATCATCAATTGCATCAGATCACTGAACAAATGGTTATGAAACACAAGAGCTGGCACAAGGAAGATGGTAAGGGCAAGGAACATGTGGTCTAGAGCTGGATGGGTCAAGAGGAACCCTGCTTGTGGTGAGACAAAGTGCCCAGGGCTCCCCTCCTGACGTGAGATCAGCCTTGGTGCCTCCCTTATGATCATATGCATTAATGCAAGAGCAGAGACATGAACCTGAAAGTCTTTCTTGAGCAAAGTCATGGTATGTCTGGTTGGCTCATATGTGGCAAGCCGTGCTTGATATTACAGTGAAGGCAGCATTTCTCTCACTCAACTGCCATGCTCACATGCAATCCATGAGCATACTGAAAACTCAATTTACAAATCAGGCATAGCTTCTAGTAGCACTCTGAGCCTTTGATCTCTGATTCCTAATGCATTTTGCAGGAACGGGCACCAGAACTCGTGAAAACCAACAGACACTGCCCATCAGCTTTGACAATCCCAAAATCATATGCCTGGCATTAGCTATAGCAGAGTTGTCCCATCAGGTATGCCACTATCTCCCCAGGAGATGCAGAGCAAGGAGGTGGCTCACCCCCAGCAACCAGTGAGTCAGTGCCCGTGGCAGGGTTGGAAGTGAGATACTCAAAGCCCTGGGCCTCTGCTCTACCCAGCAGACCGCACCCTCCAAGGTTTCCTGCCTGCGGTGAATTGTGTCAAGTTTTATCTGCAAGACGGGTTTAAAAGGAAAAAAAGAAAGAAAGAAAAAAAAAAGCCCCCAAAAACAAGCAAGCGAACAAACAAACAAAAAAGACCAACCCAGTACTCATGAATGAAAAACTACCTAGTCTGCAAAAGCTTTCTCAGCCTTTTGAGGAGCAGCATGTCACTTAAATAACCAAAGAAATACTGTGGGTTTCCTCTATGTCTTATGACCTTAAGTTTGACTAGCTAGCTTTTACCAATGATAGTGAGTGATAAACACTCACAGACAAAAAGGGTTCCACCTTTCTGGGACCACTTCGGGTTGAACAACTCACACATTTTGGTCTAAGCTTGACAGCTCCATTGTGCTACAGAAATGAGGGGCTGGTCAAACACACACACCCTGCCCCCCATATATGCCTATATTTAAGAAAAGCAAAACTAATACAATACTAGGGCTGTAATAATCAGTGTTGTACATGGTATGGTCACCATGACTGACCACATGGTGGTAAACAGTCATCTAGAAATAGATGTTTGAGGCTTTCTGGGAGGTGTTATCAGTATTCATAATATCACATTCTCTTTAACAGAATGCTTTTCCCATCAGAGGGGTCCAAGATGAAGTGTATTTGCAAGATCAGTCTGGTTGCTTTACCAATGTTGTTCTTTTTTTTTTTTTCTTTCAGCTTATACAAATATGAGTGAATCTCACTAAATGACTCCCCTTTGAAAGTGGCTGATGGCCAATTTGCCATTGAGCATCCTTCCTGTGCTTTTATCATGCTGCAGAGAGCAGGGAGGAAAACAAAGACACACACTGGGCTGGTGGAGCATCACCTGAAGTGACTTGCCACACCACAAAATGTTGGGCTTTTTGGAATAATGCCCCCAGATTATTTCTTTCTATTTTTCATCTTGCTTTTTTTGATTTTTTTTTCCACTTCCCATGTCTGCATTTTGTTTGGGTTTTTATCTACTCAGTTCACCATGTTCCACTGAAACCCAGTTGCTGTCATTTTGTCAGACTTTTGGGACTGGTTGGTCCTTTTGGGTTTTGTGCTTCATGTGTTTTACTTGCTCTTTTATTAGGAAGGGTTTTTTTTATGTATTTGATTTATTGGAGGGGGGCATTACTTGAAGAGAATTTTGCAATGACAAAATTTATTTTTTTTTTTAATTTTCACTTTTTACCAATACTTTATTTCAATCTTAGCTTCAGTGTAAGGAAGGTTTTCTGTCTGGAAAAACGGAATCTGTTTTACACAATCTGTTATATGACATTTGAAATTGTGCCATTTTGACCCTGAGAAAGAAGAGGATGTGTGGTGAGTACAACACTGGCCAGAGATAGATGGGGGTGAACAAAGACTCAGTCTCCTTCAGACCTGTCCCTCAGTAGATCTACCCCTGCTCACAGACACAAACACGTGTCCTTTTGCTTTTATGTTTGTCTCACAGGACAAAAACTCAAGCTAGGACTGCTCTAAAAAAGCATGATGCCTGCCTGAGAGTGAGGAGGAGTAAGTGCTCCAGCCTTACAGGACATCGTCTGTCCTTTCTGCCTAGCTGGTGAAAGATTCCACTTCAGCCTCCCTGCAGCTCCTACAACCTGCCCAAAATTGCATCAAGATGGTTTTTCCTCAGCTCTACTGCTGTGCTTTTCCCATCAGCCTTATATATGAGGGGTAAGGGGTTAACTTACCAGGCTTTTAATTCTTCCGAGCTATTGCCTCAGCAATGCTTTGTGGCAGTGAGCCTGCAGGTTAACATTAGAGAGAGTGAAGGGCTACAAGTTTTTCCTTCTGTGCTTATGTGCCATTTCGACTATTATCCTAACCTATGCAAAGGACTGCATGCAACAGTTTATCATATACAGTTGCATTGCTTTTTTCTCAGGAGGGAGAGTTTTGGTGCTCACTGTATTATCGAGGACCTCTAAACACACTGAGGTGCTGCCATTCCCATGTAAGAACCTTCCCTCATAAGTATTGGCTGTTCCTAGGTACGGTCACAGCGGCCTTGGCCCACGGTCTCCAGTACATGCTCAATGTCTCCTCATGCTGTCACTTGCCCATGGGGGCTGTGCTGGTCAGGCTGCATTCCTGGAGACACTTGTGCTTTCTCATTCGAGGGAATGGGACTCCTTACTGTTTCTCACCCTTCCCAGTGGCAGTCCAGGCAGCAGCAATTAAGGGGAAAAGATGGACTAGTGCACAAAGGTAGGTCATTAAAGAGAAAGAGAGAGCGTAAAGACCTGGAGGAAAGTCACAGGGATGAGTCAGAAAGCATAAGGAAGAATGAATTAGCCAGCTGCCCTCACGACTTGTGCAGGTCATACCTGGTTAGCAGTCCAGGGACACCTTTTCCCCACCACTTTGGGGAAACAGGATGCTTTGGTGCCCAAGTGGCATGGGTGATGGTGTCCAGGCAGCCAGGTCTTTCCCTTGATGACATCCTGGGATGTCATCAAAAGGGTGCACTGGCTGGGATTATATCCCTGTGGTATGACACAGAGGCGACCCTCCTGCAGCCTGTGCCTCCCCAGGTGTCCCACAGGCCCCAAGGAGAAGCAAAGGTACATGGGGTTTAATTCTGAATGTGAAGGCAGGCAACAAAGAGAGTGACAAGCCTTTTTGTGGGGCTACCCAAAATCTCTTCAGTTGCCCCACTGGACTCTGCCTGGCCAAGATGACCAGGACAGTATGGTTGCTTGTCACCCCCCAGCAAGTTCAGAAGTAAGGATGAAAGGCTCACAAACACATTTCATGGAAGCCAACTCAGAATAAAAGGTAGCCCTTAATTTCAGGAAACCTCATTTTTCATTTGTAAAACACTTTCATTCAGAAAAAAAGGAGGTGACAGGAGAAGAAAAGCAGAGTGCTGCTTCTTCCCAACCATAGCAGTTACACCTGCACAGCAGCTTTCAGTCTTTGAAAAATGTAAAAATGGGGCACAAGAAAATCCAGCAGTTGCCTCATGCTTCCTAATTATGGTTGCTTGTAATGGTAGGCTAAAATATCCGAGGTTGGAGTCTGCTGCAGTATGTTTTCTCTGCCTGGAAATTTTAAGTGGTTGCTGATCATTTAGCTGGAAGCAAATATGCTCTTTACCCCCACTTCCATGCTTCAAGAAGCTCGGTGACCTTTTCCTCATGTCCTCAGGCTTTGGAGAAATGACTTGAAATGTGGCAGGATTTTGGCTGGTGTGTCAGGAATGTGCCACTTGCCTGTGAAAAACCTCCATCCTAATTTTGCCTCTGAAGAGATAAATCGTCTTGCTCACAAGCACTCACTAAAACTGGATAGCTAAAAAAAGTCCTCCCTAGCTTTTATTCCAGACTCAGGTCTCCCTGGGAGTCCCCTGAGGTCTGCACCTGAGCTCCCCTGCACGAAACTTAGTGTTGCAGATCTGGGGAGGATGGGTCTTGGGTTCTCATCCAGGAGGAAGGTCCCACCACTGTGGGACAGTACTGGCAGCATCAGCCTGAGCTGCTGCTGCCAGAGCAGAAGGAGCTGGAGGAGAGGGCAGACATGGCTTGGGGTGAGATGAGGGATGAAGGATGGAGGGAGAAATTTTGCCTTAGAGCTGGTTGTGATGGGAAAGGGAAGCAGTGAAGGAGCAAGGGCCTGGAGCACATCAGGACATACTGGATGAGGACTAATCAGAAGTATGGCAACTTGGAGTACCTCTAGGAGCTGTAGCAGCAGGCTGCAACCAAAAAGGGTCCAAGAAAATGGAACTCCGTCTTGTTGCATAGGTTTGCTCTCCCTTCCATTTCTGTCTCCTCAAGCTAAGGGAACTACATACTCAGGCACACAAACACTGCACAGACAAGTCAAATGCTGATATTCTTTAACTTTTGCTCATGTGGCCTTCATAATTTTCTCCTCTGTGTCAATAGTACTGTAAGTGAACTGCAAAATAAGAATAAAAGAAAAACCAACTCGAAGCAAATAACCAATCTGAAACTTCTGTGATAAAGAGACTTCCTATGAGAGTTCAAGGCAAGGCATTTCCATCAACAGGCTTTGTAAATAACTGGGCTTGTAAATGATGAGTGGTTTTGTAAATAAAGTGTTGACTTCCTGACAAGCCAAACACCTACCACTTTAGACAGAACCACAGTGGGGACCAGCATCTCTGAATCACAGGCCAAGAGGCCTCTCTAAATTCTGAGACCTGTGCCAAAACTATCCCTTATCTCTACTCTTTTTTCCAAGCTTGCTAGAGAAACACTTTCATTCTTCAACTCCTTTAGCCTCCTTTTGCACCCACAGAGGTACCTACCTCAGTGAGATGAGATGATGAGTAATCACTCCTGTCCAGAATTCTGGCATTTTTCTTCTTAATTAGGATAATGGATGCAATTGCTCATGAAAATAGGTTGTTGGGGTTTGGAGTTGGTTGATTTTACTTTTGATAGGTCTGTTTTCATCAGCTATTCTTCTCTGTGGGCTTATCTCTCCAAGGCATGGTGGAGAAACCTCCCTCTTAAGGTGCTGAAGGGATGCAAGGGAGCTTACATCAATTCCCAGCTTAGCTGCCGGTTTTCTCTCATGATCCTTAGCAAGTCCATTCAAAAGCAGCTTTTGAGGTAACCATCAGCCTACACCTGCCTCTCACTGCTGCCACACAACCACCAGGCACCATCCCAGCATCATTCCAGCCAGCACCTTGGAATCCATGGGAAAGTCACAGGTAAATTGACGCCACAAGATCCCCACCAACACATCTCTGTGTTGAGACCTCAGCTGTCAATGCAGAGCTGGAAAAGCATCCTGCTGGACCCACCTGCAGCTATTTGTGTGCCTGATCCTTCATTTTTCAGATGCCTGTGAGTCTGGACAGTCAAGGAGCAGCATTAAGGCCAGTTCCTGGAAATGTTCCCTTCACCATCAGCTAGGACAGCACTACCCCGGCAAGGACAATATCTGAGACTGTGCGTTCACAATGGGGAGTTATGGGGCCTTCCTGGGGCTGGGCACCTGGAGGGGTGATTACAGCAGCCCTAAGTACCTGGGAAGATGCACGTCTGGTGCTTAAGACTGCAAAGGGGTCCATGGTGTGGTCCAGGTCTCCTAGGCATATGAATCCATTCAAAAAATGCTGTCCATGTGCTAAGTTTTTTAGTTTTTTTTACTTATCAAAACCTTCTTATTTTTATTATCAACCCTTTCATTGTATAGTTTTTTTCAAAGGCTGGGGTAGAGGAGGGATCTAGTTAGTAATGCTTCCATTCTCCTGCCACTTGCCCCATTGATTTGAACAGGAAGCTTCTGAGGACAAGTAATGTCCCTTTTTAGATGCTACTGCAGCTGACAACCTCATTTTGGTTTGGTGCCTAGGCAGTAAAGCCGAGGAGAGGATTAGTAAAAATTGAGCACCCAAATGCCTGAAAGTTCTTGTTTGATGGTCACAGGAGCTGCAATCAGAGTTTTTCAAGGGTTTGTGTTAGGTTTGGGTTTTTTTGGGCCTGTTTTGTTTTTGATTCCAACATGAAGATGACCTGATTTGTGTGTGTCTGTCTGCATATGTGTGCCCTGCTTCTATTAATCAAAGTAGGAAACTTCAGACAGGATGTACTGCTTTTTCAGAAGTTGCTCTGTTACTGCTGGAAAAAAGAAAGATCAGGTTTATTGTTTAAAGTGACCAGTATGAAAAGATGTTCCTTGCTTTTAAATTTCCTAATTCTGAGTAGGGCAGCCTCAGTGTTTAAAAAGACATTTCTGTTTATCTCTTCTTATAACCATGTGAGCCAAAGACATGTCTATGTGAATCTTTCCTAGGAAGATACCTCAGACTGCTTCAGTGATCTCTCTTCTGCTGTTATGAATCTCTGCTTATGTTGCCATAGCTTTGTAAAAATGCCAAGAGAGAAAGAAACTGGCCCCCCATTTATGTGTTTTCTGAATTGCTGTCATTAAACAGAGGCCTTGATTCATCAGTTTGGGAATCCTTGAAGTAAAAGCAGGACCAACTTACATCATCATGTCATATGCTGGGAAAGGGCAACAGGAATGCTGCAGCTCCTTGAGACATTAGGTTTATGGATCAGGGGATCTTCTGAATTTCAGACAAACTGAAAGCAGCCTATTGCCACCTCCAGCATCAAGGTGCCTGAAGGTAAGGTCAAACCACTATTGCTCTCTTTCCTTCCCTTTGAGCATAGGTTTCAAGGTAACATGTTTCTTGGAGGTGGCATTGGGCACTTCCCTTCAAAAGACTGGAGGAATAATACAAGTGTTCTGCACCGTCCTGCCTTGCAGGGAAACAAACCACTTAGTTTTACAGCTTGGCTATGTTTCTTTAAAAAAATGAGGAAAAAATAAAAGAAAGAAGAAAAACAGCAACAGGAAGGAAAACACTAAAGAAAATGCTCTTGGTCTATCCCTGGGGAAAAAGAAGAGCCCCAGTTTCATTTAAGGTAACATTAGCCCCACACAGCCCCTAACAGCTATCTGGTGGATGAAGTCTGCTCCCTGACACAACCCCTGCAGAGGGAACTCCCATATCCAACAGCAAACCAGCAGCTCCAGCTTGGCTAGCAGCACTCAGTTGTCCCTGCACTCCCCCACACACACACACATCTGAGCTGCGATTCATACAGTAACTGCTAAAGTAAAATCAGGAGAAATGGGTACTATATATAAAAGAGCTGGAGTAAAAGCAAGTGGCACCTCAATTCTGCTTCTGAGTAAGTCTTCTGTTTTTAGAAGAAGCCAAGCACTGCACACACAGCCCCTGAGCCGACTCAGCCCCACTGTGCAGACTAACTCTGGCCTGCTGCAGGGCTGATAGGAGCCCCAGCTTGCAAGGCACAAGTTTTCCTCCAGCCCCTGCCTCATCACCCAGAAACACTGCAGCTTAATAACGTAGGATGCTCCTGGGGAGGCATCCCCTCTGCTGGGCTTCCCTCTGGACACCTACAAGGCACAGCCCTGGAGAACCAGGCAGCAGGGATACTGCCAGTGGACCAAGAGCCAAGCCTCAAAATCTCTGCTCTTGGCAGGGATAAAGGGGTGTCCTCTGCACCAGTGAGCCTCTTCTCCATTGAGTTAAAGCCTGCCTTGCTCAGCCCCAGCTGCCACCTCCAGGCACAGAGGTGTCTGGGCATCCCAACGTCTCTGCTGACTCAACTGCACCTGTGCCTGGCACAGGTGTCCACACCAGAGGAGGCAGGTGACTGGGGAGACTGGACTGGGCCTGGACCACCACCACCCCCCCCCCCCCCCGATTTCAAATTTCCTTACTGGTGCAATGTACTTTTGAATGGCATCTCTTCAATTTTATTTTTTTTTTATTTTATTTTATTATTTTATTTATTTTATTTTATTTTTTCTTGTTTGTTGGAGGCTATTTTCCCCAAGAAAAATCTTAATGAAATTTTGCTTTCCTCCCATCCCTCACTGAATTAAAAAAACAAACAAACCAACAAACAAACAAACAAAAGCCCAAACCCCAAATGTCATAAAACCCACTGCTTCTTCTGCAAAACCGAAGTTTTATTGTCCAGCAGCCCCAACCTATTGACAGGCAGAGAGAAAGCAGACAGACCTGTGACGGCAGTAGGGAAAGAAAAAAGCAAACAAGAATGAAAAACACAAACATTCCCACTTGGGATGCAGCTCAATTCCCAAGGTGCTGCTGCTGCGAGCATGGCTCGGGCTGTGGGGCCAAGGACTTTCGCGTCACTCAGGACAACAGTTTTCCACATTCCATTGGGCCAGAGAGGGGTTTAACATGAGGTAGGGCCATGCAAATCCCAGGGAGCTTGTTTTGCTGTTTGTCAAAGCCAACTAGCATAGGCAGTGACAATGTAGCTGCTGAAAAAAATGAACACTAGGAAGCCACCTTGCCTGCCTCCTGAGTCAGTGCTGCTGAATTAGAAGGAGGCAGAAGCAGTGAGAATAAAAGAGCAGTGAGGCTGGAGGGAAAGGAGAGCAGGAGGTAACCCCATTCAAAATGGGTAAGAGAAAAGAACAAATTAAAAAAAAAAATCACTAGTGTGAAGTTCCTGATGCCAACCACAGAAAAAAGGAAACTGCCCTTTTATGTAAGTAAATGTGGTCAAGTAAATGCTGTCTCTGTATGGCTGGCTAACAAGAGCTATTTTATCTAGCGGTGAAGCATCCTGGTCCCTCCCAGCACTGCCCAGCTCATGCAATCCCCGTTACTGAGCAGCAGGAGCTGCCCTTCCCAGGCTCAGCTGGAAATGGAAACCATTTCAGACAACCAAAACATTGAATACCATCAGCTGTGGGCATGGTTCAGAGCCCTGGAACAGCTGGAGCTATCCAGTACAGCCATGTGCACCACATGGCCATGCTCTTGTTAACTTTGCTTTGGGCACATCCTTGGGTTATGATGTTGGGGGCGGGGGATGGGTAATATCCTCAAGAGATTTGGACACTCAGTGGTATTAAGGCATCTCTGATCTCACAGGAGACTCTCTTCCTCTCCTCTCACTGTTTTCCCAGCGATGCCCCTGTGGCTGGTGCTAGAGAATGTTGAGGGACACACAGGCTTTGTCTTCCCAGACACCCAGCATGGCCAGGATGGTTGTGCTCTACAGTATGCCAGCAAGTGTATGCTAGTGCTTTATGCATTGTAACGTGCTATAGCAATACCTGTTCTTGACTGCATTCATTATATTCACCCTGCCACCTTCTCCTAGTCCTTGTAGTGTGGCACCATGAAGAGCTCCCAGCTGGACCTCTTGGTTCATGGCACTCCATGATAGAGAAATGTCCACTCAGTGTGCCAAAGAGCTGGTAGTCTAATTTGACCTGAGACAAGACAAAAAAATCATCAAAACCAGCATGGGAAGATCAGGATGGGCAGAGGGGAAGCCAGAGGTAGTGCCAGTTCAAGCCTGAGCTTTCCCAGATTTACGCCACTCTGTACATATTTGAAATGACAGAGGTGAGTCCAGAGCATATTCCCTCTGTTTAAATTGCCAAAATACATTAGCTGGTGTTGGAGAGGACAAATCTACATATTTATTTTATTTTTGCTGTTATGAATTTGAGGAGAAGTAAGACCTATTAGAAGGCTGAGCCTGACCTACACCAAGGAGTTTGGTACCGGTCAGGGGTGGCAGATTTCAGACTAGAATGAGAGCCCTAAGTAGGAGTACAGTGCTGCAAAGGAATCCCTGCTCCAGTGCGAGAGGTGTCACATACTTTTCAGCTTGTGCCTTATCGAATACAGCCAAATTTCTGTGCTGAGAAGCACCTGCCCCCTCCTCTGCACATATGTACTCAGCTCTCTGCAGATTTGTGGCAGAGGCAGCTACAGCCCCCACTGCCCTATGTGCTGCTTCCCAGAGCCCCAAGGGGTGAGGGAGCTGCTACCCACTATTTTCTGTACCCTCACTGCTGCAGGTAGTGATGAGGAAGGCTCAGTCTTCATGCCATTGTCTGGTGCTACCTCCCATGCACATCACCCTCCTCTCCATTGCCTCTTGCTGTCACATAACCCCATGCATCATCCAACCATGCTCTTGCCAAACCAAAGGTTTGCCAAACCAGGATTCCTCCAGGCTTATGAAGGAGGCGGCCAGCGCTTCCAGAAGAGTATCTTGCCAGGAATCCAAAACACATCTGTGATGGGCAAGAGCTGCCATCCCTGCTTACTGCCACCCTCCCACAAGGGGTGGGTAGAGCCCAGGAACTGGCCCTCTCTGGGCTGCACCTTAGATCTGTCTCTCTCTCAAGATGCTGATTGAAAGATTACACCAGTGAAAGGCTGGAATTAATTACTTATTGGCAATTTTGTTTTAAAATGAATTTCAATAAAGAAATATTTTCTCTTTATGCAAAGTCATCTTTCAGAAGGGAATTAACATTCTATAACCTGTCCTATAGGATGAAGCACCCAGAACAAGTACACGTGGCCTTTTTATGAGGGAATAATGAGGGAAAGATGAACACAGGCAGAGACAGAGGAAGGTGCTATTAGACACTTTTGGGTTACCATGCCTACTACAGCCATCAGACAGAGTCTGATTCACTTCTGGAAACAACTCTGGTCCAACACCACAGCCAGACTGCTGAGCCCATGGCCGCAACGTGGGCCTCCAACTGGTGCAAGTATGAAGTGAATCAGCCACGCCATGGGCAGACTTTTTCTAGGTACAAGACTCCAGCTGACAGCAGGCGGTGGGAGTCCGACTGCCACAGAGAGAGAGAGAGCGAAAGCAGCTCAGCACTCCCAGCAGACAAACCACCATCTCCAGCCTGCTTGATGCAAAGTGATATTTTTTTTTCTGTTTCACCCACAGTGACTTTGAGTACCTGCCACTCACACAAATGGGTGCTTTGCAGGCAAGCTCAGGGTGCTGCCTGTGTGTCGTGGCAATTTGAAATCGTTCCCATGGAGGCCCCTCATCTATTCTTGTAAAGGAACGAATTCAAGTAAATTCTGACTCTATATTCCCACCTTTGCTTGACAAACAGAACAGGGAAATGCCATTAACACGCAAACCTTCCTCAAACCACCTTGTTTTTGCTAGTCACTCACTGCCAGTCACAATGGAAACAACACCACTTCCTCCCACATGCTGTCAGTGCCTAGACTGTAGCTATTCGCTTTTAATTGAATTAGGCAGCCCATTGCTTTTTTGTTATCCTATACAAAGCAGCCATGTTCTGCAAACACCTTGCCGGAGTGACTAAATCAGACAGTGAGATAATTATTTCCACCGCATCAGTTACTTCAGTTCTGAATTGGCCATCAAAACACAGGCAGATGTCCTCAGCAGTTAGGTAACATCACAGAACCACTCCCAAATTACTGAAGTCGTCTCTGGTTTTTAAAAAACCAGACTTTACTGTTTGGAGTGACATCTCAGCCCACAAAGTCAGTGGAATCAATTTCGGACCTCTATCCCAGCCCTGCCCTACTCCAGCTTGCTAGGCTCTGTTTCATCAACACCTCAGCTTCCACTCAAATAATACTTATTCTGTTGTTGTAACTGCTGTCATTAACACAATTGAACACAGCTCACAATATTCGTTAGAGAGAAAAGAAAACCTTTGCTTTAATCATCAGCATAAGAAGTGATAAATGGCACATTTGCTTTGTGTACTTATCTTAAAACTCACCTGCTTCCAGTACATTTAAAAGCAAATCTAAATGACTTCTCACAAATAAGCACAGGATTGTTTCAGGGGTGGATGGACGGCCTTGGGAAGCCTTTACTCTGGACCTACCCTAGACCTTTATCTGCTCCTTATCAAACCTCACCAGATGTTTCCCACGCACACTGGGGACAAGTTAACTTCCCCACTTGCCAGGCAGAAGACCTTGCCCCATGTTTGTACAGGACCCAAAACACAGGGGCTGTGAGCTTGAAGAGGTTTTACAGGTATTGCCATCAGCATGAATCCTTCTCATCAGGTAGATGACTTTTGCCTGGTGCATTTAACCTCTCCCCTCCACCCATGGGATAGAGGAGAGGAGCAATGGTTCCCCCAGACCAGCTCCCGAATGACTGCAAGGGGCTCACAGGAAGATGGAGACACTGGATGTACAGGGTTGGCTGCATTCTCCTGGAAAGGGAAGGACCATTTCTACTGGACTGTCTGGTCCAGAGCAATCCCATGCATTCTGGGCAGCTGTGCTTCCCTGCATCCATGCAGCTCACAGCAATGTCTTCTGCTTGGAGCATGGTCATGGCATTGCCAGTCAAAGGACCTGGACTTTGCAGAAAAGAAGTGTTGACTAGCAATGGCAGCTGGTACTTTTGCATCGTTGGCAACAAAATTAATGATTAATTGAACTGTTCACTACTTAAAATCAGCCTTCTTGGTCCATTAAACCCTTGGCAGTCATGACAAGATTCCCTGGTGGACTGCGCAGGAATTGCTGTCTTTGTTCCAAAAGTAATACTCTTCACTTTCTACCTCCAAACATGAAGCTGGAGATGGCTGGGCCAGAGCAGGAGCACGTGGGCATCTATGGGGAGATGCTTACCTGAAGCCAAGGAAGCTTTGCTTGACTTTGTTGAGGAACTGAGGAAATATTCAACATCCCACTTTCACTAAGGCTTCACCGCATCAGGACCACTTGTTAACTTTCACACCTCTTAAAACATTCTTCAGGCTATGCTCTGCTCCTTATCTGATCTCTGGCCTCTCAGTTCCTTCTCTATGGTCACCTTCGTCTCTCCCCCAGCATCATCTTCTTGTCTCTCCACCTGGCCTTGCCATGACCTTGGCTGTATCATTGGCTGTGGCTTTGTTCCCCTTGTCCCTCTGCACAAAGTTCCTTCAGGACCACTCCAACAGCTTTGAGTCTCCTGATTTTGTCTGTAGCACTGAGTTCATTCTGGCTCACTCTATTCCAGCTCATGAGGTGCTTTTTCCCATTCTCAAGTATGGATGAAAACTTCCTGGCAAGGCCCTCCAATAACCCTTCCCTCCAGCTCCTCTAGACCTAGACACACACGTAACATTGATTCCTCTAAACACAACTAGGTCCTTACTTCTGACCATCACCATCCTCCATTCTCTTCCTCTTTCCTGACCTCCTTTACTCCTGCTTGCCAGAGCATCAGTGGCTGCAACATCCCTCTTGCTCTGCCTTCTGCTCCTTTTCTCCCTCCAAGCTCTTCTTCAAGCATCCCTATTCCAAGCACAACTCCCTACATTGTATTCCTCAAACCCTTCCTTGCCCTCCACTTAGCAGCCCCACTATCACCTTCCCGCATGACCAAAGCCCCACTGCTGCCCCTTGGGGAGCTCTTTCACCGCCTTTCACTCCCTGTTCCCTCCCCCACCCTCCCCTGGGATGGTCACCAGGTGTGCTCCTGGCCCATTCCCTTGTGGTATCCCACTCTCAACTCTCACAGAGCTCTTCCAGACCCTATCACAGCTCCTATTCCCCCAACCCCATAACTGACTTTCCCTGTGCGGCCACAAGCTGTCCAACTCTTTTTCCAGTCAATTTTAACTTCTCTTCCTTTTTTTTTTTTTTTTAGGGTGTGGGGGGGAGAGCTGCCTTTATGCATTATTTTTTTTATTTTTTTCATGCCTTTCCTGCTCCCCAAGTCTGCACGTGCTGCCTTATTTCTGAGAAATAGCTGACTTCTCCTCCTGGCCAAAACCCACTTCTCCACTCCAGACCCTAACCCTTCCCTTGCGAAAGGCAAAGCTAATTCACCTTAGTAACACGTACTAAATGGCCCTAATGATCACCAGCTATACCTGGCAATTGAACTGTCCTCAACCTACTGTCCTCCTCCACACCTGCTCCTTGCATCCACTGGGATCCGTGCCTGCAGCCACCCTCCTCTACCTCTTCCCCCCAAAGATGGAGAGTTTTCCAGGGGAAGACAGTTTGGCCGGAATGATAAAGAGCAGTGCTGATAATCCTTGCATCCTGCCAGACTAGTTTCAGTACTAGCCCATCCACAGGGGTGTGCCAGAGGGGCTGGAAGGAGAGGCTGCACATGAGCACTCACGTTCCCCTGCCCAAAGGCTGGCAACCAGGGGAAGGGGTTGTTGGTGCCAAGAGCTACAGACTTCGTCCTGGGAACATCAAGCATGTGGAAGGAGGAAAAATGGGCTTATTGAGCCCTTGGAGCGTGTGGCTTGTTTTCCATAAAACCTTGCAGGTAAGATGGAGTTTTGGAGCAGCAGAATTAGCTGGCCATGTCCTACAGTGCAGTCTCTGGGGTTTAATTAGGTACAAGACATCGATGGACACTCCTGCCCAGGAGGAGTCTAAAAAATTAAGTGCCTGATATGTGTTGAGAGCCTGCAGCAGATGCAGATTTGCACTTGATCTTTCTGCATCTCCTCTCCCCCGCCCAATATTTTCATAAAACTTCTAGTGAATCATTAGCATCTCACTCACATGGGAATGGACCTTGACAGTTATGTAAAACATCATTAAAGAGAGGTGAGGGTGGCTTGCTAGCTGCACACACACACCTTCATACATTACTTAATGGTTCGGGCTTTGTTACAAATTTTTCAAAGGAAAAAGTAATCAACCTTCATAATAAAAAAATGAAGCCGTGTCAAATAACCTTGCCAAATAAAACCACCTAGCAGGCTGCAGGATGGTAAGCAGTATGGTAAATCATGCTTCAACTTCCTGCATTAATTTTCTCTGTATGTCCCTGAGTGCTGAAGCACCCCCCACTACTGCCTTCCAGAAATGAACTCACTCATTTCCAGAAAATGCCACACTGTCCTCTCCCTGTGGCAGGGACCCCAGATGCCAGGGGTGCCTTTGGCTTTTCTATGGGCACAGGTGCCCCCACGGCACAGGTCTAGACCATGAGACACGGGTCAGATCCCTGGAGAACGGCAGCACATGGATATGTGTGCTGGGGAGCCAGGACAGGCTGGTCATGTTTGGCGGCTGTGTCACCTCTGTAGTGGATGGTGGAGGTTCGGCAGGGTCTCTCAGCAGACGCCAACCTATCACAGCTCCAGGCCGATCTCAAACTTCCTTTTTGTGGTTTATGTCGCCTCGATTTATTCATTTCCTTGTAAATTACAGATAGACATCGATGCTTGCTATATTTAGACAGTGTCTGTAACTGTGTGGGGATTGTAGGTAAGCCATTTTATTTGTAAAGTGATGGTTTTAAAGGAAAGTGAGACTTCAGAGTCACCCCTCAGTCTGGGGCTGTCTGCAGGTACGGGTGACCTGCATCCACACCCAGTGACAACAGGCAAACTCACTCCCCAGCCCACAGTCCCTGGGACACAGACAGCTCCCAGCTCTTCCACCTTCCTGCCACCACCACTAAAAAGGCTTGTCTGGCTCTCTCCCAGCAGCTGCACAAAGCTCAGCAACCATGCAGACTAATTAGTTTAAATAATAAAATTTTTAATATGGTGCAATTAAAACTTCCAGGATTCAGTTATATCAAGGGTGGGAGAAGCTCTGGAAGAAAAAATTGCGTTTGGTATAAAAAGAAAAAAAAAGAATTTGCACTCTTCCCATGCAAACATCTGTCATTTATTTCACCATTTCCCTTTGGAAAGTCCATGTCTGGCAATGGTACATAGGATGGTCATCCATGTTAAAAACCACACAGCAGCCACTTCTCTGGATGAAGGGTCACCAAACAGTTTGGGAAAAGATGAGACAAAGGGTGAGGACAGCAAGAACTCTTCAGACCCAGTCTGGGTTTTTTAGCTGTGTTGTGAAAACCCCTTTGCTCTAAACAGCTCTGACCTTTCCTATTTCTTGGAGATTGACGTCTCTACAGTAGATACATGATGAGGTCATTCACCCTGTTTTCAAAGTCTTTCTCTCTCACTACTCCTTGCATGGGTTTTTAGTGTGGGAGGGGACAGTCATGAAGAGGGCTAAACCTCTTGATCATGTGTGAAAAAAGGAAATGAAAATGAGCTATTGGAGATGAAACAAGACCTGACCCATAACTTCAGTTTCTGAGGATATAAAAGTCATGAAACCCAGAAGTTTGAAAGGAAAAAAGTAGGACATCTAGCTCAAAAAGCAATTTTATATGAGGTTAGATGCTCTGTGCTAGAAATTGGAAATCCTCAGCCTTTGTTTTTATGAGAGAATTATGAATGGCTGTGACAGGAGCGTGAGAAACAATTGATTCAATCACCTCTTTGAGAAAAAGTATGTGGTGGCTCAGACTGAGAGAAGCTGCACACCAGCTTCCTATGGGAAAGCCTAGCATAAATGATTGCCATGATTATATTTTGCTGGGCAGTTCATGGTTTTGAGGGTGAGAATCACAACTGGCAAGATGCAAGGACATCCTACTCACAATTATAGGAATTGCAGTGTTGTCTAGAGGCTGACCTTCGAAGGTCATGCCCCATCATGCTTGACACTGGGTAAATAGTAAGAGGCACTATCTGCCTTTAGATCTTGTGGTCAATGTAGAGAAAAACTGAGAGAGGACCCAAGAGAGAGCCAAAAGGTGGCTAGACCAACAACAAGGTATTTAGCGATGAACATTACTATGTAGGTGTAACCACCAGGAAAAAAGGAAATTTCTTCATGGCCATGTGCCAAGGCCAGTGCTTATATTATCTCAAGAGGAGAAGACATAAGACTATATGAGATAAACAGTCCCTAATATATGAGTAGGACTTACCCATGAACAGAGACCGGCTAATGTATTTTGAAGACAAACAACAGAAGTGCTGTTTGAAGACAAACAGCTGAAAGTGTCTGATGACTCCCTGTGATGTGCTGGCCATCCCCAGCTGAGAGAGAGAACCTGGATCTTGCAGAACTGAAGAAATCAGGGCTTTCCTCTAGCTGTGTGATCCAGATTTAAACATCGGCTCTTTACAAAGAAAGTGAGAAGGAGAAAGATGAACACCACGATGAGGATGCAATGAAATATGCTTCATGCACATGGTGATGTACACATTGCACTAGCACTGATATAGCTGAAAGAGCTTGGAAAGCATATTTCAGGGAAGATGCAAGTATCTGCTCTAACCTCACCAGGTTCATGTGGACATTCACTGAAATTCCTCTGGTAGTTTTGTTAATACTACACAGACATCATTTCTGCTTGGCCAGGAAAGGGATTAAAAGCTGAGATGAGCAGACAAGACAACAAGAGTCTGTAAGTTTTGGGATTTCAGACATTTCTAGAGCAAGAATTCAGAAGCTGGTCTTCAAACCAAAACAGAGTGAGCCCAAGGGTCAAAGATGAAAACACTTCCCAGGAAGATGGAGGGCACATATTAGCTGTAGTTTATGAAGTCACCTGAATCTGTCTGTTCTCTTAGCTTAAACGACAATTTTTTTTCATAATTCATGATCTGTCTTTTGAGGGGAGCAGGAAATGATAGCTGAAGCCTGGGAGACTGATTTGAGAGCAGTGCCCAGCACACAGTCCCAGGTTTGGCCTCAGCTGGCAGCACTGTAAACTGGAGTGGCAGAGGCTGCCAGCTGCCTGCAGAGACATGCATGGCAGCCATGCTGTGTGGAAACAATAAAAATGCATTTGCAAAATGAAGTCCTGTGTTTCATTGCCATTGTTTACCAGGGCATGAAGCTACTTCTGTCTAAGAGCTGAAAACCTGGGCTAGGCTGTACCCATTCTTGACAATTGGCTTTTTGTGGAACATCACCCTATGCAGAGCCACTCAGACATCAGTTTTCCAGTCAGTATGCCAGTGCCAAGTGGAAAAACAAATCCAAGCACAGAACCAAGGCATTTGGCCTGTTTTTCAGTTTCCACTTGAGCACAGGCGAATGCTTTTTCCTCTTGCCGATTGCCAAAAGGGCAATGACAACCCATCCAATCAGCATGTTCATAAGTTATTCAATGTCTATAGTTCAAAAGCCTTATTCTGAGACATCTAAGTTAGCTCATCCTTGACTGTCATGTCAGCACGGTCAAGGCACTGAGCATCTGCAGACATTTGGTCAGTTAGTTCCTAGAGCTCAGCAGTGGTTGTGGGTTGCAGTGGATGTAACCACTCTGCTGAGATGCAAACAGTATGTTCTTACCTGACTACACACTTGAAAGTTAAGTGCTTGAATGAGCTACACACCAGCTACCTCCTACCTATCCTGAGTCACAGGGACCTGTCAACTTCTCTTCAGAGCAGACCAAACTCACAAGCACTCAATTACAAACAAATAACTCTTAGCCTCCTACTAGTCAGATCAGAGTTCAGATAAAAAACACTGTGGCAATCTTTAACATCTTGCCATCCAGGTTCATCTAAATTTGAGATACAGTTCAGCCTGGGAAAAGAGATATGATGTTTTCAAACTACTGGGATTTATTGGTGAGTACTCTTTCTCTCTGCCCTCTCCTCCCCCTTACCCCTCTGTACAAGTATACACAGACAGTGATCTAAGAGTTTGCAAGAGAAAATGTTTTACTTTTTCCTGAAAGCCCTCTGTTGAAGGTGGTGTTTCCCCACCTCCATGCTGCTGACAAATGCTGATGTAAACACCGTGCATATGCCTGTCTAAAAGGCCACAGGGTTTTTCACGTGAATCCTGTGTTTTTTCCACAAAACCCATTACGCTGTATTTCAGCTTAAAATATAACTCCTTGTTTCTGATTAACCCACAAGGCTAATACAGTCTACAGCAGTAGGAAGAACTACTCAGCAGAACCAAATTTTGAATATAGGTGCTTCTCTGGCATATAAAAACCCCTTTCAACAAACAGTTGTAACTGTGGCCATATCAAAATCAGAAAAACCAGTACTGACACAAATATCGTTTGGAAAAAAAAAAACCAAACTGTTAAGCCTTTGGTGTTGACAGGAGTAAAACATGTCATTTACAATGCCACCGAAATCATAACAGGAAGGAAGTAGACCTCAGAAACTATAAACAGAATTTAACAGAGGTAGGAAGTACTTCAAATGCTTTCACATAGTGACTGTAAAAAAAGATACTAAACAGAGAAAATGTTTCCAGGTTTTCTTCTTGTTTGCTTTTTCTTTCCTCCCCACTTTAGGTATCTGTAGTCATTTTGAACAGCAAGAAATGGTGACAAAAGTAAATGCAGCTTTAAAGTCCCCATGTGCAAAATAATTTATGGTACAAATCAACAGCTTGATTTTCCTTCCACTCTTCCCTCGGCACCATCCCTCCAAGAGAAATATCTCAACCTCTTTGCTCAGTTAAAATAAGCCTTTCACCTGCATCTCTCTGCATTCAAACTATGCAAGTTGTGTTTGGCCAGAACTTAGATGGTGCTCTTCTCCTTCCCTCTTCACAGCTACTGGCTTAAAATTATGCTACTTCAAGGAAAATAGTTAAAAGCTCATTCCAAAGCAAAAAATAATAATGTGCCTTGATAGTCAATAGGGGTCTCCACAAAAAGAGAAAATGGCCCCCACCCTCCATTTTCACACACTTCACAAATCTCATAACTGTATTTCACACCTTGCTTGCTCTGTAAGTTCCTGCACCCAAGGACCCCTCTCAGGACACTGATTTCCAGTAAAGAGAGGGCTTCCTGGTGAATTCACTCCTGTTCAAAACTTTACCATTTTAGTTCACTGTATCATCCTCCTTTTCACCCTTTCCTAGCTTTACTCACTTGAAAGCACTCCAGCAATTACAGCAACCAGCAACAACCACCTCCAGCTGCCAGCCCAGCAAATGGCAGTCAGAGGTCCCCACATGCTGGGCTGGGCAGGGGGGCACCAGTTTGGTCCCCAGCCCCAGAGGTCCTGGAGGGGCAGGGGCAGAACATTCAGGTACGTGGCAGCACCAGATCCCTGGCTAGAGGGCTCTGCTGCATTGTCCGTGGGCCTAGAGACCAACAGCCGAAGGGTAATCTACCTATTTTCCCCTTTTCTACTACCCGTGGCTAATATCACAGACATTTCTGTAAGCAAAAATACTTACCTTTTGACCTTTCTCTGCACTTTTGGCTTAGAACAGAGTTCCCCATAGACAGCCAGCAGCGCTGCCCAGGTTCATAGTGCAGAACCACGCACGTTATATCTGTCCCACTACTGAAAACAACACATACAAATCGAGTTGGTAGGGAAATAGAACTTTATTCTAAGACATGAGCTGAAGCAATGAGCATATGAAGCAATGACCACTAGAAAAAAATTGAAAAAAACCACATCAAATATTTGTATTGTACCAGTTAAATTTGAACACAAAAGTCCCTTTCTGTAAAATGTATGCACAGGACAAAAGCATAGGCGAAGCTCTGAAGGTCTCCTAGAGCATTGCTTTTGATGTCTAATAAAGAGGTCTCCCCCCTATGGAAATCCTTAAGCCAGGAAAAAACCCTTCAAGTAACAAAGTTGAAATGATCTGTTGATTCTGCTTGGCACTGTGGAGAAGGAGGGGGATAATATATCCCAGAAGAGTATGCATCTTTAAGATGTATAAATTCAATGTCCCTAGAACACAAGTCTGCTGTCAGATCAAGTACCATTTTTTCTTCCTCATTTAGGAAGTCAAGTGAAATATGTCTGTTAAGCATAAGGGGATCACGTTCTGGAATTAAAGCTGCAAAGATTACACGGTCTGCTCGCCAATGAGGAAATGTCATTGACACACACACCCAACAGATCTCTTCTCTTTGTCTTTACAATGGCATCCCATCACTAAAGGTTGAAAATTGCATCAAATTCTACAAATGCTGAAGTAAGTGTTTCCTTGACTGTCTTAATACAGGAGGCCAAATGCTGCTCTCCTTGAGCTCTCCCTTCACAGTCATTTCAGTACCACTGGAAAAAAGCTGCAAGTGCACACAAAGAGCAGAGGTGGCTCTGTGTAAGTCAGAGGCAGTGGTTATTTTAACCTGGCTCATGCATGTGACATCAAAAAAGGGGTAGCTGGACCATTTCTGTGCTATTTGTAAGGTCTGCCAACTTCATTCTAATGCATATATACATAAATATACATATGTATAATGCATAGTAGCTTCCAATTATAAGAAAAACGTAATTTATTCTTAAACCTGTTCTTTGGGACTCTAGAATTTTAGTGGTTAATCCACTAAATTCACAGGTAATATGAGTTGAACGGTCACTTTTCTTAACACAGTACCATAAATGCATCACCTCAGAAATTGTTATCATGGAGGCCAATCCAAGAAAAACAATGGCAACAAAAAGATTCATTGTCAGGACAAATGTCAGTCAGGCATTAAAAAAATATGTCTCTGAAGAATTGCATTGTTTTCAAAAAATACACTGAAATATTCCATACAAGAATATAGGCATCACACTTACGAATCTAAATTTATAACCACTAACATGTATTAGCTATTCTCAATAAACATCTACATTTACTACCCATCTACAGTAGCTACAGTTTCAAATTGGGAACACCACAAATTTATGTACTTTCCCTGAGATCAGTAATCCAAAATAAATAGCCCTGCAAAGGTAACAGTGTAAACTCTGGATTGAAGTCTTCGGTAAGTATCAATCCACAAAATCCAAGAATAACATTAAGCAAACGTAAACATAGCAAACATTTTGTCAGTTTTGAATTATTCTCAGCAACAGTGGAACTCTATGTGAGACATAGTATCCAAATGTCGAAGACACGTCATTTTTATTGTACAATATAGTTGTCCTAGTTCACTTTCCTATCATTGAACCCCTGAACATATCCAGCTGTGATGTGGATCTCCAAATCGTGACCCAGATCTGCTCCTCCAATCTGCACAATCTTTACAGTGCCTTTAAAGACACTCTTTCTGAGGATCTTATTCTTGAATAGAGGAATGGCGAATAGATCTGTGATAATCCTCTGGACTAGTCACAAGTTCTGGTAAATCATAGCCTCTCAGCAGATGTCCACTGTTTTGTTGAGCAAAGTAATACAGCTGCCTGGCAAACATTGGTTCAACCTTAAGAACAGACAAAATGTTAATCAGACATGTGACAAAACCTCATGCTCCTCATCTTGATTATTTACGGTGGTTTTAAGTTTGAAAACAAGGCCGGACAAAACAGTTCTGCTTACCAGAATGGGAAAACTATTTCAGTGGTCTCACTAATCTCTATTTTAAGATAGGTCTTGCCTAGCCTAGCCCAGCTCTGCTGCCGAGTGCCTTACTACCTGCACACACTTCCTTACCTCCACAGCCTTCATTTAGATGGGCATGTACCAGTGACACAGATGATGCATAAAAACTGCAGTTCCTTAGCCAGCCCCAGGGTGTGAGTGGTGCCCGCAAGACACACATGTCCATGGCCCCCCGAGGTGTTTAAATACATATGCAATATGTCAAAAGTCTTGTCTGCATTGGAAAGTACTTTGAGGACTTAACTTGAAACGCTGGAGCCCTCAGGTAGACTGAGATACATGGCCAAATGACTGAAATTAGACTTCAACCTAACACCAAGATTTCTCTTGTTTCTCTTCATTCAAGCTCTGATGAGGAATCTGCTCAACCATCAAGTGGGATTTGTATGATTTAACACTGCCTTCACTTGTGTCTCTTCAGAAATCACCATTCAGGCTTTTGGGCTCTGACTGCAAATACTTAAGCTGTACACTGAGAACAAATACCTGAAGCTCTCCTTACTCTCAGGGGGCAGACAGGCTGGATGACACTTCTCCACAATCCTCTTCTGCTGGTCAGCCAGTCCTTCCACATTAAGAATGGGCACCATTTGGAAGGAAAACTATGCCATAGGGGAGATGGGAAGTCAGCAGGGCGGGTGAGCTAGAGGGGCTCCCATGACATGTTTGGTGGGATGGTGGAGCTCCATGAGCCCAGGGGCCAGGACAGTCTAAGAGGTTGAGCAGGCTGAGCAATTGGTAAGGGGGAAGCAAAGCTCTAGAAAGAGCAGAAGATACAGGCTCATAGAGAAGATGCCAGGACCGGAGATGGATAAGAGGGCTGGTGAGAGGAAGGAGGGATGGAAAGCTGAAAAGCCAAAATAGGAATGGAAAAGAGTTTAGGGAGAATCAGGGACGAGCAGCTATGTCTAACCAGCAATTGCACAGGTCAGGATGGAATTTGTGAGCTTCCCAACTTCCACCCCAGAGAATTGCTAGGCAGCAGTGTGGCACCATGAAAGCTGTGCAGATAAGGGAAGGCCACAGCTTATGATAAAAGTCTGACTATTGAAGGGGCTACTACATTGTCCCCCTTCCGCTGCTACTGAAAAGGCTTTCGAAAAAATTAAGAGAGACACTGGTTTTCTTCCCAAGGATGCAATAAGCTAAGCCTTGCCACTACTGTGTGCACTATCACCTCTCTTGTGGTTTTATGGGCCGATACAGCCAATTCAGAAAGTACCTGGTCTCAGTCTCCGTCATCACCCTCTCTCAGAGAGCATCCCGAAACACTAGCTTTGAGTGTGTGTGAACTGTGGTCAGTCAGCCCATGAGCTTGCCAGCTACCTGAACCTCGAAGCTGCACAGGCTGCATCTCATTAAGGGCTGAGGTACCTGAGATGCATGCTGGGATTCTGGAGCAACTCCAGGTGCAGTGGATGAAAAAGCACCACGTCCTGCACTGGCCAGGCAGTGCACTGAGCTGCACAACTGGTCTGGTAATAACAACACAGCCCATCAGTTCCAGGGTGCATTTCAGCTTTAGGTATCGATGGGATTTGCAACAGATCACAAATGACACACTCTACAAAGAGGGAAAATGAGGTGCTCTGCCCTACCGAGGGCTACTGGTCAGTCCTTGGCAGATCTGGGGATTAAACCTTGCTGTGGATGGTGACAGATTTTCAAGAATTTATTATCTCCCTCAAAACATACATGAGGTTCAAAAGCCTGACTGGCAGAATCATATCCTTGAAGAAGTATGTTTCTTTTAGGTAAGGCAGAAATCCTACTTACATGGGCTGTAATTAGTTTCCTCTGCCTCTGTGGATCTGGAAATTCCTCCCCAAAGCAAAGAGCGACCTGGTATCTCGGCAGTGGACGTCCATGGTGAGCAAAGGCTTGTAGCTCTGGAAAGAGAGAAAGTACTGTGTTGTGGAATAATCATGGCAGGCAGGCAAGCACCATTCAGCTGCTCATTCACTCCTGCCCCAGGCACGGGGGAGAAAAACAGAATGGCAAAAGTAAAAAAAAATGTGCCTTGAGATAAAGACAGTTTAATGAGTAAAAAGAAGAATAAGAAAAAAAAGACAAAACAAAGAAAAACGGGTGACGGAAAAAGCAGTTGCTCACAACCAGCAGACCAGTGCTCAGCCATTCCCCAAGCAACAACAACCTCTGGCAAATTCCCCCATGCCCTGTTTTACTGCAGAAAACAAGGTCATATGGTATGGAATATCCTTCAACTTGGGTCAGCTATCCCGGTTGTGTCCCTTCCCAGACTCTTGTCCACCCCAGACTGTGTGCTGTGAGAGCAGAGTGAGAAATAGACACATTGCATTTGCGCTGTTCAACACTAGCTACAACATCCCTGTGCTATCAGCACTGTTTTGGTCACAAATCCAACCCATAACACCGCATGGACCTCTATGAAGAAAATTAACTCTATTCCAGCCAAAACCAATATAAGCTGATAAGACAGGCTTTGTGAATGACCCTTGGAACACAATGGGAAAAGATAAAGTAACTTCAGGGGAGGACGAGAAAGGTCAGGAAAACAACAAGAAGTAAAAAGAAGACTGATTTTGGAAATTTTCCCACAGATCAGGGGGAGCTAGTTACAACACTGTAATTTTTCTGTTCGTTTTGTCTCACAATTAATTTCATATGCACAAACCTTCCAGTTACTACTTCTATTAGACCTCAACAGCAGAACCCCTGGAACAGTAGCCAGGAACCATTCAAGTAGACACCCAACAGCAGGACTGAAACCAATGGCTTAGTAGAGCCAGAGACTCAAAGTACTGCCAGTCATGAAATTCAGGCACAGCTAGACAGTCACAGAGCCACTGCCACCACTGTGTCTACTGGAGGACACGGAGGTAACAAAAGGTAACAACTGTATTTAAGCCAGGTACCGAGCCAGCAAAAGAGCCTGTGTCTTCTGGGCTCCTGCACTCCCTTCACTAACTCATAACCCTGTGCAAAGTGAAATGGTCAAATTATATTATTATTCCAATAGTCAGTGTCCCCTATGAAAGGCAGTGGGGGAGGCCTTTATAAGGTACTTGCACTCAGAAGAAAATCACCAGTGTTGTGGACCAAACATTGTGTTTTAGACGCTGCATTTCCATCCAGTAAAGAGAAAATTCCATCTAAAGCAATATCCTTGCTAAACTCTATGTTAAGTGCTGTACTTCTAGATAGCTGACTGGTAAAGATTTCATTTTAATTTATAACCTTCATCATGCTTTATGGAAAAAGTTGAAATTAATATTAAACTCAATGTATTATAAAGAAGCACCCTCCCTGCTACAGAGGGAAGGGAGAGTCTTTGAACTTAACATGACAAACGCATCTTTTCCCAAAATACACCCCTGCCATTTCTACTCTAACTGTGAGCTTTTCAGGACAAGGGTGTGAATTCAGTGGCTACCATAACAGCCCCCCAACCCTGGCTTGGACTACTGGTGTTATTAGTAGGGTCAGTTATATGAGTAAAACAATGGGCAGCTCACTTGAAACATGGAATAAAGCATAGTTTTCCTCAAAGTCTCCCCAGAATTCCTGAAAAGTGCTATGAACTTTCTGGGGGTATGCCAAGAGAGAAGAGCTGTTTTCTCTGGGACCCTGCTTCCCTCTGTGCTGCCACAGGACAGAGAAGGAAGATCCACCCAAGGCCAGTCCAACCACACTGCTAATGGGGAACTTCTTTCACCTTCCTCTTTCCTGTTTTACTTGGCCTCAGCAACTCTCCAAATCCTGAATACCTGTGGAAGTGACCACAGCATGGACCTGGAGAAGAAAGCCCTTTCTTTCCCACCACCAGGATAATCATGGCTTGAGGTCATCCCCACACTTCTCTAAAATTCTCCACTCACTCTGTCTCCCTTTCCAGGCCCAAGTGCATCCTCCAACACCAAAGGGCTCCCCATGTGACTCCCCAAACCTTTCCCATCTCCTGACATTCCAGCTCCATCCGCCTCTCCTTCTGCCAAGCCAACCCTTCTCTGGCTGCCACCCTCACACTCCAAGTTCTGTTCCTCTGTCCTCCTACTGTCCAAGCAGCCCAATTTCTGCATTTATGATACATTTATCTCTCTCCCCAGAGACCATTCCCCTGGTTTCTCATTTATTGTCATTTTAGCTTTCTCAGCAGTAGAGGCTTCTCAACTCAGCTCCAGTGCAGTTTGCATCACAGGGTCCAGCTCCTCAATGGTTTCCTAACAGCTGTGGTCCCTAGCAGTTCTGCATCTGTCCCTTTCTCTGCTGTTCAAGATTCTCTCTTCTGGCAGAGATCTCCTGCCTCTCTTCTCAAGGGAAATCCAGCTTCCCAAGGTGGGGGAATCCCTAAGCTTGCTTGCAGTCTGGGACCTCAGCACATTCAATTAACATGCAGATGTGATACACCCATGGCAAGTCACTTACAAACCCATCTGAGCATCATCACATGCAAAAACTCACTTTGCACACACCACAGACTGTAAATTCAACCACACGCTTGGGTTTGCACAGGCACTGGTGCATACGTAATTTAGGAGGGGTGAAAAATAACTATTGTTTGAGCTTCTCTCTGGGGTTAGGTGTCTAAAAAGAGATGTCCTGTCAACCGTTTGGAAGAACCCAGAGTACATCTAAAAAACCACCTGAAGAAAAGGGAAAGGGATTTCCAAAACCATCATCGGGGCAGAATTATACATCTTTAAATTAGCATGTGATTGAAGCCCAAGCCAATACCCTGACCTCAAATTCCCCTTTCTAACTGTCAATTCTCACATTCATATAAGATTTCTCTCTTTAAATGCATTTTCTCTTGATGGTTTTTCTAGGACCGTACATCAACTCTGGAATATAAAGTATGCTAAGGTTGCTGGTTTAGGTGTAGTTTGTTGTGGTTTTTTTTTTAATTTTGCAAGGCATTATTCCCCTTAGAGTGTCATGCCAGTGCTGATGCTCTGTTCTAGTAAGAAAACACACTAAATCACAGGCACACAATTCACCTCTAAGAGATGCCAGAAATGTCAAAAAAGGGCCAGTGTGTATTCCTACTGCCTAAGCTGTCCTTTGGGACAATTACCATCTCCCACCAGTTTCTCTGGGTGGACAGTTCTCTCTAACTGCTCAGGTGTGCTGGGAAGCAAAGTAGAGGTTTTGCCCCTTCCCTTCATGGACTGGAAGGAAAAGGCACTGTCCTAAAGCATACCCTTCCCCCCTCTGTACTGCCCTGTGCAAAACCAGACATTTCCACAGAGCTCTGGTAAGGTAATGCATCTCCTTGCTCAGCATATTAAGCAATCCCAAAATTTCAGAGCTTCCGAAATCCTTTTTACCTCCAAGATATCTTTTAAACACTGGTACAGACTGAAAAGAAGGCTTTCTACTGAAATTTGTATGCCCTGAGCAAGACCTTGCTCTGAGTCAAGTTGAGAGCAGTGCAAGTGCAGATTACAGACCTATCCAGGACTTAGACTAGCAGATCCAAGATCAGGATCCACTTTGCTATGTCACTCAATCTGAGGAAAGACTATTTTGTTAGGTTCCTCCTTATGCTTCTAAAAGAAATGTGGGGAATTGGGTGTCACCAGCTGAGCATCAGTTCACTCCTGCTGGTCTGTTCAGGGGCATTGAATGTGCACATAGTGCAGAAATTAACAAGACTATTCAGAATTCAACCACTCCTTGACTGCACTTGCCCAGAAGAATTAAGGGGTAATTCATAAGGTAGCATAGAAAGAGCACTCCTGTAAAGCTGATGTGAACAGCGACCCAGTGACATCTCCAGAAACAATATCAAAGCCATAGTGGGAATTACCTGCTAAAAACTGCTGAGTATCAAAGAGCTTGCATGTTTGGTCCCGCTCCAGCTTGTTGGGTCGGTCACTGCAGAGTGCCAGAGGCCCGTCCCAGTAGATCCTGCTTTGGCAAAGTCTCTTAGCATAGAGGCCATCAGGTGCCATCCACAGTATTACTCCTCGTTCCAGGTGGTTCAGTAGTTTTTCTATGTTCTTCCTCTGGCCATTATCCTCTGGATAAGGGAAGATAACTTGGTCCAGGCTGCTGACCTCATAACTTTGGCCATGGGATATCCTACAACCTTCAGGACTAGAAGTTGTCACCTCCTTTACCAGTATTTCACGGTAATATAAGCAGATGTGGAGTCGGCAGTCTACAAGGAGAAACAAACAAACAAACAAACAAACAAGAATTACTGAGGCACATTAGGATGGATGTTTTATGCTTCAGATCTGTACTAAGGCCAAGAGACAAGTTTGCATGAGATTTCTGAGCCTGGTGGTCATCACCACCCAGAAGTTCACATTAACAAAAAAAAAATATAAAGAATATGAATACTGAAACTTGTTGTGCATGCTAGCATTAATGCTCTCTCATTGTATTAAAAGGGCTACTGACTTGTGGGAATTTGGTAGGAACTAAAATCCCACAAACTTCACATTTCCGTTTAAAAGGAAAAATCTGCACACAAAAAGTTGATGTTTGTCACATTTTCCAAGTTCACAATTAAACCCACCGGCTCAGTACACTTCCTCAGATTTAATAAGGAAGTAGCTATATTTCCTCCCAGATTTTGCATAAAAGAGGCTTCTGCACAGGGGACCTGCAAACTTGCACTCAGCTGCCTGAAGAGACTGCTGGCTCCAGCTCCAACAGGGCTGTACCCAAAATCCCCAGCCTTACTTTCAAATGGCCATTTGGTCAACTTGGCTGATTCCTAAGAATTCACATAGCACTGAATATATATAAATATATGTGTGTGTGTACAATGTATTTTATATATACACACATATATACATACATTCAGGTGAACAATCCTGCTCAAGAAACCTGCCAAGCGCCACATTACAGGTTTATCCATTATTCCCACACCTTTTTCCCACAGTTATTATCCCAGTTCCCCAGCATCTGGACATCTGCAAATCTGGCTGAAATTACTTCCCTTTTATTTCCCGAATATCTTTTTTTTCCACCTGCAATAATGAAGCAGAACCAAGCCAGATCGCAACAGCAGGAGCACAACCAAGCACCCGTTTTTGTAACACCAATTTTTGTGGGGGCTCCTCTCAGATGAAAAACTGAGTCTTAAGTCAATGACCCCCCAAAATTTCCAAACAGCCCTGGGAAGGCCTGATTTGGTGTCTCACCAAAGCAACCCAGCATTAATACTGTGAGCCAGTGAAGCGCTTCCATTAATTTTAACAACCTCCACCCCCTGGAGTTGGGGCTAGAAGTGCTTAAGTACCCTGAAAAACAGAGGCTTAACACCATACACCAAATTCATCGATTAAAGCAGTTTCTTTTTTTTTTTTTCCTTCTTTTTTCCTTTCATCAGAAAGGAGAGATGGCTCCTAGACAAGTCAAGCTGAAAGTCTCTTGTCAAGTTCCCCAGGAAGCCTGGGGGTTACAGACCTTACCTGACAGGGCGAGGGCTTCACCAGACCTTATGCTTGGCTCAATCGGGATGCCAGGAGTCTGGGACTCAGGAGGAGCACAAGCATAAAAGGTTCCTGTCACCTGACAACCTGTTTTCACAAACAAAAGTCAGTGACAGTGGCCTAAATCCTGAAAGAAAAGCTAGGGCAGAGATCACAGCAACGCAAAAGTGAGTTTTTCTGGGCCCCAACAGGAACTCTCTCTCCTTCCCCTTCTTCTGAAAAAGGTCCTATTTCCCAATTTTTCCAGGTATGCCAACTCTACCAATCACTCCAGATGTTACTTGGACTGTGTTTGTATTTGGATCTGCATGAAATATTTCCTTAGCATTTCAATATTACCTCTAGTCCTTTTCCTTACCTAACATGTTATTCTATTAGAGAAATAATTTATATTGTTAACTAGACTACAGTGCTCTTAAAAGTCATCTGCATAAAACAATCCATTTTGTATAAGGAATTTTACTAGGCATGGGTATAACAATAAAGCTGGGATTAACACTGTTTAAATGTAGGTAAAGAAAAACATGCAGCAGAAGATTATTGGGGGTTTATAACCAGGATTCCCATTAGATGTTCCAATAGATGCCCTTCTGTAAGTGCATTATAACATGGGCAAGTGATGTTTTTCCTTGTTTCGTTATGTCAATAAAAGTCTCTGGAGGATGATGCAGGTGAATTGCAGACAAGCGCCCGCTACCTTTCCTAGTGGCAGAACCCAGCACAATCAGGAGCTGAAGAGATGTGGATAAGAAACACCCACATCTCCTAACGTGTTTTAGAGCCCAATGAGAAACCCAATACCAGCCACTACCAACTGCCTCCAAATTCAGCAAAGCATCCAAACATGTTTAACCGCTGCAGAGGATGTACTTCAGGGCAGAGTTCATTCTGCTTGCTACATTGATTTCTTTATTAGCAAATAGCTCAACTAAAAGCAAAGGATTCTGCCTAATAATTCCAATATACTGCCAGTAAAAGTTGCAGTGCACTGACAATTTACTTTTTAACAGATCTAAAATTTTCTCTGCACCAAAACCTCTAGAGAGCTGTCCTCTGAAAATTCTACTCTAAGAAGTCCTTTTTCGCTTTCCATCCTTTCCTGCCCTTCTGAACCAGCTGCTTCTCCTCACAAAGCAAATGCCTGCATTCTCAGGTGAGTTATCCTAGAGGGGTCTACAGCACATGGTTCCTTTTCTGTTATGTTTTATTCCCTGTAGGCTTCAGCATTGCTAATTTTCACAATTCAGGCTTTTTCCTAAGGATGCAGAGCTTGAAGAGCCATGATTATGTTAGGCTCTGGTACTGTGAGATCTTCAGGGAAGGGAACGCTCCTTTATTCTGCTTCTGCTGTGCCAGCCCCAAGAGAGTCTCAATCTATGACAAGTTGTCCCACTGCTGCAGCACTAAAATAAAGTAATAATTCCAGCTTTCTTCTCGGTAGAATAACGTCAGTCTAACCAACAAGGCTGGAGGGAAAACCTCAGTGACATGTGCCTCAAAAAGTCCGAAATCAGAAAGAAAAGCTAAAGAACATATGTTCCCATTTGGGTTCTTTTGTGGGAATTGGTTGCCTTCTTTATTGCTCAAGGCTTTTAAGACAGCTGAGGACTTTGGGGGCTGATTTCTAGCAATTCAGAGGACTGTGTAGCCCGCACATTACACATATGATAGCAGGAAATGCAAGAGCCCAGACAAAGGCTCTTGACACGGACCTGTGCCTCTCTTAAGGGAACCCAGCACTCCTCTCTGGCCGCTTCTGTGAATTCCAATCAAAGCCACACGGAATAAACCTGAAAACTGAGGTTCCTCTAGGTGACTAACTTCAGCAAGCAATACTAAACAAGAGTGTCTTACCATTTTCACAGCCGGGCCCTTGCCAGTGATGACTGCGAGCTGGGAAAGGGACGCTAGCGCACTGGTAGGGAATGTCAGGATGCGGCTGCTCCGGGGCAAACTCCCTCCAGTTCCGTTCATGGGGTACCATGTAGTTCGGTACCTATCCAATTTAACGAGATATTTTTTTTAGTAGGCAGCTGTCAAAACTAACGCTGTGCTTTGCATCAGCTTTCATATCTAAGCTCCTTGATTTTCTCTGCCAAAGCTCATGGAGGTCTAAGCTTTGCCCAGGCTACACGAATGGCATTTTGCCACCACCACCAATGAGGCTTTCAAATGAGTTTCCCACCACTGGTGTAAATAATAAGCGGAGTGGAATAACAAAAGGCAGTCAAAGCACTGCTGGTAAATGTCTGCTTGAAAGAGCAAGGCTTCATTGGGTGCTTACATTCTGGCATCAACAGAATGGCAGGGCGCTAGTATCTATCCTCCAACAGAAAAGAGCCATTACTCCGGGATAAACAACACCAAGGGAAATCAATTGCCCTGTGGCCTCATCTGACATTAGAAAAGTTGCTTCTCAGTTTCTCAGTTTCCATAATAAAGTTTATTCACAGAGAGAACTAGAGACCCCCACCAGCAAGGACAGACATAGCACATAGCACAGAAATTACGTTGCTCAATGCAGAAGGACCAAGCAAAACACTTAACTAATGCCATACCTGGGATGGTAGTGCAGTGTAAGGAGACGTTATCGGAAAGGGATGGTTCATCATTAATGGCTGCTCCTCCATACTGATCTGCTTTGCACCTATGTTCACCAGAGGGATGAAAATAAATTATGTCAACCACATCTGAAGAAACCTGAAATCAGCACATTGAAGACAAATCCACACAACCTGCCATTGAACAAACAAAGGACCAAAATGCCTTTGGGACCAGCTTCCCAGCGCCCTCTTGCAGGTAGTCTGTCCCACTGGGTTCCCCACGGAACAGTGCTGCCCAGCCATACCTATTGCACAATGATGCCAAGCCTTTGCATCCTACAAGCCCTGCTTGGCACCAAGGACTTTCTGGAGAGCAGACAGTGCCCCTGCCTCTGCCCTGGAGGCTGCAGGCTGGGCATCCCTCTCTCCCAGCTCTTCTCCCTGCACTAGTTACTGATTGTCTGCCTCAAAACACTCTTCCCTGTATTCAGAACCTAGATCCTACATGCAATTTTTTATTTTTTTTTTTTGCCTGTCCCTTGAGCTGCCTGCTTGGCTCTCATTACACAGAACTGGCAGGGAGGCTCCAGTTAAAAGAGCAATTCCTCCAGTAATGTCCAGGGCGCCTGTCTGCATCTTCTTGCAAGGGCTCCCTTTCAGTGCTCTGACTTAAATGCCAGCAGTCTTCCCGTAGTAGCAGGCTCTAAAGTCACCAGAACAAGCTGCACTTGAGCCCTCATTTTGGCTCCTTAAAAGACTTAAAAAGACTGCAGGGCCATTCCAGAAAAGCACACTTCAGTCCTCATATGCTTGCAATGAGACATATTCACACTCTGTTACACAGGGAATTTGAGATGCTTTACCTTTTTTAGCTCCTTCTGGCACTATTCTGTACACTTTATAGGGATCTGAGATGTCCAGCTGGCTTCTCTCCACCAATTCTTCAAAGTCATTGCTCTTGTTCAAAGCACACCTTAATCTTGTCTTCCAGGTAGGGGGATCTGGTTTATCAATGCCCTCTCTGAACTTTCCTTTAAAAAGAGCCCAAGCCTGGAAACATTTCAGATAATCAAAAGAGCAAGAAAAAGAAAAAAAAAAAAAAAGAAAGAAAGAAAAAAAAAGAAAAGAAAAAAAAGAAAAGAAAAAAAAAGAAAATCAACTACAAAGTACAATGCTTGAAACAGCCTATATGTGTGTGCTTATATGTGCGTGAATTTACTCCCTATAGGTTTAGGCTAAAAAAATCCAGCATGGTAAGGTAGGAAAAACAATTTAGCAGGTGCAAGGAAGGGGAGAAAACAATCCAAGATGAATGTGGAAAAAGATGTGCTGCAGTCTCACCAGCACTTAACTCCACACAGAGAAGTGCAAAAGTGGGGTCTGTCCCATGGGGACACCAGGGCGCAGCCAGGGCCACCAGCCAGGCAGCTGGCAGCAGCAGCCAATCAGCAGAACCAGCCTACAGAAGCAGGTGGTAAGGACAGGATGGTGAGGGGCATTGCAGAGCCTCCAGGCATCCCTCTTGCCCTGCCTATGTTCCACAGTCACAACCCCAGGCTGAGCCTTACCTTAAAGAGGGCAGCATCCTCCTCACGGTTGTAGTCCTGCTTGCCAGCATGCTTCCAGGGGATGCGGAAGATGCTCTTCTCATCGTTTTCCCACACCAGCCCGGGGTACTTGCCACTGTCTATCTGGTCGATCAGCCACTGGCGGAGTTTCCCGTTGCCACAGCTCACTGAATTCATCCCGCACTCGCCCGGCTCCAAGTTCATGCCACTTGTGTCAGAGGTTGGGTGGGAGTTTTTGGGGTGCCCCACCAAGATGTCCAAGCACCGGCTCTCTAGGGGGCTGTGAAGAGGGAAGAAATGGGCAGGATGGGAGAGAGGAAATCCCACAGGTCAAGTGCTGTGCAAAGTCCTCACCAGCACTCCCCAGTCCCTGATGCCACACATACCACACCAAACAGCAGCTACAGCATGCAGGGGGGCACTGAGACATGCAGGGGGGCCCTGGGGAGCCAGGGAAACATAGTACAGAGCCTCAGGAAACTGGGCACAGCCCCCCACAGCTCTCCCCAGGCACTGTTCCCGCCGCAGACTTTGACAGACTTCCCCCTGTCCCGACATTGTTTTGCATGAATATACATCAGTTTGAAATTTTCATTGCAAGTGACTTAAGGCACAAACCCCTTGTCCTGATCACAGTTCAACTGGGGGGTTACTTTTCGACCAAAAGAGGAAAAAATTGCATAAAAATTTATTTGCAAATGACAGTGCACATATGTGACATTAGACACATGTACACAATTTGGAGGGCTCCACATGCAGTTATGATTTATACGGCATCTATCTATAACATCAAAGTAGTTTTCACAAGCTCCCTTAAGCAAGACACAGTTGAACACATGATGTCCTATACATATCTACCCCTCCAACTGCTCCCAGCACTCATACATAGCAACATTCAAATCTATACATCACATATACCTAAAATTGGAAAGATGGCAACCCACGGAGCCTGGCATAAGGGCACTGTCCCCAGTGACGTGGGAGCTTGCAGCCCACGACGGAGAGGTGCACACAAGCACAGGGAGCGGCGCGGCTCTGCAGTGACAGGCACCTACTGGAAAGGTGCTAACGACGGGACACCAGTGATGGGGACCTGGCATCAGGTTTGTCCCATCAATCTGAAAAAGTGCTTGAATGCCCAAGAGTTTATTTTTGGGGGTCCTCCCCCCCTTCCCCCGCCTCTTACATCTAAAAAAGGGATTCCTCACCCAGGAATCTTTGCCTCAACACACGAGGAGCCTTTCGGAGCGCCCTGCTAGACAGGTCCACATCACTGAGGGCAGCCGGGCAGTTCCGCTCCACATCCCTTACACCCCTCGGCAGGCGCAGCATCCCCCCGGACACCAAACCCGGTCCCTCTGCATCTCCCTTGCACATGGTGCGTCTGCGGGGGGGCTCCGGGGCCGCGGCTCCCCCACGCGGGGCCCGCCGGAGCCCGCGTGAAGAGTCCAAAAAAGTAATTTTTCCCTCTTTGACTGAGCATGAAGCGGATCCCTCCCACACGTTCCCGCGACCCTCCCGAAGGCAGGGGGAACCGGCTGGGCCAGGGACCGGGTGCGCGCCTTAACCTCGGGAGCACACAGCGGCGGGAATTAGCTTTTTTGTTTTAAATTAGAGTAAAATAGAATAAAAAATTAAAAAAAAAAAAAGAAAAAAAAAACTCGGAAAAAAAAAGGCCAAAGGGCTCGCTCAGGTGCCACAGGAGTAGCCCCGACGGGGGGAAGCCAAGGCGCCCGCACCGCCCACCCCACCTCCCTCCACGTCCCGCCGGGTCCCGCGGAGGGTCCGCCGTGCCCTTGCGGCGGGCGGGGGATTCGGGGGCCCGAGGAGCTCCGCCGCCCTTACCTCTGTCGCGGCACTGGGAGCGGGCACGGGCCGCCGGCTGCCGCAGTGGCCACTGAGACGGGGCGCACGGCGACTGGGCCGGCGGCACCGGGAAGTTTCTTTATATGATGGAGGGCGTCGGGCCCGGGCTGGGGGAGGCGGGCCCGGGCCCGGAGGTGGAGCCGGCAGAGGGGAGCGGGGACTTGGCGAGCTGGAAAACATCTGAGGCAGTGACACATACCCATTGCTGGTAAACACGCGCTGCGGGCGGGAGGGCGTGCAGCCCAGCGCCCTCTCTGCGTCCCCGCTGGGTTGGGTTTTTTAAATCTATACAGACAGACACACATACATAAATAGTCCGGGGAAACTCCTACCTGTGAGAGCCGGGCTGCTTTTACTGTAAAGACCCAGCTCGCTACACCCACCAGAAACGTCCTAGACGGCGCCGGCCGGGCCCCCGGGATGCTCGAGGAGACGGCGGGGGCATCCGCCCACCCACCAAGGCCGTGCCCGGGGTCGCTACCCTCTGCTGGCACCCTCTGCGACCCAAGACGACTTTGCCTGGGCCACAGAGCCGGGATCGTGGAGGGGGACGAGGCACGCACCCGCTCCCCGTTACCCCGGGGCTCGGGCTCTCCCCGTCCAGCCTATACCGTGTTTTGCATTCCTTAAGGTGTGAAATGGGGGTCAAGATGGGCAAGAGCAGCGGCGCCGAGCCCCGCAGGCACCGAATCCCGACGGGGCGGCAGAAGCCAGAGCGGGGGCAGCAGCCGGGGCGGCTCCCGCCCTCCTGAGCCCAGGGCATGCTGTCTTAGGAAAGCCCATCTTAAGGCACTGGGACCCAAACCCACTCGCTGGCCTGCCTTCAAAGCCTCCTGCCCTAACGTGGTGGGAGCTGGTGGATGAAGGAGCGAGGTCCGGGCTTGCATGAAAGTCTCTCTTACCGCCTTTCAGGTTTCAAACACGTGTTTCATGCCACGACACTTTCTTGTTGTTGTTCTGTTCTAACGTCTCCAACACACATCCACATCCTTTCTGCTGTAACGTATCAGATCAAAAAACCAGTCATCGTGCACTGTGCTGGCAGGCTGCCGGCGTGGAGGGTACGCACAGAGTTTAGGATATTAATTGCAAATCTTCAACGCCATCTTCTGAAATTTAAATGTAATTATCGCCACGTTTTGAGGGAGAAGTGAGAACTGCAGGCATTTTTAGATATTGGGTTTATAACCACACCATCCATCCTCTAAAAAAAGAACTGGCAGTGCCCATCTGAAATCTTTTCAGTTCTGAGTTAAGGCACCTTTGAAACATTAAAATACATCTTTGAGATTGGAGGTGACTGCCACCATAAATCAAGATGAGCAACCACAGCTTTACCAAAAGGCATCTGAAAGACTTTCTAAAAATCCAATTTCAATTCCTAGGGGTAAGATTGTGTGGTATTACTCAGGGCGCCAGCTGTAATTTCACTAAGTATAAAACCATCTTGAAATATATCACTGTAAAAGGAACACTTCTAAAGTCTTCTATTTTGCAGTTTTTAAACTAGCAAATTCTGAGCCAGTGCGAAACATGCAGATTGGATCCGCATTAGGTCAAGCCCTTCAGGAGAAAAATAAAAACTTTCTTTCTCAAATGCTAGAGAATATTTAAAAAAACCAGTTGCTCTTGTCCAAAGAAATCCATGTGTAGATAGCAAAGTAGATGAGCTGCACATTAAGAGAAGATAAAGTCAATCATAAAAACTCTGGAGAGAACATATTTAGAAAATTTCCTGGCTGGCTGGTTGGTTGCTGTCTTTGTGCAGCAAGAACTCTGTTACTAAACTATCACCAGTTGCCTGAATGTTAGAGAAGATGATTCAAGCCAGACCCTATATGTACACTCGGCCTTTGCAAATCAGTCTGCCCATGAACAAGACATGCTAATCTCATTAGCTTTGCTGACTTTGTTGTTTGGGGTTTCTGGACATCAACCATTTCCATTTAAGATGGCAAAAGTATGTAGGACTCCCAGTAGAAAACTCTGATCATTAACACAACTGCAGTGTCTCCACTGCAGCAGTGCACCAGTAAACTTCTGTTGGGTGCTTTTTGCATATACTGAGACAATTCCTCCCTAACCAGCCTTGCTAATACCTCACCACCCATTCATCCTTTTCTAGTGTTTTCCACAACATTCTGAGTGCCTGACTCTTCAAACCTTATCCAAAAGCCCTGGTGCCTTCATGGAAGTTTTCTTAGTGACTGAATTGAAGTCCCCTTGTGAAAATGCTCTTGCTGCTGTTTAACCACGGCAGTCACCACTGGGCCCCCTGTTTTTCACACTCTTAAGGTCACACTGACTAAAGGCATACCAGGAAAAGTGACTGTTTCTTCTCAACAGTCGCTCACAAGCCCTCAGCACATAGAAAGATGGCTTCTGCTTTCACCAAACCCCTCTGAAGTCCCAGCTGACTCACCTGGGAATTGCACCAAAGGCAGAAAAGCAAAGAGAGATGTCAGCTCAGAGCAGCTGCCAGGGACTCTCTGAAATGAGTCCCTACGGAAAGGGGCAGTGCTGAGCCAAAGGGCACAAATGTTAAATGCACTTGCACCCAGAAGTGTGTTTACTCCTTCTTTCCTTCAGGAAGGTTGCCCTTCCTCTCTGGCTTCAAAGGCTCTTCTACCTCCCTAAAATACCACTGGGTTAACGCAGACTCTAAGCCAGGGGGACCTGCTAGAAATATGCCAAAGGCAATATGTCTGGCACTGGACATATTGAGGACTGTGGCTCATTGAGGGGCTCTGTCTGCACCAAAGACCATGAAATCCCCTTGGGCACCAGCACAGGGGGAGTTCCTTGGTGCGGAAGAGGAACCTGCTGAGGGGAGTGAGGGGTGCTCACTCCCTCATGCTGCTTCCTGGGGTGGGGGAGCTGCACTGGTTACACTGGCCATCCATCTACCCGTGGCTCTGGTAGGAGTGTGCTTGTGGCAGTGGGTCCCAGTGAGTCTGGCCCCCTGCACTCCTGCTGCAGCCCAGAGCAGATCCACCGGTGAGCAGGACCACAGCAGCGAGCTCCTTCCCCAGTGGTTCAGCTCTCCTCTTGAGTGAAGACCCTGACCAGGGCTCTTCAGGAACCCAGCAAAGCTTGTGCTGAAGCTCTTAACCAATGACATCGGTAAATGCATTTTCAAAAGTGGATTAAGCCCCTAAAAGAGGTTTTGGAAAGCACACAGCTACGTGTCTACATCTTTAGCTGTCCCAAAACCCCTTTCCTGAGATGGAGGTATTTCAAGGACTCAACACCTTGCTGTTGGCACAGGTTTCTACCAGGGGGTCTTCTTCCCTCAGAAGTCCTTGCCAATCCCTGGTTGCAAGTCCCTGTGGAATTATGTCCTCTGCTGCCCAAAGCAGCAACGCAACTTGGACCCCAAACAGGGACACTAGTAAAGCCTCCCAGCAGCACAGCTCAGTCAACAGCTCTGAGGCATAGGGTTGAGTTCAAAAGTCATTTATACGTCAGAAAGACCTCTGTGGATGTAATTGAATTCAGAGATACTGTGGAAATTCAGAGCAGATTCCCAATTACTTTGATTTGTTCCAGCAAAGCACCTGCTCTATAAGCAGTCTAACAAGAGCCACAACAGACAATTTTAAGCATCTTCTCCTGTAGTAACTTCAACTTCTGGTGTCGTAAGAACTCCCTTCCCATTTTGGAAGGGTATTTACAGTTCCTCCATTTAAAATAGTGACCCCTAAGCCAGTATTAATCTGTCATATATTTTCCATAATACTAATTGCAGAGACATTTTAAGCTATTAGAAATAAACTAAACTGGCAAGCATAGCTATGTCTTTTAAGCAGAAAAGTCTCACAGCCCAGTTGATAATTATTTTGGGTAGATCTGGTGTATGTTTTGTTTTCTTTTCCTATATTTTCTTCTGCTTCCTAGCCAAGAATATTTCAAGCCAGTTTTCATTAGGCTGCTTTCATGGTACATCAGCCTGTGTGCGGGACTGAAAGAGCCCTTCACCACACTTTGAGATATCTTTCCTAACTTTGAGATATCATAGAATCATGGATTCAGTTAGGTCGGAAAAGACCTTTAACATCATCAAGTGCAACTGGAAACCTAGCATTGCCAAGTCCACCACAACATAAGACAATATATTAACTAAAAACTCTATTTTTTAGAAACATCTGCAAATTAATATCAGATAAAATGGGATTGCTATTCTGTGGCTTTCCTTTGAAGGGAAAACAGGTTGGCACGCACATCCAACCAATGTGGCATACAAGCAGCAAAGCACCCTTCCCTGATGCCATATCTCCAGGAACTTGGAAACCCTGGGTTAACACCTTCACATCCACAAACTAACAGCAAAATTTTTATGGATTTACCACTCCTCAGGAAAGGAGGCTTCTAACCTCCTGACTGAGCAGCCTCCCCACCTCCCCACAGATTAAAGCAGTTTAATCTGTGCTAGTCAGACTACTTTCAACAGGAAGCAGCAGCCATAAATCTAAAGAAAAAAGAAAAATTATGGGAAAAGAAAAAAATTGTAATCAATTTCAAATAAAGAAATAAGGAAAGCATAGTTGCCGTCATTTAACACAGTGAATTTCTGAAAATTTCTGAACATAAGAATGTATTTAAGAAGACTATATTTGTTTTGTCTTGAGATAACGATTTAATTTACATGTAGTCATTACACAGTCTCTGCCTGAGCAGCTGACATGTCGGTGACCTTCAGCTCTCTCCCAGTTCTACCCGATGAGTTCAGGCAAGGGAAGGAGCTATCTTCTTGGGGAGATAAGCATCACAAGGGTCATGCTCATTCACTTGATGCTGAAAGGAAATCTTTGCTCTTACCTACTTTGCTTTTTCTTATTTCTTTGCATTTGATTGAAGAAACTGAAAGTTACCAGTTTTGTTAAAAGGAGAAGCACTCAATTTTTTTAAAAACTCAATTTTTTACCAGCCACCATTTCGATTCTTTAAAATGTGTTGTACTAAATAATAGTAAGTACCAGTAGCAATCCCTGTTTTTTAAAAGACCAGGATCTGTCTGGGGCAGGTTCTAGCTTTTAAAATAAAAACATAAAGCTAAACATGAAGTATTGCTGCAGGAATTTAAAATTTACAACACATAAAACCTCTATCATGGAAGCAGATCAAGAAAAAAAAATCTTTTACCAGGTTATTTTTAAAGAATAATAGAGAACTCTTTTAGAAAAACTTTCGTTTAAAGTTGTTCCATTTTCATATGAAAACTCAAAACCTAAGGTGCTTGATATTTGACAAAATAGACAAAAAAATTGTTAGAACTCTCTTTTGAAGGTTTTAAAATTTACATGTTTTTGTTTGCTTATCATAGAATATTTTACCAACCTTTATTTTTGTGCTTTCTGGTTGGTTTGCTTTTAAGTGCAAGAAAGATTTCGTTTATACAAATCAGCCAGCTCTGGTGCTGGCCAAGAGATGTTGACAGCAGCCTTTCTCTTAAATAGTTTCAGACTTCCATATCTGCATGGCAGCTATCAAGAACTGCCCGGGATGAGGCAAGGGAACCATGGTCTTTTGCCAGTGATGTGAAGCACCACATGGCCATGTGTCCCCTATTCTCTGGAGTAAGAGGTCCAGCTCACTGCCACTTGGCAAGTGTTACCCTTCATCCAGTGAATGAGGTAAATCCAAATTATAGGAATTTTAATTTTTTTTTCCATATCCAACCTCCTTTATTTGCAAAAAAAGATGGGACTCACAGGGGATTAGATTTCAGACCATCAGCCCACCTGACCAAATTTCTCCAGCTATGTTGTGTCCTCAGAGTATTCGCCATAAATGCAGTTTACAAACTGCACTCAAAGACATCTCAAATGTGACTAGCACTGACAAAAACCACTTATTGCATCTTGATCACCAAAGAAGTTAAACCAAGCTCTCCCCAGAGAAGAGAAGTGGGACTGCTCCAGAAGGGGTACCTGATCTGAACATGATTTATTACAGCGAAGAAGAAGGTAACAGCTGAATTCAGACCCTTGGAAACACTCCCTTTTTGGAGTCCGTTTCCAAACTGTGGGACACACAGGGAGAGGGCCAGGGGGACTGTTGTCAAAATGGGACAAACGTACAGCTGGTGACAGGGGCACTGCCACTTGAGTGCCTAGGCTGAGACACTTCCAAGATCACTCTCTTGAGTCCGTTCCTCCAGCAAGAAAAAAGTGACTTTCCTGGGATTTGGAGAGCACTGAGTACTGGCTGGCACATTGTTTGATTCCTGGCACGTTTTGAGTTCGTCAAGAGTCTGTGGCTGGATGACACGCCAAGTGTTGGACACCCCAGGATGCTGTGAGGCCCATGCCCAGGGGAAGGAAGGCTGCTGATGTGACAACTTTAAGTGCTTTTTGCTTTAACTGATAGTTGCCAGCTTTCATACCAGCAAATGTAAGGAGTGTGCTTGGATTCCTTAGTATCTAAGTTCAAACCCATATGATTTCCTGGGTTCAAAAGATCAACTTGGTTTTGTATATTTTCAGGTTGAGGTTCCACTTCAAAGAAACTGAGCTGCAAGGAGCTCAGTTAAATCAGAAAATGACTTACAGAGGGCAGGGATTAGGGTGGTACAACAAGAAAAATCACTGAAAACTAAACACTGAACATTAAAAAAATCCACAGGAGATATGTTGCATATGTATCATCCATTCTTCTCCTACTACCTACTACAATTCTCTACTAAATATAATACTGAGTTTTCTGTCATTTTAAATTGGAGCGTCTTTCTGAAAAGCAATGCAAAGCAAGAATTTAAATGATAGGGAAAGGAACTCAGGTGGGAGGGAGCTTTGGGAAGTTTCACGAAAGTCATAGAGGTGGCTGCCACTAAGATTTCTCTGCTTTAAAGAAACTGGGAAGGTCTCCAGTGGCACACTTGTGGCACATACAACCCTTTGGAAGGAGCTGTAGAATTTCAAACATCCATTTTCATCCTATGTTGATTAGTGAGGGGTAAATCCTCAACCTGGACTTACTGAGCAGATGGTGATGAGATGCAGATAGCTGTGAGAAGGAGGTGGTGATGGTCTGGCAGTTTGTGTTACGTTCTTCTTTTTGATAGACAAAAGAGGAACTCAAAGCCCCAAAGGAAAAATAATTAGTGAGCAAGGGAGGCTATAATATAAAGTATTTAAAGAAAAATTCCCTTATCAATTGCTCTTCCCTAGGCAGCAGCAAAAATAACCTGCCTGTGTTTTTCTGTTGAGGAGAGACCTGGCTCATCATTCACAGGGGCACAGCATGAGTTTGGTTGTAATCTAGAGAGAGGGAGTGAGCGAGCCCTAAATGAATGTACAGTGGTATTTCACTTTGAAAAAAAGCATGTCAGCCCTACTAGATGTGCAGAAGAATGATCTAAAAGGAAACAGGTCTTTGTAAGCAAGAATTTCGGTGGAGGGTGAGAATGGGAGATAGCAAGTACATCCAGTCAGAATTTCTCCTGCTATCAATGATCAGTCTAGCATGTACATAAACTGGTGAATACCTCCTAAAAGTTTTCAAAAACATGTAACACCTTCATTAGCTGTAACACCAAATGCAACCAAACATCAGCTGTAACACCAAATGCAACCAAACATCAGCACAGCACTAGATGAACTACTCAGAGGTTTCAGCTCCAGCTCTTGGATCAGGAGGCCCCACAAAGCACTACACAGGTAAGGTGTCCTGGGCAGGGGGTTTGGTGCAAGATCTTGCAGGGAGAATTCGTCCCTCTACAGTCCTGTGACAACTGGGACATTTGTGTTACAGTCCTCCTTGCCAGGTACTTTTATAAATGAGAGGGAATGAGTGTGGAGAGCACTTGACAAGCTCAAAGTAACCTGTCTCTCCTGCAGTGTCAGCATCTCTTGGCCTAAGACAGCTTTGGCATGTGTTTTCTCTACCATGGAGTAGAGTGGAAGGAGCAGCATAATCAGGCTTCTCCTCCTCACTGATGCTTGATCCCTCCAGGCATGGGGTCAGGTAGAACAAGAAGGTTGTGGCAGAACTCCTCAGGGCTCCTCACCTTGCGCTGCACCCCATGCAGGAGCCGGCTGCATGGAAACCTGCCAGGGAAGAGGTGGAATGTAGAGGCACAGGTGCTGCCCAAACATCAGCCTGTGGCTGGGACCAAGGGCTGCACTGCTTCTCTGCTGGCTGCCTGGTGTTCTTCTCCCCCATGGCTGGTAAAGGGAGGCTCAGGAATGCTTCTCCTTGCTTGGAGAGCCCATCACCACAGTGCTCGTAGAACCTTATTTCCAAAGTTGCTGAGAGCATACCAAAGTCTGCAAAGAGCAAGTAGACACTGGGTAATGGAGGATAAAACTATGGAGTGTGAGGGATAATACACAAGAGCTGAAACACTGCCAGAAGACGTGAGGAAACTTCACAACATTGTGACATTGTGGCCACTTCAGAAAAAGAGACTTGGCTGCTTTTGGAAATGTCTCCCTGAACAATGAATATGTGAAATTATAGTAACAATACATTATTACATCTCCTCTCACCTTTCTCCACTTCAGATCACAGCAAGTGTAGAGCTGCATCCACAATTGTCTCATCAGGAGAGTAGCATTTGGGACCACCAAAGGCAGATTTGCAAGGGTAGAGGTGGAAATTTTCCATGGCAGTGAAGTGCTGCTTTCCTTCTAGTAAAAAATACTCCCCTTTTTAGACATGTTGCCCACATGGCTTTATTTCACTTTATCTCAGGAAAATCCTGAATATTCTCTTGATTTCACCTGACAGTTGATGCTGGCCCACTGTGCCTTCTGAGGAGTAAGCAGCTGCAGCAACTGTTGACAGCCAATGCAGCCTGGATGGCCTCTTCCAATAACTTTTATACCAGGTTGCTCTTTTCTAATGGTGAAAAAAAGAAGAGATCTCTGCATGCATGGCTGCCCCTGGTTAGCATGAACAGGAAGGATGCTCTGAAGGGTGACTTACTAGCATGGGAGAATGCTTCCCTTTTGAAGCAAAATAAATTTTTTCACATTGTCAGTGATGCAAGCTTCACCACATACACTTCTGCTGAAGGTGCTGCATGCTAGACAACACCAAGAAATTCCCTCACCCACTTAGCATTACTCATTTTGTTACATAATTTTTTTTTCCTTTTGCTGCAGACTGGGTCAATAAATACATGACCCTTAAAAAAAAAACAACCAACATCTGTCTGTTGTGCTTCTTTATAGTAAATGTAATTCTGGCTGTGACTGAGCGGGAAGGCACCACGGACTACTGGTCCAAGCAAGATGGATAACTTGCCATTGGTTTTACTGCAGCACCTCAGGCCCATCATGGGACAGTTTATCCTTCATTATCACCTCTGGATATTCAGACCTACCAGACTTACAAAGGCCTTTGAAACCCCCTTGCAGTGCTCCCCAGCTGTTACTGCCAAGAAAGGACACAAGTCGCTGCCGCTGGTTGCTGTAAGGAGCATATTGTCAAATGTGCTAGGTTGCTTTAAAGTTTTCTTTCACAGACGTTTTCTTTCACAGACGTACGGTCCTTGCAGATGGGAGAACTTATGTGTGATATGAGAAGTAAGATGAAATCACATTGCATCTCTGTGTAAGGCAAAATCCTGTTACATCCCTGTTGCTGCATTAGCCTTTCCCCCATGCTGGAGCTGCAACTGGACTTGAGAAGGGGCGGGGGGAGGTGGAAAGAAAGAAAGAAAGAAATGACCATTTGATGGCCTTAAATTGCTACTCAAAGCATCGAATGCCAGATCCTGCTGTCAATGAATTGGAGAGGAGTTTCCCCACTGGCTTCACTGGGAACAAAGTGTCCAGGCCAGGAGCTGCCTGTTGCACAGGGACAGACAGTCCCAGTCCTACCAGTGCAAGGGGCTGCCTACTGCTACACTGCCCTAGCAGCTGTGAATTATGAGGTTTCCCTCCCCAGCTGCAAGGCAATGACTTTTTAAAAGATTTTTTGAAAAGGACAGACAGCAGCATTTGAGGGGATGCAAACAAAATTCCCTGCTGTCACAGTGCTTCTTGAGTAATAGTAAATGCTCCACATAAAATGGCATATGTATTGGGCTTCTGAGGCATCTCTGGGGTGAGGACTTTACTGAGGCACAGTTACTTCCAAGTCTCCACAGCACTGGCAGCATCATATTACTAACAGCAGTCTCAGGACACAGCTTCAGTGTTGTTCCCTATCCATCTAAACTCCAGCCTGAAACCTAGACCAGTAACCATTTAATGTTTGATATATCTCAGTATGATAGAGAGCAGTGCCTAGGTAGCCCAGTTGTCCTATGTCTGGGATAGGTGTGCACTTCCACATCAAGCAGTCCTCTTAAATAGAGCCTGGGAGATCTTCAAGGACTGGTGCTTATATTTTATAAGGCAAATGAGGAACACATCATATATTGTTGGAGAAGCAGGCTGTCCTCATTAGGAAAAAAAAAGTATCTGACAGAGTACTCAAAAACATCATTATTGCTGCCCAAGGCTCATTTGGAATCCATATTACAAGGGCTTTGCTTGGGACTAGTTCTTTCCTCTTCCCTCAAAGGTCCCCTTGATTTTGATGCTTGTCAGAGATCAAAAAGGATCCTTTTGGCAACCCTCAATCTATAAATTTACACTTTAAAATATTAAGTCACATTTCCAGAGCACAGAGGCCATCCAAAGAAGGTTCATAAGGCATAGCAAGATGTTACAGCATGGAAAAATGATCCAGAGTGGCACAGAAGAACCAGAGAGTCACCTCCGTCTTCAATTCATGTATACACAAAGCAGCTACAGCACAGAGGATTGATAACTAGTGTAGATGGCTCCCAGTGCCTTGGGGTGAGGATAATTGTTGGTGCCCCTAAACCGCACAAAGCAAAGGATCTGATGTTATATCTGCAAAACTGAGAAAAACTGTTCATCTCAGTGCACTTTCATGAAGCTCCTCAGAGCTTAAGGGAGCAGAGGTTGTCCACCTGCAGCATAATCTACCAGCTGCATTTTTTGGTTCCTTTCACCTCTCCACATAGGCAGGAGTTTGAAATAGGAAATACCAATACCAAGAGTGGAAGCTGGGCCTAGCTTCCCACTGCTCAGCAGAACATCAGAAGTCAGAATGGGCTCATGTAGCCAAGTCTGCAAGTCCAAAATCTTAGCATGGAATCATGGAATACCAGGTTGGAAGGTCTCATCTGGTCCAACCTTTCTTGGCAAAAACACAGTCTAGACAAGATGGCCCAGCACCCTGTCCAGCTGAATCTTTAAAGTGTCCAACAACTGGGGAATTCAGCACTTCCCTGGGGAGATTATTCCAATGGTTGATTCTTCTCACTGTGAAAAATTTCCCTCTTGTGCCAATTATAGTTTCCCTAGGAGTAACTTGTACACACTACCCCTTATCTTTGCCATGTGACTCCTTGTTAAAAGGGAGTTTTCATCTTCATTGAAGCCACCCTTTAAATACTGGGGCATGGTTGTTCACAGAACGGCAAACTACTAGAGAGGCATACTAGTTGTTCACAGAATATATACCTGAGTTGGAAGGGACCCACAAGGATCATCAAGCCTAACTCTTAAATGAATGGCTCATACAGGGATCAAACCCACAACCATGCAACAACTGTGCAAATCTCAGTGTTGGTCAATGGTGACAAGGTTTCCCCTAATCCTTTTTTTCTCAAGGCTGAACAAACCCAGTTCTCTCAAACTTTCCTCATATGTAAGGCTGCCCAGGCCTTTGATCATCTTTGTGGCCCTTCTCTGGACCCTTTACAGACTGTCCACAGCTGTGGGGACCAAAACTAAGCAGAGTATTCCAGGTGCAGCCTGACAAGCACTGATTACTGTGGGATAATGACTTCTCTATCTTTGATGGTGATGCCCTTGTTGATGCAGCCCAGCATCCCATTGGCTTTCTTTGCCACAGCAGCACAACGCTCACTCATCTTGAGCTGCTTGTCCACCAGGACCCCCAGGTCCTTTTCCCAGCCAGGTAGATCCAGTCTGTGACAGATGCCTGGATTATGTTTTCTCAGGTGCAAGACCTTACACTTGTCCCTGTTAAACTTCGTAAGGTCCTTGTTCACCTGCTCTTCCAGTCTATCCAGCTCTTCCTGCAGGGTGGCTCTCCCTTCCAAGCGTCCACTTCCTCTCTCAATTTGGTATCATCAGCAAATTTCATCAGAGTATCCTTGATCCCATCATCCAGAGCACTTATGAGAGTATTGAACAGTGTTGGGCCCAATATTCCTCACCAATGCATTCATGCTCTCTCCGCATATTCCTACTCCTCACAGGAAATATTGGAATGGTGCTGTAACCGTTGCATTTTCAAGTGCAGTTTACTGACAGCCAGTTTGTGCATACACTCTAGGCTAAAACCATCAGTTTGGTTAGTCATCATGTTTTCATTATTGGGTTTGGGGATATTTTTAGTGCATTGAGATACAACAGTCAATGAAATTCTCAAAGAAGTGTCCTTTTCCTTTCACCTTTCTGATTGCACATAATAGTAGCCATCTTTTCTGCCCTTTCAGAAAATCCAGAACAAAAATTTTACCTCACTGTATCTTTCTCAGGAAAATTACACAGTTCCTGAAAGTTTCTCCAGCTTTTCCTTCCAGCTCCCACAAGTGCTGCAATTTGCTTACAGAGCTTTTTCCTTGTGATAAAGCGGCAGTAAACCAACAGAACAAAATCAAAGCCTTTCTTGGCTTTTCTCTAAAAACATCATTATGCTTTTCTCTTAATTTCACTGAGCCAGACCACTACAAACCCCATAAGCTTATCTGTTATGACTGTTCACCTCCAGGGACTTAACAAGCATGCACCATGGCTGTCCAACACTAACAGTGTTAGAAACTGAGAATCATTGATGCAAAGCTCCAGAAGATTGTAGGAAGAAGAGATTTCATGACTAGCCGAAGTCATACAATAACTACAAGCTTTTCTTTTCCATTAAAGGTTCTGTGTTACTTTTAAAGACAATCACAGCACATATCTGCATAAGTCAAAGAACTCTCATTTTTCTTGTTCCTGCAATCAGACGCCAGGACTTCCAACACACCACCTTGCTGGAAGATCTTCTGAAACCTTAAGACTGGGATATATTACATCAGTAGCCTTGTTTAAATAAAACAATTACACCTCTATAGAGGGGATCTTAATAAAATCTTCTCACATCTAATTATTATTTACAGGTGGAAGGGAAGGAATACCCTAACAGGGGTCTTCCTTTTTCTGACTATTACTTCCCTCTGGGACCAACTTTGCATCTGCAGGGCCTGACAAAAATCATCCCTGAAATGTGAAGTTGCTGTTCAATAAAGCTGCAACAACATGCGACAGACCAAGAATATTGATCACCTTCCTTTGAAGGATGGCCAGAAAACAAAACTGCCAAAAGCATCGTTGACTTCTGAATATGTGCATTAAAGGCTTATCTTAGGATTGCACTCAATGTTTAAAGCTTCCCCTCCGGGTCTTCAGGCTAATCGTCTCCCAAACAGAACCAATTCAATATTACCCATGCACAGTTAGCTCCCAGTTGCCTGGGGTTCGGCTCATCCAGTTTGCCAGGAAACCATGGCATGGGTCTGTACTCAGCACAGCCTGAGCTGGGCGGAGTCGTTACCTTAGGCCTCGCCTGTCTCTGTGCATTCAGACATGGCTGTGTCCAAGCTCATCTCTGGGAAGCCAGGGCATGCCATGTCAAAGCATAGAGCCAGCTGCGATGCAAAGGCAGGCAATCCTCATCACTGTGCAGGTTTTACTCTAGGCGATGGAGACACAACCATATTTATTACCATTTCCCAGGAGAATATGGCCATTTCAAGATTTCCTTCAGGCATCATCTTTGGTGTCTTGTACTGAAATAGCATTTCTAGAGTCTCATTCCATCCCTTCTCAAAAAAAGTGCTCCTTAACTGCAACCTAACACTACTTAGAGAAGGCTCCTGCTTACTTTAATTGCAACCTCCTGTTTAAAATATCCACTGGTCATTTGCCCTCCCTCTCCCCCAACAAGCACACAGGTGGAAATTCTCTGCTCAGAGGTTCACAGGACTTCATGAAATATGAAATTAGAATATGGCTTGTTTAAAACAGCTACCAATGCCTTCCTTCTGCAGCCCACAAAGCATTCTTGTAACCAAAGCCACAAAAAAGGAGGTATTTTTAAATGAGCCGTGTGGATTGATTCACTGATTACTGTCTCTTCCTCCCCTTTATTGCTTCCCATCAGAGCTGGCAAATCACTCTCAGAACACTCACCAAACCATGTTCTCCCTACTCTTACCTCTACTATTTCCCCAGCCTGGTCCCCACACAAGTTATTTTCAGTAGGTAAATCATCTATTAGTTTCTAACCACCCTAATATACATGCTTCAAATTAAAAATGGATTAAACTGTTCAACTTTGTTGAACAAATGATCAGCACGGAGTGCAGCAACTGTCTCCATTCAGTCTTGAAGGGAGGGAGGAAAGCCTGGAGGGATTAAAGGAACCCTAATCACCCAGCTTAGCAGTGGAGGTAACATCAAGGAGACTTTGGCCGTCAGTAGAAACACAGAGGCTTCTCCAATACACCATTTGCACCTACTCTGGCTCGAAATTAAAGGTTTTCCTTTTTAACCACATTGCCCACAGCAGGTGCTGCAAGTTCCCCAACACTGCATGGAGTTCAATGTTGCAAGGCACGGAGACCCCCAGATCACTCAAACTGATGATTGGAGGGTCAGTCCCCACGCACTGACCTTCCCTCAGAAATGACCTGAGAAGCAGCACTGACTGCATTTCACACAAGTGCAATGCATTCAGAGAAAAACAGTTAAGTCAAGGGAGAGTCCTTTGCTCTGCTGCCTGGAGTTTCCAAGCTGTCTTTGGAAATGAATCAAATTCATGTCTTCCATGAAACAAAAGTCCAAAAGTAGCAGCAGCAGCTTGGCGAAGGAGGCACTAATTTTTGTTCATCCTCCAGTTCTCATCTGCCATAACAGCTTTTATTAGATGTATTCATCACGGTATTCACCATATGCACTTTTTTTCCAGAACAAGCCTAGAGCAAAATCAGGGAAACACTTTTTTTCTGTCATCATAACCATATATCCAAAGTATAGGAAACACTGCAGAATTCCCCCTGCCCCATTTTTTTTTTTTGCCTGCAGACTTTTTCCTGGAGTGCACAGAATGTATTTCAGCACATGCATCAGCAGCTTTAACCACGTTACCCTTAGGTATTCCAATGCTTTAATTTTTATACCATATGCTATTCCTCCTCTGCTTGCCGCCCACCCCCCACCCCCCATCGCTCCTGAAATCACAGGCATACTACGTATCCCTACCATTTAATTTTTACCTGAGATTTTATGTTCAACCAATGTACTAGTGGGATGAATTTCATTTAGGGCAGTCACAACCAGAATTGCTGTGGACCTCTTCCACTTCACTCCATTTTTTTCCATCTAGAAATTATGACGTCTTCACTTTATGTGATTCATATTTAAATACAGCAGATGGAAGCTGGAGGAATAAGACCCCAAATTTTCCCTACCCACATCAACATCCAACTACCATCCTGTGCAGCACAGAACTTCATATGCAGGTGGGATGAAGATGTTGACAAAAAGCAAGAAGCCACCACAGCTTCTTGCCCTGCTTCAGAATCTGTTACAAACGTATTTTAACATCCCTCAGATAGAGGGCAGATACTTCATTTAACAATACACAACCAACACTGATGCAGTGCTTTTCATCAGAGGCTTCTCAGAGCTGTGCCCAGGAAAAGTCATAACACTGTTTCCTGATTTTATTAGAAAAATTAAGCGAACCAAACTGAAACAACTTGCTAAGTCACACAGCAAGTTGCAGGAGATATAGTATCAGAATCCCATATGCTTCTCAGTCCAGAATTTTATGGATTGGACAAAGGTGACTGACTCAGTATGCCTTCTTGACAAGTCAAAACCACAAGTTCTTTTCTTCAAAAAGGACTGTGGAAATTTCTAGCCTGTCTTACTGCATCAGAGGTGTTCTTGTAACCCTTTCTATGCTATTTTTAAAATTTATGTTCATTATCAGGGAGGTATAATTCTAAGGGAGAAAAGGCAACCTAGAAATACGTGAGATCTGCCAAGGCAAAGATTGATGTAAGGTGACCAACCCAGGAAAATTAAGGTCAAATCTACAAGAAAAGAAAATACGGTTAAGGAGGAGGAGTATTTAAGCTCCTTTGAGTGACGGCAAAGCCCAGAGTGCACTTGTAATGAATTACTATATTACATTAATATACACTAGTGGGTATACCTTTTCCCTTTCCTCCCCCAAAGCTGCTATTGATGGTTAGGCTGAGAGTAATATGGCCTTACCCAGCTGAGAAACAGCAGAGTTATAATTGCACAGCCTCCAAGATATGCAGAAATGCAAATTTTTGTCTGTTTTTCTCTTTTCTTCTTTTGAGACACTGAGGGATTTCATAAGTGTTTGTTTTGGTTTTTTTTCTGGGAAAGATACATGTTGCAGACTTAATTTGCAAAGACTTCCAAAATGCAGTTCTTGGAAAAATATGCAGTGAGCATGCATGCACATAATTCTGACACCTTCAACATATTTCCTCTAAGAACAGGGCAGAGTTTTTCCCTATTTAGAAACTTTCCACAAAGTCCCATATTACCTTAAAATAAAAGGAATTGAGAGAATGAAGTAAAATATTTGAAATCAGCAACCTGCATAGGGTGCTGGTCCACCAATGAAACATGGCTTTTTGGCACAAAAATAAAAGTTACATATCCCTTTCTAATTTTTTTACTGTCAAGTTTAACACTGTCATGGATCAGTGTTACTTATCCAAAGCATCCAGTGCTGTACAGGAGCCAGACTGCCATAGAAGATGACAACATCCCACAGAAGTCATGTCAGGCTTGGCAAACAACCATCACAACCATAACAGGACAGATACACAAACACCAGAAGCATAGTTATTAACACAATTATAAAATCAGCAACATGAGCATTTTTGAAATATAAATACACATTTAGAGGAAACAAATTGTTTGCAAGCCACACTGTGGCACTCACCCTGACTCAAGAGTTTTGGGATAAATACCAGTTATTAAAACAAAACAAAACCAAACAAAAAACCTGCATACACACAGAGAAAAAAAAAAGGTAAAGGATGGGAGGAAGGGAAGAAATTCAATAAATTGTAACAAAAATTTCATCCCCTGTATCCGAAAAATTAAATAAAATCTCACTTGCTTTCAGAGAAAGAAGGGAAGTAAGGGAAGAGAGAGAACTGGAACTCAGACTTTCAAAGGGCCCATTTGTAAATCCATTGCCCAGCTCTAACACTGCTTTGCCAATGCCTGTGTGAATAACAACCCATCAAGCAAACAACCTATAAGCACTGTGCACTTCAAGTAGCTTTGACGTCTTGGTTCTGATCTCTCCATTCATTGTTCAATAAAAAATGGGGGCCACAAACCTGCACATTCATAATTGTCTCAACTGAAATGGAAACTGGGTGCAGGCCTGGCTGAAAAATCCCATTTTTTGAGACAGTTTGAAAATGAGTTTTACTCCCAGTTTACTGCAGATGTGTTTGGCTCACACGAGCAGAACTGAGTCTCCTACAAGGACTGAGCTATGCAGCTGCTCAGTGGCAAAAAGGCACCTCCTGCTCACACTTCATTAGCTGCCCACTCCTAATATTTACACTAGAAACTACACAGAAACTACAGGAAGTCACCTTGCTACTCACAAGCTACTCACTTTTGTTAAACTGTGCTTAGCATAACTCACTAGAGCAAAGCACACATTCAAACATGTATAATGAAAAATTTGTGCCCTGGCTGAGGGCAGAATAATAATGCTGGACAACAGCAATGAACTAGTTAAGTACAGGAGCTGGGGCACATGGAAAACAACTCATGTTTGAAAGCTCTGCTGAGAACAAAGTGTGAAAATAGCCGTTCCTGTGGCATGCTTTGTGTCTCCAGGGGTATCTACAGAAACACTGCACAGTGCAACATCATCTTCCTCATGCTGTCGAATATTTTCTAAAGATCATCACCATTTTCCCTCTGCCGATACAATCTTCTTGAGGAGATGGAAGGATTCTCATAATGTGCTGGCAAAGCCATAACTCTTCATCAGGTTATGAGCACCAGACATGCAGGTTTGCCCTCTAGTTCCCTCAGCTGACTGCAAGGTGGGACAGGACTACAGGAATCAGATCAGAACGCCACTTTCCAGAACTCACAACAGTTACATGTAACACTGGAGGGAACTAGACACAGAGTTGGGAACAGTAATACGGCACCATGGCTGCAGGACAATTTTTGCATGTGATTTGGGTAAAAATTACCCTTGAAAAGTACTAAGTGGTCAAAACGAAGACAAAGCAGCAGTGCATTTTTCATTTGGAAACTGCTATTTTCCTTTAGGGCAGGGGAAAGCCTCCTCTAAAACTTATAAGGTTTTCCTAGATCACAAGGGATTATACTTTAGACATGTTTTCTGTCTCATCATTGCTTTAGCACATGTATCTAAGACATTGCTATGGAAAAGAGGTGGGAGAAAGGAAGTAATTACACTACTAATTCAAGTGTCATATAGCTGGTTGCATTGAATTTTAAAGCCTTTTCACAGAAAGACAGGAAGAGGACTGAAACATTAATAAAATCCCATTTACACTCAAGATGAACTGCAACATATTATGAACAAAGTGCATCCATCACTTTCAAAGCTATCTACAGACACATTTACTTTATTCTAGTGGAGGCTACAACTAATTAGTTGAGTCCCCAAGATCCCTTAGGAAACACCAGCCACACATTCCCAGTATATAAACTAACAAGTGCTGGGAGAGGAAGGAAAAGGCAAAAAGAAAAGACTCAAAACTCACTGTGCCTGAGCATCTAACTGCCTTCATGATGAGGGAGTCCCACTGCAAGAACAGTTCAGCCTTCAGCAATGACTAAAGTGGACATGAGATTTGGCCATGAGATACTTAGGCACGACTGATCATATTTTCAGATTGGTGGGCATTTTGGTTTGTTTGGCTTTTTTTTTTTTATTGTCCAAATGTCAGAATTACCCTCTTAGCAGAGGCAGTGTCAAACCAGAAATTCAGTGTGTTATCTGTGGGAATTTCAATGGGGCATTTCCCCCCTTGAACTGTTTTTAAATATTTTTCCCCTGAGAATCATCATCTGCTGCTTACATCAGCTTCCTCTGACAGAGCACTCCTGAGAGTCTTGAGCACTGGCAGTCTGAAAACCAGGTAAGTTTTACAGCTGATCAAGGCCTAAATCAGTGTGCTATAGAAAAGAAGGTATTTCAAAATAATAAAAAAATTGGATTCACCACATACCCTGTTGCAAAGATGAGCTGGCAACAATAAGTAAGACAGCAACATCCAACATCCTCTTGAGAGACTATCAAGAGATTCTTGTAAAGATTCTTGAACTCACCTGGAAAAACTCGGTGAAGAGAGGGGAAGTTTCAAGAAGTCCGTGTGCAGGGGAAAAAAGTAAATCTAAATAGCAAAATGAGTTAGTCTTGTACTCTTATTGTACCTGCAGGGATACAAAGAGTGAGAAGAAGCCTTCTGGACATTATTATTGATTTCAAGAAATACAGACACAGATTAGGTATTAACATTTAATTTTATTTATAAAAAAATTGTAGAACGTATTAAATACAAACATTTGGAAAAAGCAATAAAGGCTTCACTAAGATGCCCATGAAGAGGAAGACAGAATCAAGAAGTTTATCAGATTTAGAGTTTTTAAACTAGTGGAAGTAATTGCTATAATTTTTCACTGACATCTCTACAAGTGGTGGCCAGTAGTAGCAAACAATGTTATTATTGTCCTTTTTAAAAAACAGAGATATGATTTGCCATATCTTCCCACTCAACCACAAAATGTAAGGAAGCAACTTTTTCCAGGTTAAAAAAACAGAGTAATAAATACTAGTAATTACCTACATTCTATAACACTAGACATCTGCTTATAATCACACATGGATATCAAGTTTAACCCCCCCGCAAAAAAAAAAAAAAAATCGATTATACATTTCAAATCTGGATATCCAGTAAGGTGTTATAAACTTCATACATTTTCCAGTGAACATCAAAATGAGGACAGTGTTTTGAAGTACAGAAACAAAATAACTGAATGCATCATCTACACTACAAAGGCCAACTATTGAGAGGTGGATTGGGTCTAGTCATGTTCCAGATAGCTGGAAAGTCCTACAAATTGCCACTGAAAGGCTTGTTGGAAGACAAATCATGTCATGTTCTCAGTCTTAGCTCCTCTCCCTCTCTAAAAGGTGAGAACTGTAGTTACTCTCTCTTCCTGCAGCTGTGGTAATTAGGGAGTAAACTATCATCTGCTCTCTACATGGACAAACCACATTCAAGTGGTCATAAAGACCACTTAACAAGATGTTGAAGCAAGAGACTACAGAAAATACCTCTTCCATCTTTTAAGAAGAGAGAAGCATTTTCACTTGCTGACAATATGGCATTCCCTCTGTCTTCAACTTTACCCTGTATCTGCTTTCGAGCTGCAGCATAATGCACGTTGATGTGGCTATGTGGCCCTAAAGCCAAATTCAGTTCTAAAAAAATCCTATTTGTGAGACTGACTCTTTGGGGATAACCAAACTATTTTAAAAAAACCCAGTATAGATTAAATCTTGGACACACGAACATTAATAGATATCTCCCATTCTGCCTTATATTTGCCAGAACAGCAAAAACAACTGCCAACTTACCAGCACTCACAGGATTACTACTGCAAAGACTAGAGTGCCAGGAGTGTTATGGGATACAGTGTCGGCAGCCAGCTAAAGGATGAACTGGCTGCGAGACCACAGGCAGAATACTTCTGACAAAGCTGCCCTTTGGGGATGGGCTGAAGTTGCCCTACCTATCCTATTGTAAGTAGAGCGTTGAACAAATGGACCCGCATCCTGATCATGTGTCAGACCCTGTTACCGAGGAAAACATTTTCCAATTACCACATCTGCTCTCAGAGCACGGAAGGGACTGCCAACGTGGACACTGCTGGGCTGGAATTCTTAGCCAATTATTTGCAGATCAACATATTCAAGGGCAGCTAAATACCTCTCTTACCAGACAAACACAGAGCAGCAATTGCTGGATATACCAAATATACAGTATATCCATATATTTGGCAGTGGTTCATTTAGCCGCAAGCTTGAAAACAAGGTCAATTCCAGCACTTTTCCCAACTCCAACTTCCCTTACTGTAACACAGATATGATTATCCTGCTCTCATCATGCTGAGTACACTTAAAGCAGTTAGTGCAATGAGAACCCTGATGCAGGCTTGAACTCAGATGAAATGGTCAGGCCAGTTTCGCCCCATTCCCTTTTTTCCTTTTAAGCAATTATTGATATGCACGACCCGTATTTCACAGGCCATAACATATTTTTTTAAGATACTTAACAACAGATATTTAACAGCCAGAGCTTACTCGACCCAAAAGCCTTGCTCTCCTCCAAAGAATTCACTGCCACCCAAAGCAAACAGAAAATCGCACGTAGAGGAATCTTGTGAAGAATAGGAGGTCAGGGTACTGAAGAAATTGAAAGAGACGACAGTCTATCTAGTATGCTTACTGCTTCTCACCCAGTGCTCAGCTTTTAGCATGATATATACACTACATTTGAACAAATGAGGGGGTTGTTTTTGGTTTTCTATCTTGGCTGTTTGGGAGGTATTTTTTATTTTCTGGAATCTTCAAGAAGAGTGGGCCTTCCATCCTCCAAGTCAAAGACAAGAAATCATTATCTTGGCATCAGTGTCACCCCCCATTACGCCATCAGAAGTCAATATGCTGCACAGCATTCCTACTGACATGTTTGAAGTCACACTCTTACAATCCACTTGAATCAGGTAATGGCTCCATTCCAGAAACACACAACGTTACCAAGAGCAGAGTATGGCCCCTAGTTTTAACCTAGTTTAAAATATATTTTACAAATGCGTTCCTACCAATTTGATCACAGCAAAATACATAGTGGTGTTTAAATGGCAAGAAAGTTGAATTCCAACAACTTAATCTTTAAACCAGTGAGAAATATGGGCAATTTTAAAAGAAAACAATAAACTTCTCAAATACAGACATTTGTGAAATATACATGCGCACCCACACTCACACTCACGCACCCACTTACTTCACTCCGTGTCAGATTAAGATTACACAAGGCAATTATCAAGGTTGCATTTACAACCACAATGACAAGAACAGCGTTTTTGAGGTAGCTGAAGTCAAAGAGCAAACCACAGCACAAGCAAAGAAACAGGTGCTCGCACTCACACTGAGCCCACTCTGGAGACACGTTATCATGTGCGCAGGGGTGTGTGTTGAAGAGGCACGTGCTCCGTGGGGAATGAAGTTCAGTGGCACTGGAGACCTGATAAGCTGTTCTCCAGAGGAGCTTATGTTGGGAGACCAGATGCACAGTCAAGGGACCATGGCTTAAATCACTGCACATCAGCTGAGCTGTGGTAACAGGCTCGGGGCTCTTGGTCTGTGGCAGTTCTACCGACAGCCCCGTCTCACGTGCACTGAAGCAAGTACGACTGTGGCAGTTGAAGGTTTTATTACTCAGAGCTGTCTGTCCCACTTCTCTCCTAGATGCTACTGCTTGTAGAAAGGTACGTGCACTCACATCTCACCCGCTCCAGCTTGCAGCCTAGCATTCAAGTTCAGACCCACCTCCACAGTATTACTTGCCAATGGACTGTGAACAGGAGCAGCAGACACACAGACTTAAGTTCCCTTTTTCAGGTGCAATAACATCTTTCCCACACTAATAGTGCAGAGATAACAAACTGCCACAGCTTGAATCACCAGACTTCATTTCTTCAAGCCCTTTGCTAGCCTACAACAAGAGGAGTTGAGCTAACCTCACACCAAATGCCAGGCAACATGGGCATAAGGGGTAACAGCTGTGGCTGGCGGACAAGCTGCCTCAGCCACAGTAACTGGATCCTGTCTCTGGGCATAAACAGAGCTTGATCCTGCCTGAATTATAAAACTGTGTGAAACACACTCATACACACACACACATAATGTCGTCAAGAAGCTTTCTATAAATCAACTGTTTGCATGGTTTACTGCTGAAAGTCTTGAAGATGGCATGGAAAACACAGCAAGATGTTTTGCAAAGGTAGCAAGAAGAAAATCGACCTCCTACGATTAGGTCTCTGTTGTGTAGTTGCTGTATGAGAGAGATGGCACAGACGAGAAGTTGTTATTCCACTGTCTTCCTCCAGTAGTCTGATGCAACTCTGCCTGCTCTTTATATTTGCTCAGAAGATTTTTGGCTTCTTGCAGATCCTGAGAAGAGTTTTCCCCGTATTCTTCTTTCAGCCACTGCCTGAACTGCAGAAATTGAACATACGTACACAGTATGATGAAACAATAACACAAGATTGATGGAGAAGTAATACTTCTTCCTGTCCTAGAGAATTACCGGAGTCTTTAAGATTATAAGCAGAAAACCACTCCAAATATTGCATGCCCTTCAATAGCAGCACAGAATACATAGGCACAGGGAAATATATTTGAAATCACTGAGATCCCTTACATCTCCTAAAATGACACATTTGTGGAACAGCATGGCTGACTGGAGTAATACAGAATAAGGAACACCTGCTGGGCAACGAAATCCTGGACTTAAAATCTCCCTGTTCCTGCTGCATACATAAACAATAAGATGAATTAGTGTGGAAGTTAATATGATCAGCCAACTTGCCCAAGTCACAACAGGCTGCAAGAAGTTTGAAGATCAGAAATTAACTACTCTCACAGATGCTGAGCTCACAAACACCAGTAGTAAAAAATGTACTGTAGATATCCCAGAAGATATCTTCTAGGAAGAAAAAGTTCAAGAGCTTTACAAGCTATAGCATAGGACCATATACTTTACTGACATGAATGACTGAACATGGTAACATAAGTATCAGGTCCAGCTGAAGGACAATCCAGCCCTGTATCCTGGTATGAGAGTAGCCAGATGTAAATGCCGAGGCAAGAATCAAGCAAAGGTCCCAGTAATGCTGGGACCATTTCCCTAGCCATTTCCTCAGCCCACGACAATTTTCAGCTCAGGTGCTTTCAGAGTCTGAGGCAGTGTCTTTGTGTTTGATAACAGCAAATTAATTTTTCTGTCATGAGATCACATTCTTAAACCCACAATTTTTTCCCACAAGACATCTGCATGTCAACAAGCTCCATAAGTGCATATTGTATAACACTCCACCCCTCCTTTTCCTTGATTTGGACCTGCCAACTGATAACCCCATCTCAAAGGAAGGAGTGGAAGTTTCACATGTTCACTTTCTCTGTCCACTCAGTTTTATACACCTTAATCACATTTACATCCTTCTCTGTCACATCTTTGCCAGTTGGAGAATTTGAGTCCAACTGAGGACAATTCCAATTGAGGAACTGTCCAACCCCTGACAATTTTGTTGCACTTCTCTGCAGAAGCAGCTAGTAAACACAGCCCCAAGTTGTTGTGTCCCAGAGGGGGAAATATTAATTTTTCAAACCTTAGCCTTCATAGCTTTGTTCTGTTTGGGGCTCACGAACAGCTTGATCCATAAAGACCATTTGCTAGGACATTGGGAGACAAGACCTCAACATAGTTCCTCCCTCTCATTCGTAAAAGATCGTAAGGTCCTGAGTCAAATCTGAAGCCTCAGGCTACCAAGTGGAGGTTTGGAACAGGTACAAACCATATTGTGACCCTAGTGACTAAACCCCACCCTGTAAGACCAAGATCTAAAGGACACCATTCCAGAGAGCCTACAGGATACCATCACCCTGTAGTGGCACAGCAAAACACCCATGCTGCTGAAATCTGAAAAAAGTTCACACCCTTGGCAGATGGCATTATTCCACTGAAATCAGGTGTGTAAACAGACACCTGCTAAGGATGTGGTTGCTGTTAAGAGACAGTAAGAAACTCCAGCCCAGCCAGTGAATACAGGTGGATACTTCTTTTTGCAACCTACTGCCTCCCCCTCAGTGAAAAAAGACAGAATGTGTAGTCCATGGTGGATGAAAAAAGAGAGACGTTACTGTCTTTATCAGGCTATTTGCATACAGCCCTAATTGTCATTGCTGTTAGACCAAACCAATTAGAGTAGAAATGACTGTAAGGGAGGAAGGAGACAAGTCTGGAAAGTCCCTCTCTGACTTTTGTCTCTTAAAAATCAGTTATTCTACCATTTATACCAGTTCCAAACGATCCAGGAAACATTCAGTTAAATATTAAAAAAAACGCAAATATTTACGGTTGCAAACTGCATCATACAAAACAAATGGTAATTTCTAAACTCTGAGCTTTCTGCAGCAGAATGACAGGGATGGAGTAAAAAACCAACATCCTTTGCCTTATGTACTTTGCTTTCCAATTTTGGTTTGCCTCTGTTGTTGTTGTTGATTTTTAATAAGCACCATAAGCACAAACGCCCAGAGAACAGCAACATGCTGAGCAATGGAAAATGAAGGGAGCAGCCAGACTAGGTTGTTAACAGAAGTGGAAGTCACCAATCACCCACAGGGAGCAGGTCTTTTGCGTGGGACAGTTCTTTTTTGGAGTAAGAAACTAATTTTTGTCTTATGAAAACCACTTGGCAGTCCTACTCTTCCCTTAATTCTCCTAGTCATACAAAGCCTTCAAAGGCTAATAAGAAAAAAAAGGGTCAGATTTAAGACCGCCCTATACACCGAAAATTTATTGTCTTAGCAACAGAACGTGAGTGGGACACAACATGTAAGTCATAATGAGAACCTAGTTTAACTCCTGGATAGCAAAGACTTATGATTACGATTTCTTTCCTGCTTACTATTCCAAATGAATGTGTTGTGGGGAAAACAACTATTTTATGCAACTAGTACTTATAGGTTGGTCTTTCTGCTGTGTTCTGAGCAACTCACTCTTTAGTTTTTACCCCTCTAAAGGCATCAGTCTTGTATTGTGTCTTAGCACATATGAAGCAATCACTAGATTGAGAGCACAGTCAGGCAGGAGGTGTTTAGGTGCTGTGCTTCATCCCTTCTCCCATCTAGCATTCCTTGATACTCTCAGTTCTATCTGTACCTCCTCAGTGGAGCAGGCTGGGCTAAGAAGCCACTCCCTCAGAGCAAAAACAGGGTCAGATAAACCACAGAGACCACAAACTAATGAAAAGTAGCCCATGATCTGACTTGGAGCTGTGTTTCACAACTCTTGTTTGTAGTTCATTTACCTGATCAACATCATGTTTTTCAAACTCCTGTAGCTGCCTCTGGAAGCCCATGTTTGGATTGGCACAGGATCTCGCTGCACGGACAACAGACAGTGCATCTTCCCAACCAAAGTCTGTGATGGTCATGATGTAGGCAACCACCAGTGTTACACTCCTGGAGACACCTGCAAGGCTGCATGAAAAATGAGGTGCAATACACTGAAGCAGTACTATACTTCATCTGTCACAGTTAAAAGCACCATTTCTCAACATCACAGCAGAGTGCTGTGTTGCTTGCCATAAGGAAGAAATATTAAAATATTTGAGTTATATAGTTTTGGTACTGCTTTTTCAAATGTACCAGAACGAATCTACAACATGATTGAGAAAGTGGCTTCTGTGTGGTAATTCATGAGAGACTGAAAAAGAAGAAATAAACATGAAGTCTTCACAAAAGCAGGGGACAATGCACACATTTTAAGTTAGATTTGGTTCTTAATAAGGCAGAAATAAGTCACCCACTTTCTTTCTTCTGCTTATATAGATCAGAGCAGTGAAATAATACTGTTCCTTCTCCATCATGAATAAAAGCTTCAATTTCATGGGGCCAAAATGAACTTTAACTGAACCGTTAAAAAGTACATGTGTCTGGTTGCTTGAGTTCCTCTTTCTGCTATCCATTGCAACGGTGCACCTTCAACTCTCAGGACTCCAGTTTCCCCATTTTATGAAATGCTGGGATAGAGTAAGAATCGTTCATTATGCCTAGTTGGACAGCACTGGACAAACTCGGAACTTTTACTACTGTGAGTATAAAAAATGTATTTGAGTTACATTTACCAGAGTAAAAGAGTTACAGACTCTTTCACTTGGCATGCCAAAAACATTTTATGTTTCTGAAATCTTCACAAATTTAAATATATGTTTTTCAAAACTCCTTCAGAATTCAAACTACTTATTCCTATTTCCCATACAACAAGACTGACCAAATGGCTCATGTCCTATCATAAGTCAATAGCAAAGTGAGGATTTATGCTCAAGGCCTGTGTATAAGACCAGTGTTCAAATCACAAGATGACTCGGATTCCAGATATAGACTCATATATGTCACTTGGACATACAGCACAAAGACTACAACCAATAGCAGAGAGCAAGAAAAAAACCCAGGGTGGGATTTCCTTTTCTCTTCTCTACAGTCCCGGGAGCATATCTCCAATCAGATACTTGCTATTAACAAATGCAACATTTAAATGCTTCAGCAGTTTAAAGACAAAAAAAAAAAAAGAGGAAAAAAATTCGATTTCTCTTCAGAGGAAATTTTTTTAACAATTCTGAAGTTTCCAAAATAGCTGTTAGAGAAACTAATCAAATTATTAGGATTATGGAAATAACACTTAGAAACACAGCAATTAAAATAATGGGAAATAAATAATATGTCTCCAGTCAACACATTCCTAGTCAAATTAATCCTACAAAAATGTTTGATAAGAGATGGTCAAGAAAAATTTCTTGGGTTCCTTTTCTTTCTAGGCAGCTGCCCAGTCCAGAGACTCAAAAGTCCTAGCATGAGGTTTTAATAGCATTTGCAAATCTTCTGAGGCTCTTTGGATAAAGGGAGTATTTCACTAACTTATTAAAATTATCAGCATTCAAATCAAGGTAGAGAAACCCTTAAAATTTTTTTGTAGGAAGCGTATACATACCAATGAACTAAGCAGCCTTCACCTGTGAGCCGGCACTCATGGATAAATTTGATGCTCTCTCTGAAATGCCTTGCTCTGAAAACAAAAGCAGAAGGGGAATAAAGAAAGTGATCTATTTAGTAAAATCACTACTTAGAAAGAGAGAAATATATCTGAAAGCTCAACAATGTTTCTAGAATTCAGAACTGAATACAGGTCATACAAAGTAAAAGTTAGTGTCTGCTAATAAAACACAAAACTCACTGGCACAGCTATTCTCCACTCTATCTGAATAAGAAACCGGTATTTTAGGCACTACAGTGTGATAACATTAACAAACACTTTATTCTGATGACTGTCAAATCTGTATTTCGGTTTGTGTTTTATTTCTCTTTAAACTAGCGACTTCACCTCACATGTCCACACATATGCTCAGATGTCAGATGGATCTCAGCACAACTACACAAATAGTTCTCATATTGTCTCTCACAAAGAGAGACTATTCACTGCCCAAATGGACACTTAACTTTGACTTTATCTCCTCCTTCAAACCATGTGCTAGAACACATCCAAATGTTAGGCCTTTCTTCTTTGCAACATGAAATCTCTCCCTGTTGTCCCTGCTATGAAAAAACAGTCAATTCAAGCCCTGGCTTCTTCAGGTCCTTCCAATTTTCTCCTCTCAGACAGTAGTACTTCTTCTGCCTGCTCTTATTCAGGGTGTCAGCGAATCCCTGCATACAGCCTACCTTTTTTAAAGCAACAGAGGAGAAAATGTAGAGAAGACTCAGTTTACAAATCTTCAGGTGTGTAATCTCATTATCCTTTACATGTGCTCCTTCATTTTAAGCGGGACAAGTCTGAAGGATAATAACTGGGCAGCTGTCATCACCTCAGTAAGCATGCAGCACTGCTTCTTTGCATCCCAGTCACAAGTTGCTCACCCTGCAATTCCGACAGCAAAGCCTTTGGCACTGCCTGCAGTTTTATTGCAGGTTCAACAGAGCTGGATGTCACTGTGGCCTTTGAGTGCTCTTGCAATTCAAGCTCACAAACAGTAGCAATGTGAGCAATGTGGACAGAGGAAAGAGGTTCTTCAGAGGCAGTCATTACCAGGCTTATTAGCAAAGGCAAACGTGAAAGCATATTGCGCTCAACACCCATGAAACACAACGTCCTGCATTCAAGATGTTTCCCCTCTCTGGGTGAATATTATACCACAAGGGTAAAACAAAAAAACCTCAGCCCAGCACCAGCAGCCACACAAAAATCAGGAATACCCACATAAAAGGAAGCTCCCTTTCCTGCCTAACAGTGCAGCTGCTGATACTATAAACACTCAAGACCTGGAGGACAACACTGATGCAATAGTGACACTGCCTGTGGAACTTGCAAAGGCAATGATACCTAAAGCTGGGATATCACAAAACAGAGATCCCAAAGCCCAGGACTCCCTCTCCAAGGCAGCCCCTGCATCACTGGATACAACATGGAGAGCATAGCTGGAGAAGACCTGAGCAACTTATTTGGAAAATCTCAAGGCACCATGCAATCTCAAGCTTTAGGACAGCATGACAACTCAGGGTTTTATGTTTCTCAAGGGACAGATGAAGTATGTGGGATTAGTGAAGACAGACAAAGCCTTACAAATGCATTTGTACTCAGATTGCCACTCCAAAACACTTTCCCTGGCTTGAGTTCTAACAAATCATGGTGCTCAGGTCTGCCAGGGGAGCACAAGAGGCTTCACATAAACGAACTCAGGGGACAAAGGAGATGTCTGTCTGTGTGTGCAAGAAGCATTGCTATTGCACAAAAAAGAAGCACTTAGCTGAGACTGAAAGAATTCAGTCAAACGCAACTTGGTTAGGTCTGTATTGACAACATCCCAATCTTCTCAGACATCCGTCTTTTCTCTTTCTCTCTAGGAAATCTGGCCATGAGGGCAGCTTCAAGCACCAGTGAATTCGCTTCAGTGGTCTAGCACAAGTTTTGGTTAGGCATTTCAGCGCTTTGATTTGAAAAATATCTGTGACTGAGCGTAACACCTTTGCAAGGTATTAAACATAATGAACTACATCCACTCGGGTATTTTTGCCCTTTCTTATTGCTGATGCTCGGGCTGCTGCTGTCAAGTGTGTTTACAGGCATTCATGAAAACAAGAAGACAAACAGTCACATTTAGAATTAGTGCTGTTCTGTAGAACCACAGACCCTCTTCACCCTGAATCAGAGAAGAGGAGAAATGTACTCCTCCACAACCCTATGGCACCAGGGACTCTTCTGGAGCCAGCAGACACAGTTGCCTAAACTCATTTTCAAAGTTATGGTAAAACCATATTTACATGAAAACTGAGACTGAGGACCAGTTAGCTATGTGACAAATGCTAGACACAAAGAAGAATGTCAAGTCTTACATTAACCACAAAACAGTTGATTACCATCTCTAACAGGAAAGCACTTGACAAATGTGTTGATTTGCAGCCTATTTGTTGGACTTCAGGACAATTTATTACATGATATCTGGCTTTCACATCTCCCAGCTTAACCATCCTGAACTGCATCATCTTCACAGTGGGAAAACACCACAGGAAGAACCACCAGTACAATGCCCCTACCAGCATGTTGTAAAGGTTACCTAAACTTACACATTAGCATGCTGCATAATCCAAAACTAGACCCGAGCACAGAGCTATGATGCCAGAGCTTATTTTCATTTGTTGCTAGTCGGACTTTTACAAGTATTTATGAAGGTTAAAAAGAGAGCATCCAAATCAGATGGGACAAATCATCTCAATGTTTCTAACCTAAATGCAACAAAAATCCACCAAAATTTCCTTCTCTTAATAGGTCATCTGGCTTCTGTATTATCACCACTAATTGCCTGACTGTTGGAGGTTAATTCCTGAGAAATGCGAACCTGAAGACAATTAACTGGAACAGGGCAGGAAGGGAAGATTTAATTTCTACAGAATTTACTTTTTAGCAACAAGTTCTACAGGAGATGACATTTCTGGAGCAGCCACTGGCCCAAGGTAAAATTTTCACAGACCAGGGAAAACACTGATTTATAACATCTAGGAAACACCTTGAGTCTCAAAAGCAACTACTTGCTTCCTGTGCTTGGTAGGGGCAGAACAAGGGAGTAGAATCAAGCTTTTGAGACGCTTCAGTGGACGTTCACATGCTAACAGGGGAATCCCTGCTGTATTTCCCTGGCAATTCATCCTTCTGAGGAAGAGAACTCCACTAAACAAGCTTACTAGGAGTAAATGCGCATTATACACACAAAAACCCAGAAGTTTCCTTCACAAAAACTATGCTGAAGCGCATTAAGAGCTCACAGTCCCAAAATTCAGTGGGTAAAGGCTTCCAGCTGGACCTCATCAACCTGCTAGCAAAGTATTAGCAAAGCTTCTGACAAGCTTGCCGTTGGGAAACAGCAGTGTGTATCTGGTCAGTTATGCCTGTCAACCACTGCTAAGAGAACACGTGGACCTGCAATACAGGATGCTGCTTCAGTTGTTTGGGTTTTTTTCCTGACACCAGCAGAATCCCTTTTTTCGAAAGAAAAGGGTAGATATGCAAAAGATGTTGCAGAGGGAGCGATTCCCTTTCCTGTTCCCCAGCTATCCCTCCCTGCACAGTGGGCACAGGCAGTATGGTTAACCCTTCCTAGATAAGACTGTGCCCAGTCCTCACAGGTTGAACAAAGGCAGCTACCTCTTGCTTTCAGAAGACTGTATGTGCAAAGCAAGCAACGTTGCTATTTGTGAGCATCATGATTTGATTTGACTTGAAGACGTGGACTGTATAAAGCAACAAAAAAAAGAAAAATAGGTTACTCATCAAGTTTTATTTTAAGTGATAGAATGTATCAGTATTAGAAGTAATGACGTTTGCTTGCAACCACCTGATACCAAAGCAAGTATTTTAGATGCCTGCAGCGTAACAGAAACAATACTCATGCAAATATTCTATCTTCTTACTGAAGCTTTAAGAGCCTTGGTACTGCGCCAGACAGCTCAAACACAGGAGGTTTTTCAATGTAACTCCTTGATATTTAATAGTGAGAGAGGAGCTGAACTGTACACTGATTAACGCTCATAATAAATGCCATCCTTTCTCTTTCTATTCCCAATCAATCCACATCTCTAACAAAGGAAGCAGATTGGCAAAACGTTTTCAGAAATGTCACAGACCTCAAAATGCCAACATGTGAATGTTTCCCTCTAATCTCATATTTGTTTTCCTTCTCATAAGGATTTTTTTTTTTTTACGTTTACTTATTTTTATTAATTTTGAATATTAAGACCATGGAATTTGTCCATGACAAAGGCAGTTAGCTATCTGCCTTCTCACTACAGACCTGTCTTGAAATTTAAGGGTTTGGGTGTTTTTATTGGGGGTAAGGGTGTGGTGCCTTTTTTTTTCCCTTACCCTAAAATCATGACAGAAATGCAGAATGAAAAGGCAAATCATCACACATCAAGTGCCACACTGGAATCTTTCTAGATTATGAGAAACACATACTCTAAAAATATCCCCCGAAAGCATGAGCCGGAATACTGCTGTGATATGAGAGAAAAGCAGTGCTGCATTTCCTTCCGTACCTACCAGGCCTCTTTCAACTACTTGTTTCTCTACAAAACTTGGTAGCAGGATGTGGCTGAAACCCCCCTCACCTCTCCCCAAAAATAAACAGTGAGCTCTAGAAGAAAGAGCTGGTCACCATTCAAGTTCTCTTGTTTTGGTTTCTCCTTGGAATCAAGACTTGCTACGCTCAATTAAAACCAAGGGAAAGAAATGAGCATTATGTGAACGTTAGCAGGGATAAGGAAGAGCAAGTCTGGGACACCCTAGCTGTAGTACATATATCCTCAAGGTAAGAATCACTGCAGGGCAGAAACTCCCTGCCATGCCAGCTTAACTAAGGGCAGCAGGGACTTCTGAGGCAGGTTCAAGAAGTCCAGAGAAGATAGTTGCAGGGGTAGTTTGCACACTGGGACTTTGTTTTGGAGGCTCACTGGAAGGAATTTATTTCAGCCCTTGAAGCACCAGGCTTCACACCTCTTTCAAATATTTTATTTTTGTTAATGGCTGGAGACAGCACTAACAAAAACGAGGAGCCAAGCAAAAAGACTTACAAAAACAGTGGCTAGAATAAACTGGGACTGAATTAGGAGCAGATTCACTAGGGAATTCCTAAAGTTTAAGGCCACAAATGAAAAGTGTTTACAAACTGAGACTCCTACAAATCTTACAAACAAAAAGGAGGCTGAAATAAAGTGTTACCGTGTTTTCTTAAGTGATGGAAAACCACATTTGTGTAATCAAATCTTTCAGCAAACTGTAAAACAGGCATCACAGTACAAGGGGATTTCTGGGGTTTTGTGATTTATTTTTAAAGAAAACTTACAAGTTCTGCGAGGGTGAGTCAGCAGCAGGAATGCACAGATACTTCATTCCCTGTAAGAAGTAGCAAAAAGGAATGAGAAGAAAAGATTCAGGTTAAACACATTTATCTACTCAGGGACAAGTCCTGCTCTAGACTGATGCAATATTAATGACTTTTAGGTAGCAACACTATAATTTACACATGCATAGATTGTCTCTATACAGTCAGATTTTAAAACACTGCTTTTCACATCACCTTTGTTGCTAAGACACCAGCACATAGTGCTTAGTCATTCTTCTCCCAAGATCAAATAGTGAGCTTTTTAAAACAGAAGCATCTTTATTAAAAAGGTCTAAACCTCCTTCTGAAAATATAATTGCTCTAACATTTCTAGTAAAACTAAGTTACATGTTCTCCTGCCCTCCCCTTTCTCTGAACAGATGCTTCTTTTGATCCCATGCAATAATTTTTCTTTAAAGATGATAAACCAAACAAAACGCATTTCAAAGAAGAAACATGTTTGTGGTATGGATTTTGTCTTTTTTTTTTTTTTTGGGTGGGGGGAATCTTCAAGAAGGACAACCATAAAACTCATACTTTTCTTCCACAATATTAGCCTGTCTTTCTTAGTCAGCTATCATAAGTTATGAGATCAATTAGGGAAGTTAGATAACCATTTCTGATGCATTAAAAAATGTTACTGGGTATATTTAAAACAACACTATACTCATATTCTACTGCTTTGCATTGTCAACGTTAATTTTAACTGTCATTTTATTTTCAAAGCTTGCTTTGCTCCTATGACTGTTAAGAAACAGAACACTTCTGAAAGCATATTTAGCTGACTTCTCAAATAGGACTTCCAAGAATACAACTTGCAGCTCAGTCACACAAAAACTAAACCATTCACTGGAACTCTTTAGAATTATCTCAGATGCAGAGTTACAGATTCTCAGATGCACTTGTAAAGATAAGAATTCAAGCAAAAGGGTGACCATAAATTGCACCTTACCTTATCTTTTTGAAACAATACACACCCCTGTAATAACCACACATGTTCAACACCACACATGTAACATCACACATTTATCTACAAGAGATCCTTTGCCACCGAGGTGGAACACAACATGTACCTACCAGGCATTTGGTCTGCCAGCTGGGAGGAGGGGAGGAATTTTCACTGCTCGAGTGTGATGGCTACCTGAGGCAGCACCACCTCCAACACCTTTGCTTTGCTGGCTCAGAAAGCCCTCTTTATTTCCCCTACACACACTTGGCTTCTTCACTTGCTATCTCACACCAAAGAGCAATCCCTTTTATAAGAGATCCTGACTCCCGCACCAGGACACATCACCATGTTAATCCTCTGCAAGATGCGTGAACTTCGCCACTATGTCAGAAAGGTTGAGGTGATACCTCTACCCCATCTCTTCATCACCACTTAAACATGGCACCAATTATTTTCTCAACCCAGCAGAACCCCTTCAAGACAGTATCTTCTTCATAGACACACGGATTTAAGAGCCTCCCCTGTCCCCAACATGCTTTACCAGTCTTCCTCACAGTCCACCCCCAGCATGCCACAGGCCAGAGGAGAATTGCCTCTGTCTATGGCCTTCTGGTTTGGGGAAGGCAGAGTCAGAGTGGGGAAGGCTCTGCAGACAATGCTTAGCATGAGACGAAGAAGCAGCAGTGCCTGAGGAGGGAGAAGGCGCCATCAGGACAGCATCAAGCCAGGGACAACACATGTGGCATTTTGCATGAGAGCTGCATGGCAAAATGCAGCCAAGGGGAGAGAATAAGAATGAAGCCAGTTTGGAAGCCAAAGCAGCCTGGCCAGAAGCAACACCATCAGCAAGCAACAGTCCTTCTTGCCTTGTATGAGGAAAAGGGATGCCTGTTGTAGGAAACCAGGATGGCTCCCCAGCCACAAGCTGATGCACAACAGCTTGCACAGACACATTCATTTAGAAAGACAATGTAGCAGTAATACATATATTGATACGCTGCTGAGCCAAGGATGAGAATTATATTGTGACAGATTAATTACGATAATAAGCACCTTGTATGACACATCTGAGAGGTTTACCTCGGACACTAATATCACTTCAAGTGAGTCACTCCAGTAAAATGAGGGCCTGTGACCCGAAAGTAAATTTACATGCTATTCTTTCCCCAACTCCATGCCATTGAAAAATTGAAAATTGAGGGTAGGAGATAGGCTAACTCTGGAGCACAGTATGCCAGAAGGTTCGCTCCTCCAGCAAGTTGTTCTGCAGATTTCAGAAGCTATGGCACATGCTGAGTGCTTTTCACAGGCTGAGTGTAGAGGGACTTTCAGATAATGTTCACTTTAAAAGCAGAAGTAGCACCAGCACAAGTTTAAGACCCACAGTGTTCTTTTTTTGTCATGGCTGGCTAGTTCCAACTACTGAAAGCAATCACGAAACTAGCCTGTGAGAGACCACACATGGTACTGAATGGCTCATCCAAAGCCTGATCCTGGGCATCTTCAGCACTTACAATTTCCAGTGAAGCCCACAGCACACTTTTCACTACTGTGCTCGCAAGTGCTCAGCATCAGCCTGTTAACCTTATTAATAAAGCTTCTCAGGCAGAAGATGGTTAAAGTTACTGGAATTTGGTATTTTGACCGATGCATGTCACCTGTGTTTTTGGAAGGCTGTGGTGATGGACTCCTCCCTGTGAGGAAATAATCACACACTCAACTCAGAAATAGTTAGAGGTGGGATTTCAAAAGTACTGTGCAGTGACCTAACCCAGCTCCCACAAAAATCAACAGTGAAACTCTCAGTGACTTTGAACCAAACATAGTTTGGCCAGAGTTGGTAACTCCTGAGGATCCCACCCTACCATTGAGTTTTGCTTCTCTAGGTTGAAATAATAAATTATAATAATAGGATCAAATATCATTCATCATAATTGGATACCTGAAATACAACACCACCACAAGATTGTATGGGCCAGGTATTCATAAATGAGACTCATGATTTTTCATGTAGATAGATATTCCTGCGTTGATTGCTGGAATTAGTTTTTTCTCACACACGCTGTACAGACTTTCTTTTTTAAACGTATTAGCAATAGAAAGATACTTCATTACTGAACTCTGCCGTCTGTGGCTCTGTTTGAAAAAAACTACCCCAGGATCAAAATATTTTTGTATTTGTGCCCCAAGACATTGCTGTCTTTCCTGTGCACATACCATACAAATAAATTCGAAGAACTGTCCCAAGGGGACCTTTTGAAGCAGAACAATTAAAATCAAGCAAGCAAATAGCTACCTACAACATTTTAGATGTGGTACTAGCATGCAAGAAAGAGACATCACTACTTTATTACCTACCAGTTTGCCATTCTGAAACTGCAAAGCATAAAAAGGTTAGGTGGCAACAATCACTGAAACAGCGACTAAGAGTAAGCTAAATCAAAAGACTGTTGAAGAATCAGGCAGACGAGCTCCTAGTGAAAATTTCAAAAGGTTCCAAATTAGTAGCTAGTCAGCAGTTTCATTAAATAAACCTGAATCTGGCTGCAGTTGCAATATGCCAAGGTGAACCAAATCTGCATATTAAAGATGGAAAAACAAATATAAATTTTATGTCAACTATACGGAAGTCTTTATTTATTTATTTTTAAATTAACTATACTTCGTTCCCTAGGAATGACAATTTATAATAATTATATAGTGAAGGAAGGACAGAACAATTCAAAACAAGTATTGTACCACTTCACCTACACACACTAAATTAGGTGCTACAGAATAGCTAATCATCCCAAACCATGGTATTTATTCGAAGCAAAGTGAAAAGCTTGCAAAGCTTAAAGACTGATGAAAAGAGAAATACTATTTTAAATCCTATACGAAGTAATACATCCCCTTTATTTATTGAATACTGCTGATAATATGTGGTTATTCAAACATTTCTTCAGCTGACAGCTATGTCAGTCATATCGTATCTCTCCAAACATACTTTTTCCCAGATTACCCAATTAAAACAAAAAAAAAAATAATCAATCCAACCTTTTTAATTATACAGAATCTATGCAGGTTCTCAGGTAATAAAACATTATATGCATATGGAATGTGTACAGACTCAATGAGATGGTGAACAATGACATGCTTTTTTCTTCTTATCTCAATTCACTACTGCTTTCCACTTGTTACTTTTAATCATTGCTCACTTTCTTCATCAATCACTCTTGCCACCAAACACCCCTACCTTCCAACACACACACACACACAAACACACACACACACACTCTTCTCTAAACTTTTCGCTTATTATTCACATGGTGATCCTAACTGATGCCCTCATCAAATAAAAGCAGCACTCCCATTTCTTTCGGTGTATTTATCCTCAGGACATTGTCCTCCCAAAAAATCAGTAAAATAAAATATAATTTACTTTTTTTTTTCTGTTTCAGCAGAGTAACCACCAAAACTAGATTTCTGTCTCTCTTAGGCCCTGAAACTAAGTGCTACAGTTAAACCGATACAGTGAGAGCTAACAAAACTAGAGCAAGTATTGTGATTTCAAGATTGTCAAAGCTGAAACAAGCGAGAGTTAAGTAAAATTTCTAAAATTCACTGTTCTTTGAGAAACAACAACAGAACTTGCACAATTTCATCGCAAATTCTGGAATTAGTAAGTCAGTTCTGCTGCAGTGACTGTTAAGGTATTAAAACCAGATTTACGTGCATATATACAAACGCAGAGGTATTACACTAAGTTAAGGTATTCATGGAATTGCAGTCATTTTCAAATTTCTAATTATTTTAGAGGTCGATCTACTAAAGTTAGAAATGGAACAGTTTTCTCACATTTGGAAAAGTCAGCAAAACTAAAGAACAAGACTTTCCCAATATCATTAGCTTTTAAAAAAGATAAATCTTTGTTCTTAAATCCAGTATTTCATTCAGTGCTCAGGACTGTAACAGTCTAGTTTAAGGAAAACTCTGTTTCTATTCTACTTACTTATAATCTATCTAAAAAACCTCCAACTTCATTTTAACTGAACTTGTCAAAACTGGCATTTAGGTTTTTTAGTAGAACATACAGAATTTTGCAGTAGCAAAATGACTTACCTTTAAGTGCTAAATGTCAGATAATGGGTCACTGACTGAAAACAGGATCTCTCAAGAGCACACACAGATTTAATTGCACAATACCAAGAATGATTTCAGCTCTGAGCTGGATAAAGTACAAAAAGTACTGTGAGACAAATGCAACACTTATAGGGATGGTTGCTTCTCTGCAATGATCAGAGATATTCTGGAGTCATTAAGAATGATATTCAGTTTTATTACACCAAAAATTATACTAACATACAGTTAAATGTGAAAGAAAACTGTCGAGCGATTTTTATATAAAACAGAGTGCTCTAGCAAAACATTCTGCATGAGAATAAGGACTAAAAATGCTACTCATTATTTCATGTTTAGTGGGTTTTCCAAGTAATGTAACGTTTTTACAGACATTTTTCAGAACATTGTCTCCTCCACTGCTGTATATACATTTATGAGGTTCTAGTTAGCACTGGAAGCCTGAATCTGGAATTTCAGGTGTTAGAAGGTGAGGAGAGGGACAAAGAACCTCAAATTACAAAATTTCTGCTCTCCAAGGGCGGGGAAGGGTCTGTAAAAAAAAAAAGTTTAAAAAGAGCAGGATTGTATTTTTGGCATTAAACTTCTCTATTTACATTTATGTAAAGATACCATCAACGACTTCCAAGAAATTTTTTTTAAACATAAACCCCTAAACTTAAATTTGTGAACCGAGATGCAAATAGAAAACCTCCAGCACCTGGTAAGTTCTTTCAGGTTAGTCAAAAACCATGTGTTAATTTGAGTCGTCACATCAACAGATGAGGACAGGAGGACTTATTTTTGTTTAGGGGCATTTCAGCAGAAAGGCTAAAGTGGGAAACAGCCAGCACAAAGCTTCCTCAAGCCAAACCAACAAGAGTTTATAAAGGGTTTTGTCCAGTAATGCACCGAACTGAACCTGCTAAACTGAAAACCGTTCAACCGTTTGTTTGTCCTTTCAGTTACTTTCTGTAGCAATCACCATTAGTGCTGATTTTATTAATGACTCATAGAAAATGCATTTTTGTTTCGGCCAAAAAACAACCACTAATTGACTTTAGTGAACAACACACTTAGGTTTGGTTTTAAAAAATATTGTAAATGAAATTGCAATTACATGAACAATATGAACAGCAGCAAATGCGATGCTCTTGCAGAATTTATACATTTGGTTTGTGTTATCAGGAATAATACATTACTTTTTACAAGTCAGAGTTTTTTGCAATGTTGGTTCATGCTTTTCTTAGGAAGTAGTCTCAGTGACACTTCTGAAAAGCTTGTTATTAGTAAGGCTGGAATGTGCCAATCATAAATATAAAGTGTCATGTTAAAGCCCTCGTTTCCCCCCTCTTCTCTCTAAAAATGATACGAGAGAAATGTTGAAGACTTAAGGATTTTATTTTACTTGCATCAAGAGCTGTACTTATTATTTCTAATTCTAACCCTGAACTGCAATTCTAACTTGGCTCATCTGAAGGAATGCAGAGTGTGAGAAAACACTAATGCATTTGTATTAAATTGTGGTTTATCTCCTTTAGGTCACATCAAGAATATTTACAGAACTACATACTTCAGCTGAGAGGAAGGACTTTGTTAATCTCCCTTGACTACGTGACTTATTCAAGACCCTAGGCATGTCAGGGCATATCTAACGTCTGAGCACTACCTATCACACTTCGTCCCTGAACCCTCAAGGGGATCTCTGAGTACAAAATAAAACAGTATATCCCAACCGCCTCTTTCTTTAAGGGAATGCTGACATATGATTACTCCCCCTCTGGAATACACTCACATTACTTTTTACAAGGGCACGTAGTGACAGGATACAGGAGAATGGCTTCAAACTGAAAGAGGGCAAGTTTAGATTATGTATTAGAAAGAAACTCTTTACTGTGAGGACGAGGAGACACTGGAACAGCTTGCCCAGAGAGGCTATGGATGCCCCATCCCTGGAAGTGTTCAAGGCCAGGTTGGATGGTCTAGTGGAAGGTGATCCTGCCCATCGATGGCAGGGGAGGAGGAACTAGGTGATCTTTAAGGTCCCTTTCTACCCAAACCATTCTATAATTCTGTGATTAGAAGCATGGTCTAACGTACTCTCCACATCATGTCCTCTGCACGAGCAGGTCAGAGCACTTGTCCTTGTTCTGGTTAACACCACATCCAAGCAAAAAGAAACACCAGGCGTTTACTGGTCTAAACATCTCTCGTGCAAACAGCTCACCACTGAAAGCTTCAAACAGCCGTCATCCTCTCCTCGCTGCCACTATAGGAACGTGTTTCCCTTGGCATAGCTCATGTGTGATGAGCAATTCAAACTGTGAACTAATTTAGCGTATTACTAAAGCAGCCTCTGCCAAGGGTACCCCATGATGAAGGCCTGGCCTGATACACTTTAAAAGCTGCTTTGTGGAAGTCTGTTGGTGGCTTCTTAGTAGGCTACCGAGGTCATTTTTGAAAAATTAGTCAGAGGTCCCAACTTCACAGGCAGAACCAATGCCAGACGGGGCATTACTTTAAATTAGAATTGTCTGGTGCCACTACACCTGAAAGAAAAATGGTAGCTTTTTTGCTCAGCATGGTCTTCTGAAACGTCTCATAAGGGGAAACCCTTACCATGAAAAGGCAGTGAAACATAATAGAAGAAAGTTAAGGTTTTTGTTAGAAGAAGTGCTTGTACACTTTCTCTTGAAGTTAGCACAATGGCTGAAAATCAACAGCTTCTAACACTGGTGATATAAGAGTTCAGTGCCATGGATGGAAATACTACAGTCTGACAACTAAATTATTAATTTGTAGAGCTGATATTTATACAACTGCAGTGACCTTGCTATATGATATCAGCAACTCCGATTTTGAAGGCTGTCTTGCTATCTCCCTCTTTAACAGTTTCTGTAAGTCTTTAGGTTGGATACTGGTGATAGCAGAGCCTGTGCAGAGAACATGATGCCCAGCCATAACCCACTCCTCATGTCATAAAGATGCAATATGCATATATGAAAGGCCTCCTACAGTTCAAGACTTCTGCATGCTACCCAATATTGTAACACAGTTTTAACAGTTCTCACCTGCTGAGCAGCATCTGTCTAGAATAAGCTTTTTTTTTTTTTTTTAAAAGTATGGCTGATTGGTTTCCCAGTTTTTCCCTATTTAGTTATTTTGTGTTGAGCAGTGAAGCTTTTGAGTCCAGACAAATTCTTTCTGGACTACTATCTGTGTGAGGACAGTCCTCAGATAGTGAGGGATGAACAGATCAAGAGCAGCCGTACAGAGAAGGACTTGGGGATGCTGGTGGATGAGAAGCTCAACACGGCCCAGCAATGTGCGCTTGCAGCCCAGAAAGCCAACTGCATCCTCGGCTGCATCAAAAGCAGCGTGGCCAGCAGGTTGAGGGAGTTGATTCTGCCCCTCTATTCTGCTATGGTGAGACCCCATCTGGAGTGCTGCATCCAGTTTCTAACAGTACAGGCCCCCAGTACAGGAAAGACATGGACCTGTCAGAATGAGTCCAGAGGAGGGCCACCAAGATGTTTAGAGGGAAGGAGCACCTCTCCTATGAGGAAAGGCTGAGAGAATCGGGATTGTTCAGACTGGAGAAGAGAAGGCTTTGGGGTGTCCTAATTGTGGCCTTCCAGTACATGAAGAGAGTCTACAAGAAAAAAGGAGAAGGACTTTTACAAGAGCATGTAGTAACAAGACAAGGGAGAATGATTTCAGACTGAGAGAGAGTAGGTGTAGATTGGATATTAGGGAGAAATTCTTTATTATGAGGATGGTGAGGTACTGAAACAGGTTGCCCAGAGAAGCTGTGGATGCCCCATCCCTGGAATTGTTCAAGGCCAGGCTGGATGAGGCTCTGAGCAACCTGGTCTAGTAAAAAGTGTCCCTGTCCATGGCAGGGGGGTTGGAACTAGATGATCTTTAAGGTCCCCTTCCAACCCAAACCATTCTATGAATCTATGATTACAGAACAAAGCACTAAAGCAGCTTTCAGCACTTCCAAAGTTATCAGCTGGGAGAATGAGGCGGGGGGGGGCATAAATTTTTCCTTTTTGTTTTAGTACAGAGTAATTCCTATTACACACACACACAAAAAATGTAAAATCAATCCAGAAAGTGCAGTCATGAGAGAAAGAAGTTTTCTTTCTATTACCAGTTTCCCTAAACTGGTGATGGAATGAAACAATTACAGAACTTAAAGAAGATGAGGCAAAAAGTTCCCCGATAGTAAACATTAAGTGCTAATAGCAGATATGATACATTTCTATAGTCAAAACCAAAATAGCTGCAAAAATACGATCTACAAACTATGCCAAGCAGATTACTTGCATTGTGCCACAGCTGCCAGTTCAGTTCTTCTATAATAATTCAGTTTGCTTTCCTTTTCTAAAAGCACTGCATATGTATAGTCTAAAGATCATCTGTAAACATGCAAAACTATCGAGCTCAACTAAAACCACGTAAGATTTACAAAATACAGCCAGACTTGAAATACATGAAACGAGATTCCAGATCTAATGCAAGCTGATATGAAAGTATTATCTGTATTAGGTCCACAGGCTCTGACCATTTGATCTTAGAAACATTTCTCAGGTTTTTATAGATGTTCAGCCATTTAGCTCTTCACTTTCCTACACAGGTCTGGATTTACCAGCCAGTCACACTTTTTTTTTAAATTCATAATCTTGATCCAGCACTTCCTCTTGTGATTTCCCCAGCTGCAAGCTGCTCATTCTTAACATCTTATAAAACAGGTATTTCACAGCATTCAGCAGAGACAAAACAGGAGCAGAGAACTTACACAGCTTCACCGTAGCATCTCTATTTTTCTACGACTTCTCTTCCTCACACTTACTGGTTTTGTTCCAGTTACAGCATCTTTTCATTGCATGTATTCTACTCATGCATTTGACTGTTTACTCAGAGAGTATGAAAGATTGTTCTAAAAGATTATCACAGAGTTTTTTAACTCTGCTCTTCCCTTTCAGTTCAGCTCCTTAGACACTGAGTATTTGAAACTCTATTTCTACTCTGACAAAAATTTTAGAATTTGCATGGAAAAAATATCTAAACTTCTTTATCAGACAACCTGGCTAAGAAGTTCTTTATTTCCAAAGACACAGTTCATTTAAGTTGTGCTGTCTGCACAAGCTAACAGACTGGACAAGAAAGATCATAGAATCATAAAATACGCTGAGTTGGAAGGGTCCCATCAGGATCATTGAGTCCAACTTCTGGTTTTGCATAGGACACCCCAAGGATCATACTATGTGCCTGAGAGCATTGTCCAAACGCTTTTTGAACTCAGACAGGCTGGGTGCTGTGACCACTTCCCTGGGGAGCCTGTTTCAGTACTCAACCACCTGCTGGGTGAAAAACTTTTTCCTGACATCCAACCTAAACCTCCCTTGACTCAGCTTCATGTCATTTCCTCAGGTCCTGTCACTGGTCACAAGAGTGAAGAGTTCAGTACCTGCCCCTCCTCTTCCTCTCATGACGAAGTTGTAGACTGCAATGAGGTTTCCCCTCAGTCTCCCCTTCTCCAGGCTGAACAGACCAAGTGATCTCAGCCACTCTTCATACGGCTTCCCCTCAAGGCCCTTGACCATTTTCATAGCCCTCCTTTGGACACTCTCTAATGGCTTATTATCTTTTTTTAATTGTGGTGCCCAAAACTGCATGCAGCAGTTCAGTCAGCAATTAGCTCTTCTCTGCCTTCCCTGTCCCTCCACCCACCTACTATATCAACATTTTTATTTAAGTAGTCATCAATTCAGGAAAAAAGAGGGGAAAACCAGTGCTCTGCATGTACCAGATTAAGCTGATATTATTAATGACATCAGAATACAAAGAAAAAACAAAGAGATAACTGTCCTCTGAGGGTGCTCTGGTTAACTATGTAGAGTGATGGGGAAAAAAAAAATCAACATATTGAAAATAAAAACAAACCAAATATTCTGTAGGAATAAAAAACAAAGAAAGAAAACTGACACGCACACAGAAGCAGTACAAATGCAAAAAGCTACTCTTAATGCAGTTTGTCATAGAGTGAACAACAGAAAGCTTCAGTGGGAAGGGACAGTACAGGAATGCACCCACAAACTCTTACTGATTTAAGATCTGCATTAGTGTGATCGTTACAATGTCTGAGTGCTGCGTACAAAGCTTCCTGCAACGCAGCAGTAGCCAGTTTGACAGTGATAATGCTATAAATAAATTAATGCCAAAGGACTCCAAAACCACAGGCGACTGCTAATGGGATTCATACATTTACTAGATCAAACCTCTGGTGCAGGTCAAGAGCAGCAGTAACAATACTGGTAACTGACAAATGTGTGGTGGACTGTGTGAAAGAAGTTGGTAGTTTCAGTCCATTTTGTGACTGATGGACAGGTGTCTGCAATGCACAAAACAGTCACCACGATTGTCACCTCAAAGTGTCTCAGACAGACCAAGGACTGAGAAATGATATGGCTATAAAATGCAAACCTTTGTATGCGAGAAAACCCACCACTGCCTCTGGAAATATATTTCAGCAATTACTAACCCTCATGGTTACTTTTAGTCAAAAACTGTGACTTGTCATTTGCCAGCCACAATGGCACAGAGTTCTGAAGTGGGTTTTCTACATGGGGACCCAGAGAATCCCTATCCATCCCTGCCTCTGGGCATAATCCCTCTCTGGGACAGGGTCTGAGCACCCATCTGACCAGAAGAACTCCAAGCACCTCTCCCTCCCTCAGAACTCATGCTGTACTCCTTGCTGTGCTACACACAGCAATTGCTGCCTGCTCTAACAGGTTCACATTCTTCCTGTCCTGGGGACCTCAGAGCTGTGCACAATACCCCAGGTGGGGTCTCACCAGAGAGGAGAATAGGGGCAGAATCACCTCCCTCAACCTGCTGGCCACACTGCTTTTGATGCAGCCCAGAATATAATTGGTTTTCTGGGCTGCAAACACACATTGCTGGCTCATGTCCAGCCTCTCATTCACCAGCACCTCAACTCCTTCTCCACACGGCCGTTCTCGATCTGTTCATCCCCCAGCCTGTGTTGATACCAGGGGTTGCCCTGACCCAGTTGCAGCGCCTTGCACTTGGTCTTGTTAAATCTCATGAGGTTCCAAAAGGCCCACTTCTTGAGCTTGTCCAGGTCTTTCTGGATGGCATCCCATCCTTTAGGTGTTTCAACCACACCACTCAGCTTGGTATCACCTGCAAATCTGCTGACAGTACACTCAGTTCCACTGTCTACATCACTGATGAAGATATTGAACATTACTGGTTCCGATAGAGACCCCTGAGGGGCACCACTCATGACTCATCTCCATCTGGACACTGAGCTATTGACCACTACCCTCTGGATGAGACCATCTAATCAATTCCTCATCCACCACAGTCCAGTCACTAAATCTGTATCTCTCCTGTATAGAGAATGATGTTGTGGGGGACCACGTCAAAGGCCTTACAGAAGTCCAGACAGATGACAACCTGTTGGATAGACCAAACAGGTCACTGCCAGACACACTATTATTTAAAGCACACTTGGACACGTTTTCTTATCTACCTTTCAGTGTCTCACATTCTGAACAGATATTTTAAATCCTGAACTCCTGAGAAATAGAATAGAAAGCAGGTGGCAAGAAACCTAATTATTCTCCTCTGTATATGGCTTTTGTGCGGATTTATAAAACATCTGTGACTGTTCCATGGGCAGCCATCCAAAGTGCTCTAGAGGAGCCAACTTGATTCACCAAGGCTACTGCCTCTGTGCCTCTGCAGAAGCACACATGGTGCTGTTGGACACCGTTCTTACTCATTTCATCTGAAATAACACACGTTGTTCCATACAGCATGCAGTCCTTTCTCTTGGACATGCTACCAGTTATCTACAGGGTTTTTTGTGAGATAGACATATATATCACAAGAACCCAGGCAGCCAAAAAAGTCCAAATTCTCTCTGTTGACAAGTTACTAAAACACTACTGGCTTTTCAATGTCTAAAAACGCTTACCTTCCTTAGCTTGCACAGAAAGCTTTGTCTCATGAAGTATTTGTAGCATTTCCTACAGGCTGACTAGGATGTACTTGAGATAAAATAGTGCTTGCAAAAGACAAAGGCAACTACCACAGTTGAAGAAAAGGCAGCTTTTAACAGGTGATCAGCATTCATGTAAATATATACACATAAAACAGGGAATCTCAGGCAAAAGATATTCTCTTATCACTGCAATTGCATGTTTAAAGGTCCAAATAACATCAAATGAATTTTTGAACACAAATATAGTCACTCCGTGAGCGAAATCTGAGGAGAAAGGTGATGAGGGATACACATAGGGAAAGCATTCCCATTTTATTTCAATAGACATGAGAACAGTCCCCAAGCACAATGCAGATACACAAACTGAAAACAAACCTACCTACAATCTGGCAAGGATGTAAATAACAAAGGAAGTAACAAAACCTAACAGAAGTTTTCTAGGCTGTTGTTCCTAAACAGAAGCATTCAGTTGCAAACAATCACCACAGTAAGACCATGGCTGATAAAGTAATTAAAATTAACTCAGCTCCCTAACAAGTGGAATTTGAAATCCTTCCACTACTTTAGGAACTGGGGAGAAGTTTTAACAGTTCTTTTCCAGACCACCGTCACATAAAGGACTATACTGCATGCTGAGAAAATCAAAGACACAGTTGGAAGAAGGGGTGATTAAAGCAGATTCATCCTCAACCAGCCACTGCTTGTTCCCGTGACAGTGTAACTTTTGAGACACTGTTATGAACCAGATTGGGAACAGATCTGGGTAAATATAATCCTTCATGGCTTTTGTGGCTGTAGCTAGAGGAAGAAATGGTGACTCGGTTATATTTAACTCTCAAAAGCTCCCGGATCTATTTACCATGCAGCCTCACAAACAGATGCACCACCATTAAGTACGGAGGTGGTGTGTGGGCTGCCAAAACCACCACCACCACCAGAAACACTGGCCTGAGGCTGCAGCTGATCTGTGCCATAATTAGTCTCCCTACTTATCTAACCATGATAAACCAAAACAATCTTCTATTCATTTTAAAGACCAGCATCCTACAGGCAACATTATATCTCCCTCACTCAGCACAAGTGTTTATCTCTTCAACTACGAGCACTCTTGAAATTCAGTCTGTTTCAGACTTAACAAGTATCAGGCACAACAGAAATCAAATAGGCAGTATAACAAAGCCAACATCTAAAACTCTAGTCCAGCACATTTATAAGTTCAAGGTCAACCCTGAATTCATCATTACCTTGATATTGGTTTTGATTGTGATATACTGGGGACACTTTTTTGTTCTGCTTACCTATTGACTTGCCTGGGACAGTAGGAAATCCTGTAGTTTAAGGACTGAATTCACTAGAGACTTTTTATGTGAGAATGAAAAGCAGACATTCCCAGCAACTGCCTTACCCGCTATTTTGCCATATTTCATGAGAAGTAGAATGCAAGGAAGCAATGAACAAATTTTAGGGGACAATAGTTCCTGACATAATCAAATAGCAGGATTTTAAGGTGTGGCAAAGCCCAGTCAGACTCCCCTTTTTCCACAGTAAGCTGGTATAAAGAAGAAAGCATAACAGTCCAACACAGGAGAACTGTAGCCTGGTCCCACCTCAAGATAACACAGCAAATTACAGGTCTTCAGATCAGTTTTCCTGTAGTAAAATGGGGAATAATACTTTATATTAAAGTGTTGGAGACTACAGATGCCCTGATATATTAGATGTATTTATATAATACATCAGGGGGATCACTGTTTCCTCCTACACCCCAAGTGTAAATAAGGCTATTTCACATAGAAAAGGACTGCAAACCTCTTAAGACAGCCATCTGCTATAGAGATTCAAGAAAGGAGCCCACGTACAAAGTAGGGCTGGAGTGGAGATGGAATGTTGTTTATGTGATGCTTGAACTCCACAGAGAAGGAAACGTACCTTTACTATTAAATTAATAACATAATACCATTACTTTGGTACATCGACACTGTAATTCTTTTCCTTTCTCAGTTAGATTTCTTGCTGTTATAACAGCAGCTACAACAAAATCTGTGTCTGGATGCCAAAACCACAGCTGTCAAGAAAATCAGTCTCAAAACACCAATTGTAGAGAACAAGAAATTAACCCTGAGATGACTGTAGCAGTCAACTACAAAGTAAGGATTTACTATGGAGTCCCCCACACCTCTTACCTCAAGCATAGGGCGGGCACTGTCATGGATTGAAAGAATGTGCGTAATGTTATTCTTACTCAATTGCTCTACATCTCGGGCATCTGCGACAGAGGGAAAAAAAGAAGAGAAATTTTTTAATCTCTTGAAATAGCCCACTCCCCTTTCCATTGTGCATGTTGAAAAGCCACCTATCATCGGTACATTTTTCTTGAAGCTTCATAAAGTAAGGCAAAACCCCAAATGCAGCTATTCTAGAACACCATAATCAGAGTGGGTAACGGGAAGACACACTTCTAACTCCAAAACAAATTACATACTATATAAAGAACAAGCTTAAGTGACTCAGGAATGTGTTTTTAAGTCAGAAGTTTCATGTATTTTGCATCTGAAATGTAAGTTTATGCATGTTTCCGTGCAGGTGATGGCCATCTGAACATGCAGTCAGAGCTGTACAAGAAATAGTTTACCTCCTCTCTACCCACAAATCCCCCTTCAGGAGATACATTTTCACTTGGGAGACAGACTTTGTGATATTCAGGTCTGAGAAGGGAAGCCAACCATATTCCTTGAATTATTAACGGACAAGCCAAAACAATAACTACCTTCTTAATTCCTGTGGACCAGTAGGGAAAAATGTGCATTTAGCCAATACATACTATAATTTAGAGTCTAAAGAGAGATCGAGATGATAAAGATATCGAATACATGAAAAAGCAAAATGCTACAGTAAGGAAGTGCAGTTATGAAAAGGTGTTTCCTAGACCTGTAACCAAGGGGTTTCTAACATTCAAAACTGGAAAGAAAACTGGGGCGACTGAAAAGTTGATGCTAGATATTGCGAAAGCATAGGTTTGTTTCTATGAGGAAAAAAAAGACTACCTGTCATCAGTGAGCAACTTTCCCCATATTAAACTATCAGCATGCCAGAAAATTACCTGAAAGAACCACCAATACAGGTAAAAGTTAGTGTGTGTCCATTCGCCCATTTACTTTTGACCCTTTTGCTTGAGAATGGCACAGCACACCATGGCAATTACAGCAGTGGTTTTGTGATGTGAACACCTGCCTTCGAAATCTGCCCATCCAATCTGTTCACACTAGCCTGGTTGCACACAAAAAAAGAGCACTGACCACAAAGGTTTCAAACTGGCTCTCTCTAGGTACAAAAATAACAATAGCATCACCTGTACATTCTTTATGTACGTGCAAGAGTTCAATTAGCATCTCTTGTGTCATCTTATCCACCTACTATAAAGTTTCAATGCCTTTTCTACATCACAAAGAGGAACTGGACATTTAATTATACTGTCGCATAGACAAGATCCATGTGAGCACAGTAACAGGCAATAAAATTTAAACCCAATCCTAATGAAAGCTTTTCTACAGTTAAAAAATTGGAGAGTGAAAACTTCATTGATTTTACTCACTACTGGTCAAGCCTGCATGATCAACACAGACATCTAACCCTTCAGAAGAGAATTAACACAAATTCTGTCTGAAACAGAACTATGTCTAGCTGCACAGAACAATTAAAATTTCCTAAAAATCTCAGAGTAAACATTTCAAAGAGGAAATGCTCATGTTTGCCAGGAGAGGTCTTCTAATCCACTTGACCTTCATATTTTTTTAACAGTTTTTATAGGACAGTCTTGATTCCTTAGGGAAAAACTAAGCAGGCAAGGATTTGGAAGCCCATAAACCAGCCCAAGTGTCCCTAAAAATCACTGCTTTCTGTTTTACAAAGACTAAGAACAGATTTCAGAGTCTGCTGGCTGAAACTCATGAAACCAATGTATACCTAGCACAATGAGACTCCAATCTCTAATTATCCATGTGACCTACATGGTAAGAAATGGCTTGCCACACAAGGTAAACTTCTTTAAAAGAAGATATGACCCAAATTAAATATTGACTGCTTTGAACCAGTCTGGAAGGCCTAGTGGACACAGTAAAACTCAAAATGACTGAAATATCTTATTTCTTCAGTTAACCAAGACTTAGGCTAAGGGAATTTCAGCAAATCAAAACTATACAGTGAGATTTCAGATATTCCTAGAAACAAGCTAGAAATGGCCATCCCAGATCTACATCCCAGAGTAACCAGCAGGTCCTCAATATATTTAGGAAACAATCATTCAAATCACTGAAGTAGAGAAGAAAAGGCTTCCCAGCCAACGACTGTATTATCTGGATCTAAATTTCAAACAGTTTACAGAGGGGAAATTCCCCAGCACCTGCGTAAGTCTCTACAGATACTATAGATAAAGCTATTTAAACAGCAGTACAAATAAGATATCCTGTCACTCATGGTCTCATACCATAAATAACAAAAAAAAAAAAAAAAAGAAGGGTTATGTAAAGAACCACCAAAAGCCAAAAGAACCACCATCACCACAGCAATTCTAATTTCTTTACTGAAGCACAGTGCTATACAAGCACATGCAGGCTCACATTTTGAAATCACAGTGTGAAACACCCTATTTTCAAACTTTAAGATCAAACCTACCTATCAGAGTTCATCTTGTGCATCCTCTAAAGGGTCCCTCAAATGTGGTATTACTCTTTACAGCAGGTTACCTAATATTCTGTTTCATACATCAAAACGCTTCTCAGCTGATGTGGACTTCTGAGTAAAGCCTTCTGGAAGATCACTCCTCACACAAAAGGACACAATTCACACTGGGGAAGTCGTCTTCTCTCCCCCCTGCATTTAGCCTATTTTCCCTCAGTTTGACTCTATGACTCCTAGCTCAACCTCTACTCATATGCAGAGCTGGAAACACTTAATTGTAAAAGCAATGCCAAAGTCATCAAAATAGGACCAGGGGGCTGTCAGAATTTGTTTCCCTGCAGCTCTGGGAAGCTTTATGGTGTGGCTGGGGAGCAAATCACCCAGTGCAGTGTGCTTCCATCCCCCATAAGCAAAAGGGAGACGACACTGTTCCAACCACTCCAATTATGACACATCAATGACTGAAGGACTCCAATACTAGAGTGGTGAAGTCTCAAATGTACCTACAACCATTTTCTCTTACTTTAGTATTTTAGTGCCTCCATAAAGTTCCAAGGTGAGGGATAAATATTTCTCCCTTTGTAGAGTTAGATGGAAAGAAACAGCTGTGGAGTCTTTTCCACCTCTACTACTAACAATAAAATACAAAAGCATGCTGCCAGGAATAGGGGGGCAAAAAAGCATTACAGTGATATGGGCCTGATCTGCAACACTTGGCTATAACTCACTTGTGAATTTAGAAGTTTAAATACATCCACAAAATAAGTGAGATTAGTTTCAGTTTATTTTCATTTTGTCACCCCTCTTCCCATTAGCCAGCTATTCCAAACTAAAGACATCCTCCCTTCTTGATTCTCCAAAGCCCATGTTTCTGACTTTTTAAGTCTGAGAAGACAGACATACTCCTAAAACACAGTAAGATAGTATTAAGTTTTCAGTATAAAATTTTAGGTTAAGTAGAGAAAACCGAGGTAAGTGCTTAAAGAAAGCAAGTCACCCCATTACGTACAACAGTGTTAGTCTTAATCTGCAGATGTATAGAGACTACAGTTTCATCATCACCAGATGTTGTGGGGTTTTTTTTAAAATCAAGCAACTTTATTTTCAGCTTTGGAGAGAACTAGAGATGGACACCTAAAGAAAAACCTTCCCCATCAGGAGAGCTTTGTTCCCAGTCCTGTTATCTGCACTTACAGAGACACACATAGAAACTAAGCATGTGAACAAAAGATCCATGTCTCCTTTCTCCACTTCACACTATGTTCTAGTACATGTTCTGACCCACCTTCTCGGAAGGACTTTTTCAGGGAATGAGAAAGGTGGGGAAACAAGTTCAGCTCTCTGTTTAATCAGAGCACCTATAAACTGTCTTCCTTCAAAAGATGAACCTGAAAAAGGGAATGGTATCTACACCCTCTCCTGTTTTCAGTACCTGAAATTAAATCTTAGAAAATGGAACTTTAAAACCAACATTAAGCAGATGATAACGGGAATTAATTGAATCTAGAAACACAGCAGAACCACTTGATGGACACTGCGTTTTTATACACTTAATAATGGGAAGGGCAAAAACTTTCCCAAGACTCTCCAGATCATCCACAGCAACACTGGACTCTTCGGGGGGAATTAAACCTCTTATTGTGGCTTTCCCCTTCAAATTAAAAAACCCCTAAATATTCCATTGGAAAAACCTTGAATGATTACAAGCAAGGCAGGACACAAGCTCTTTAATATTGCAGGTAGAAACACTCTTGTGTCCTGGTTCTTGCTACTGCTACACCTTTTCGTTTGGAAGCAAACTGAGCAACCATTTAGATCTATTATCAGAAGAAATGGATTTTTTTTCCATTTGTGCAGAGAAACAGGCTGTCCTGTCAATCCCTTAGAGAACAAAGCACCCATTTTCATTGTAAGCACAGGTGACTTTAAAGAGACCTCAGGACACCAGTGCAGAAGACACGTGGACTTGCAGTACTATAGTATATTCTTTGTCTTTTGAGGCATTTCATCTCTAAGGTACAACAGAAACAAACCAAATTTTCCCCAAAACTAGAGGCGGGAAGAAGAGTTAACTGCCTCTTTCTCTTCCCTCATTTTTCTCTCATAGCACCCTACCCTCCCATTTGCAAAGAAATAACTCCTCCTTCACTTTCACAGAAGAAACCCAAGAGCTCTGTTTCCTTCTGGGCTTACAGACCAGACTCAGCCTTGGTATTTTGTAAGGACACCTATGGTTCTTCTTGATTTTTTTCTGCCCTCTAGCTGTGCAATCTCAAATACACCCTCTCAGGAGCATACCACAGTTTTAATGTGCTACTGATGAGCTTGTAAGACAAAAAGCACTTGAACACATGCCAAGATCTGTGCTTTTTCAGGAAAGTTTTTCAGATACATAATCAAGCCCTGTGAGCTAGGGGGATTTCAAGAGATATTTCAGTGCTCTCCATAATCAGGACTACACTAACTTTCTACCCTAAAGACCCTTAAAGTGGTTATTAAAGCCCCTCTCATTCTATGTGCTTAAAGGTTTGCGCAGCAGCAAACAAAACAGAAGCAGCAAGCTCAGTTCCCATTTCTGCCACAGGTTCATTTCACTAGTTTTTCCTGGGCCTCAGTTTATCTCCCAGTTAACTGCAGAAGAGTTTGCACTGCTCTGTCATAGATTGTTTTTATGCTGATTAGGCCTAAAAGTAGAAATATTTCTGAATATTGAATAATAATTCCCCAATCAGAACAATTGCTGACTGCCTTCTCCAGGCAACAGCCGTCTGAAATGACAGTGTTTAGCATCCCTAACACCATGCTTTCTCTCAGCAGGAAGGCACCTATCTGGAACAACTGTGCCTTTTCTCCGTCTGTCAGTATCCCCAGAGGTCTCTGAGGCAGCAGGGAGACAAGAGTGTGTGTAGAATGGTATTTTGATACAGCTCTGGAAACTGTTGCCTGACAAGGGTCCCCGAGGTGCCACTGGGGAAAGGCTATCCTCCAGAGGGCACATCAGAGCAATTTAGACATTCCTCTGACTCAGCTTTTGGAGAAGCTCCCTCCTCTCTAGCCCCTGTTCAAGGACCCAGACCCTCAGCCCTGTATCCAGGTGAGATGCACAAAGCCAGGGAATCAGTGTTTCCTCCTGTTACTGATGCAACTTTATTCAATTCAAGCTACTAAGAAGAAGCTGAAGAAATGGGAGACTAGTCAAAAGGACATTACAGGAAATAATGTTGTAAACCCATGTCTTTATACACATCTAGTCATTTCAGCTGCCCAAATCAGGACATTCTGACCAGTCCCAACTGTATATGCTGCCAAGTATTTCTCAGCAGTCTCAAAACTAATCAGTCGCTTTTTGAAAAAGTACCACAAATCAGAACATGCTCCAAGAACACAGTAATCAAACTCCTCCAGAAAAATACACTGGTAATAAACCTGTTCCTAAATGGGATGACTTCACTGCATGGAGAGCTTATTGCAACTGCTCCTAAGCAGTGAGGCAGGGGGGTGCTGAGGGGCAGGGGATGCAGAAAAAAGTGAAAATTGTAAAAGTATGCTTTTGTATTAGTGAAGGACAGTAACACCTCTCTTCTCTCTTCCTCTCCAGGTACAGTAGCTTATCCGAGATTGAAACAGATGCTTGTGATGGTAGAACGTAATGATTAAATGCAATATGAGCAAAAGTCATAGCAGTAAATAAATGCACTTTTTGTGTTTTTTAATCCGTTTAAAATACCAGACCCCACAACACAAACACAGAGATTAAAACCAGCTCCTCTTTTACTCTCTTATGGAGGCAGCTGAAGCATTTCACCCTCTGCTTTTCTTTCAGCTAGGCTCCCAGAAACACTGCCCACTCACACCACCTTCAGCACACGCCTGTGCTATCCGCACAGGAGTGACCTGACATGTCATTTAGGGACTGTTCCCAAGGCACGAAGCTGAACAGCCAGGGTAGCACAGGCGAGAGGGTCATGGGCCCTGGCACTGGCAGAGATGCTGACTCACTCCACAACCTTGGCCAACTCCCTTCCACTGAAAACAGAACTGCACCAGCAAACAGATGCTCTGGCTGAGTTTCACTCCCCAAGGCAGACTGTCAAGGGCTTACCAGCAGGATGGCCACAGTGAGAGGGACAGATTGACTGCCATGTTACCACAGCTCATCCTGCCCACCTTGCCAGACTGCTCGAAACCTAAAGAACTCCAGTATCAAACATCCTCCCAATTCCACTCCTCTCCTAAATTACTTCAGAAAAAGAAAACAAAAAGAGGAAGTAACATGGCTGTGACCAAGTTAGTTAATTTTGTCATCAGCCCATGCAGTAGTCCTCCAAAGTGTTTTCAAAACTATCCTCTTCGCCTTATTTTCCTTTTTTCCTACTTGTTTCTTTTTTCTCCTTTTATTATCTACTTCCAGCAATATGAAATCACCTCCATCCTCTCATTTTCCTTACCATGCTAGCCTTTGTACTTGTGTCTGCGGTGTGGCAAAAGGCAGCTTTTAACTTCACATGTACCTCCAGGCTGCCTCCCAAGGTGATTGGCTCCACTTCCCAAGGGGCAGCAAGCACTGGACCCACAGTGTGGGCCAGTAGATCCAGTGGCAGGTAAATCAGGCAAAAACCACTGAAGTCACAGGTTTCGGGACGGGGGGCAAGGAATGAGGCAGAGAGAATGTGCAGCACCATCTAAATCCAATGCAGATGTTGCCAGTCTTAACAGACTGTATTTTGTAGTATCACTCAGACCAGGAAGGACAGGATATAGCAGTAGCCCCTACGAGCCCTGCTCTATTTTACCGAAGCATAGGAAATGTGGGGTCTACATCTATTAAAAAAAACTGTACATGCACAACTGGTTTACTTCTGAGTAGGGAGTGTCAGCTGGAACTGCTCCTAACAGAATGCTTTGAGAACAGGCCATTTATTTGGATGTCTACATAAAGTTTCCTGTTTTCTAAATATGACTGGTTTTCTTTACGCAGAAAATAAACCTCATGCATAAAGGAAAAAAATCCAGAGAAACTTACAGCTGCAACATGGACAGTACAAGTATCAGTGGTCAGACTGCAACCAGCAGACCTATCAGTCTCACAAGTGGTGATAACAGAACTCTTTAGCAGTTGTTATAAATAACCAAAATAATGAAAGCAATGAGCATGAGGCATAGTAAGCCTTTACTTATAAGGAAGGCTTGAAATAAGACTTACAAAGAATCTGCCTGGATCACAGGCTTGTCTGCCAAGCACAAGAATCATTTAAAGCAGGCCAGTGTTTAGGAATTCCAGCTGAAGCATGCTCCAAGGAGATGGCATTCATTTTTCTTTTCTCAAAGTACTTGCAGCGCAGCACAACACACGGATGAGAGAGCAAACGACTTTTTCTTCAAGTGTTACCAGGTGAATCCAGAAATGAAGCAAGATGGGGTTAAAAAGCTACAGAGATGCCAGAGAATTCCAAGGGCCTGTGAAACAACACCTTAAGACCCCTGTTAAGTAATCTAGAGATAATGATAAAACTAATCTTACCTTTAAAGTTGCCAATGAACAAGCCAGGCAGAATCTGTGAGAAAGAAATATAGTATCAAATATAGATATCTTGTGGTAAGACAATTTGACAAAGTTCAATTTGCATACAGGATGGAACATACTACTTTAGCAGACTATTGTCAAATGCAATCTAAAACATGCTGACAACATTTAATGCCTCTTTGTAACCTTCTCAAACTAAACAGCTCTAGGCAAACCATGCCTTGACAGAGTTTGTTGGCAGACAGGGGTTGTTAATTGTGAGGACTCTCGCATAATGGAGGCTCTCCAAGGATAGCAGATGTGGTTTACAAATATGAAGTGGGCCTCGAAAAACACCCTTCCCCCTGCCCCCCCCAGCAGGGTAAGAGTTACCCTCATGGAACTAATGATGAAACTTCACATAGCAAAGGTGATTTGCCTAAAGTTGGTATGGAAACTGGACAAAGCCCTGCAAAACGACATCCTTCGAGGCTTTTGAAGTGCAAAGCCTTGCAGGTCAGGGCTGCAGCACTGTAGGGCTCTTAGAGGAAATCACTGCGAACAACAACAACTTGTATGTTCACATAGAAAGGAAACTGCTGAAAGTCCATGAGTTGTGTGTTTCTCTTCCAGATCTAACCACTCATCCTAACACTGCCAGAAGCCTGCACAGGTCTCGATTACAGGACATTCTTTAACTTGGGAGTCTCAAGGTCTGCCCAAGGACCAGTCTGTGCAGTCTGAGGACACGTGCACATACACAGAAGCAGGTGACACCGCAGTGCTACACCTCCCACCCTCTTATAACCCTCTTAACTTGGGAAGAGCAGTAAGACCTCAAAAAAACCCACACACACACACACTAAACACACATTTTCTGGCCAGGAATTTTGTTATCTGCCACCTGAAGTCTCTGACCCACACTCACATAGTTTGAAGAGACCAGAACTGTGGTGATGAAACCATACGATCCATTTTTCTTCAGTGCATGCTGAGCATACCACCAGTACAGATATGTCAGTGTTGACTTCCTAAACCCTTAGCAACACCCGAATGTCACCACAACAGCAGCAACAGACTCTCAGACAGCTATTTAAAGGGAAAACTCCACCCATTTTGCCCGATCCAGCAGCCATGAAGTTCCGAAAGTCATGAAGGACTTTTCATCAGGGATTATCACTACAGCCTCCGTTTCACTGCAGCCTTTCTGCTGAAAGGCAAACCAACCCACCATGCAAAGGTTAGCAGGCCAGCAGAAGAGCCAGCAAAATAGCTTCTGACCTGCTTTAACTGCAGGACTTTGGTTCAATAAAAGCATCATCATGTTCGCTGTTATTTATCTTGCCTTGCAGAAAACAGAAAGGCTGCAATACTTCTCGCACTCCTTGCAGCCTCAGTCTGTGCAAACATTCCTCCCTCTATGCTTTGCTGGGTGATCTCTCTCTACCTGCTGTGTCACATCAGCTCTAAACACAGTTCTCAAACTAATTCTCTAAACTCAGTTCTCCCCCTGATGGCTTCTCGAGGACCCTTGATGGAGCTTGATGCTTGTAGACCCTTGCTTGCAAATTAAGGGCTGACTGACAACACTACCTGGTCAAGAAAATGGTTCTTAAGACTGGTACAAATACACACCTGTAAGTGTTCCAAAGATAAGCTCAGACAGCTTGCTCCCCTTTCCTTCCCTCTTCAGTTGTAGAAATTCAACATCCTTACAAGGGCAGCAAAGATCCTCAGGGTAGTTTCCAATGCCAGAGTATCGAGTAGGGAAAAGAACCTTTACAACATCCTGTGGTCCCTTTCCACATGCACAAGACTCATGGTTTCAAGGGACAATTCAATAATTTAAGTACACTTGATGACTCTGCTAGAAGTGCAGCTCCAAGGTCACCATCCCAGGCTAGTAAATAGAAGCCTGTAGCTGCTCCAGAGAGGACAGTACAGAAGAGTCATTGCAAAAGAGGTCAAATTCTTGAAAAAAAATCATGTTCTAAAGCGAAAGGGAGTCAAGTTATGAACGAATGTCACCAACCAGATCACCAACTTCAGCATAACAAATAAAAAAAAGAAAAAACCCTTGCTGATATTTTTAAACAGTTGCCTGGTATTTCCTATCTACAGCACAAATCTCCAATCACACCCTCACTACTGTCGACTATAGCATTTTAGACTCTAGGACACTATTTCTGCATCAAATGTGCACTCTCAAGAGACGATAAAAGCTTAATTTCCTTTAATTTCTAATGTCTAAGTCATTAAGCTTAGACATTAGAAATTAAAGGTACCACGAAACACCGGGAGGTTGCAGAAATGAGGTTTCTTGTTGGCAAAGGAGGAAAAATCCAGAAGTCTGCATTTGTGCACCATGAAGCAACCTTATACACTAGATAGGAAATTAGGACACCCTGCAACCAAGGACAGATGTTACCCCTGTTGTCCTAGTCATTCTAGAAGCAAGAAACATTACTATGGGTGAAAGCTACCTGGAAAGAAGTGAATCTTCGTGTCATGCTGACTAATACTTCAGCACTCGACTATGGCTGGGAACCTTCAGCTGTGTCATCTCACACTGCCTTCAGTAACTGCAACTCTGGGCTGTGCAAAATGAAGGCCGATGGCTGCTAGGGGCGTGTGAGAGAGAACGGGTGGGAGTCAGAAGAGTAGAAAAATAAGGTGGTTGTTTTTGTGAACTTTTCAACCACTGCTTTATGAATAAAAACAGTAGCCTCTTTACATCATCTGAAACATCATCCGAAACATTGAGAAAATGACCACAGACTAAATAACAGATGTAGAAGAATTCACAAGCAAGGGACAAGGACACCAATGCCTGTCTTCATTTGTACCTCGCATGTGAGAGCAGCTCACATCCTCCACCTTGCACGAAGGCAGAGCCCTGCAATAGACAATGGTTGCTCCAGTTGCTAATGCTTCTCATCAGTCCTCTCTGATAATACACCCTTCAGGAAAATGGTTTAAAGGGCTGCTTCACTGCTGTTTCCTATACAGACAAATGCTTGTAACAAAGCATCTAACTCCTTGCTGCTTCTAGATGCATTAACACTGATGAACTTCCAGAGAAGTTCATGGGGCTTTCTCAGAGATGGCCAGGCTCTGCTAAAAGGAACAGACAAGCCTACCTTTGTCCAGCACCACAGGAGAGTGGCACGCATCATGGAGGGATATTGCTGCTGACGTGAACTGGCATAGCTTCTCTGACTTCCATAAAAGTGGTTACATCAGCTCTAAGTAGCCACACTGGTTTAAATTTCTCATAAATCCACTCCTACAATGAACAGGGCTTATCTGCCCTTTTTGTAGAGATAGCACTCAAACCTTCTGAAGGGTTTACACGAATAACCAGCAGTTAACTGTAACAGGGATGAGCAACAACTAAAACCCAGGAAAAACTCTTCACTATGCATATCCTGTTCACCAATAATGAAATCTTGTCACCATCTCAGCTGCTAGACTTCAGCTCCTGGAAAACATCTTCGTAGTTTTTCAACCACAGACTTCAACGTTAGACATTAAGCATGAAGACAAACCAGGCCACCCAGACAATTTCCTGGGGTCCAAGTCAGACCCCATTAATCATTCTGACTTAACAAATGTAAGAAAAAAAAAAAGTAAAGTACTGAAAATTAATAGTAGCCAAGTCAATGCACATTCACTAGCCAATTCTCCTTCTCTGAGCAGAATAAGAAGGGCATGTGTAAACCAATGCTTTCAATTTAATTTGGGAAAAGTCAGAAGGCTTGGGTGGACTGAAGGGGAAAAAAACTACGCAGGGCTAATATTACAGAGAAAACTAGCAACAAAAGACAAACACCATCTAAAAAGAACGCCAGACCTCTAGCCCTTGATCAACCCTAATGGCCACAAAGCCAGGTGAGACTGCTATTTGCTATGAAATATATCTGTATCAGGAGACAGAAAAATAAGGAGGGAACCATGCCACTGAGAAAGGCTCCAAAAGCAGCCACACAGGCTGTAGCTGTCTCTGGAGCTCTTCCTTACCACACCCATCACAGGTCACCATTAATCCTCTTCCCTTGGCATCAGTACAAAGAGACTCCTTAAATTAAATAATCCACAACTGAATAAGCTGATTATTTTCTCCTACCATCCGTATAGAGCTTAACCACAAAAAACAACATTTCAGTTGGAAACTAAAGCAATTTGTATCGACTGGCTGAGTCAAGCAAATACCCCCCATCATCTGTGCTAATGACTCCATGCCTCCCCTTGCCCCTTCAGCATTTGCTGATTCATGAGATCAAAATGAATAGATGATCCAGGGGCACATTCTGAAGGTGGCAAGTAGCAGACCCACATGCGAGACCCCTAAAAAATAAACCCTTATGGCCAGTATCTAGCATGGTTACAGTCTCCTTAAAGGAGCCAGCTCCTCCCAAATGCTGAATGTTTCATCCTCTTGGATACAGTCATCAGAAAAGCGAGAAAAATCCAAATAGTATTATGCTTCTCCTGAAAGCTCTGGCTGGTACATGTCAGGGCAACATTTAACAGAATTAAAATTACCAAACTGCCCAGTCACAGATTGCCACATGGTACCACAGCAAGATCTAATGGCAGCTTCAAATGGCCAAGACTTGTCCTTTTGATTATTTTTTTCTCTCCAGATTGCAATTTTAGCATCCCATATCTTGTCCCTCTAAATGTTTTGATGATTTCAAACATTCGTAGAAAAATACTACAAACACACCAGAAGCCTAAAAGGAGCCTTTCTAGCTGTGTTTCTTCCTAACTGGCTACTCCTAGAAGATGACTGCAACGAGTGGCTACATATCACAATATCATCCCCAGACTTCAAAAGCAAAAATGGAGAGAAGGACCAAAGGAGGTTCTACCTCGCACCCAGTAACTCAATTCCTCACACCAGCCAGATCTTTCCTCTGCCTAAAGTTCCTATTTCCATGTCTCTACCTATAGGATGAAAAGGCTTCACCTTCCAGGTGGCACACTAAGCACTCTGGACGTTCACCAATCTGACTTCCAGGGGCAAGGATGTCTGACCGGGACAACACGTGAGCAGCTATTTCTAGCTGTTCTCTGCTCTGTCGTAGGCCATGCACGCAGCAAAGCTACTCCCAAAGCACTCAAAGCAGGATGTAAGAGAGATTACTCAACTCCTGTTCCTCATAGTAAGCTATATATAAAAGGCTAGTTACCACCACACTTTCAAACCTGGGTTTAAAACAGAGGTGGAGATACTGAGAAAAATCACAGTTGTCCCTTGATAACGACCATGACATGCCAGGGGAATCGGGCACACAACAAGCCCCCACTGCCAAAAGGCCAACACCCTTCGCAAAACAGATCCATCTTCCTTCCTCGCTGCGATCTCCACTGGGGCCGCGCGCTTTCCCGTCCCACCGGCACCGGGCCCAGCCCTACAGCGACTGCCCGTATCCACGGGCTGCTCCGCGCCCTGGGAACGGAGCAAGCCCCGCGCTCGCTGAGAGTCCAAAGCCCCGGGTCCTGCCGCGGGTCGGGGGGTGCGGGCTCTGCCCCAGGCCGCCCCCCAGGGCGGGGGGACACACAAGGGACACTGCATCTCGGCGCCGGGGGGCACGGCGGCCGTCAGCGACCGCTGGGAACTCCCTTTGCCCGGGGAGGGGAAGCCCGGGCGCGCATCACCGAAACCAGGGCCCCCCTCCCGCCACCCGCCCGCGCTGCGGCCGGGGAGGGGGGGGGGAGGAGGAGGAGGAGGAGGCGCGCCCCGAGGGAGCGGCGCGGTCGCGCTCCCCGTCCCTCCGCCCTCGCCCCGAGGCGGGGGACCCCCGAAGTCGAAAGGGAAAAGCCTCTGCTGCCCAGGCCTTTGTTTCGGGAGCGGCTGCCCTCCGCGCACGGGCGAGACAAAGGCGGAGGAGCCGCGGCATCCCGCCCGCCCCGAGGCGGGGAGGGACCGCCAGCCTGGGCACCGCCGCGTCGGGCCCAAGCACATGCACTCGCGCACGGCCACCACCGCGTTACCTTGTTCATCCCATTCCCCATGGCTTAAGCGACCCGCACGCCAGCACCGCGGGAGAAGCCGTCGGCCGCTGCTGCCGGCGGCGGGTCGGCGTGCATGGGACAGTGCTTGCCGGAGGGGAAGGGGGGGAGTGGATGACTGGGAACGAGCTAATTGCTAATTAAGGGCGGCTTCTGCTCGCCGCTGTCGGACAGGGCGAGGCGCATCCCTGGCCGTGGCTGTCTCCCTCCTGGATGCCGGGCGGCTGGGGGCGGGCTTCCGCTCGGCCGCCCCCGGGAGCGGCGCGAGCCGCGGGGCCGCGCCACCAGGAACCACCTCCCGCCACCGCCCCCGCCCCCGCGCGCGGGCACGGCCCCCGCGGGCCGCCCTGGGGCTTGTAGTCCGCGCCGCCGCGCCGTGCGCTCGCCGCGCGCCCCGTCGAACTACGCATCCCAGCGGCCCCCGCGCCGCCGACCTGCCCCCACCTGCCGCGGCCGACGGCACCCGGCGGGCGTTCCGGGAGCGGTGGATAAGCGCCGGCCGCGACCGCAGCGGGGTCGGCAACGGTATCAGCATCGGCCACCGCAGCGGCTCCCGCAGGAGGCTCCCCGGCATGGACCACCCGCCGCCGGTGGGCCCAGGGAGGGCAAGGCTGCGGTGCGGGAGCGGGCAGGTGCTGCCCGCCCGCCTCTGCCATCCCGAACCCTGGGTTGTTTCGGCCTCGAACGGGCCATGGCAGGACGCACCCTGGCCTTGGGCGCCAGGGCTGCTTGTCACAGCATCCCGCTTGCCAGCCCGTGCCACTCTGGCGTGGCAGTGCTCACGCGTGGGGCGGAGGAGGGATGCAGGATGCAGGCGTGTGAGGCTCCGGCTGTGCCGGGAGCAGAGCCTCGCACAGCGGCCTGTGCCTTGTCATGGCACGCTGCAGCAGTGTTCTGCCCTGTCATTCCAACCACGCTGCAGGCAGACAGGGACACAAAGGACATTCATGTCCTAACTGAAGCAAACAGAGAGGAGAAAGCAAATAGTTGGAAGCAAACAGCAGGATCGTACTGGTTGACAGCACCGGAGATTGCCTGGTCTAGCCTTCCTCCTCAAGCAGGGAATGATGCTCATTGCTGAGCCTTGGCAGGCGTGGCTTCAAAGCCATGCTCAGTACTTCCACCTCCATGCTTTGCTTCCTAAAACGTGACATGATAACATCCCTCAAGCCACGGGGATGTGTTTTAGGGAGGTGTGGTGATGAGGGATTTGGTGGTTAGTGAAGGAAATTTTCTCCAAAGAGTTAATGAGATAGGGGGTACAGGGAAGGACTTAAGGGATACACAGAGTTCAAGTAAGCAGGGGCAGGATACTACTACATAAGGTCTCTCCCATTAACCAGCTGAGTATCAGTGCCCAAAAAGCCTGAAATCCTTAGAGGCTCAAATGCAAAACAGAGAAGGATGCTGCTGTGTGACCACCATCAGGTTGCCTGTGCATTTATACATGCATCAGTGTGAGATGTTTATAAAAAGTGATGCCAAGATGTCATTTTTTGGGCACACCTTCATAGGACTAGGCAGGTCAGGGGCATCTGCAGCTCAAAATAGGCAGTGGAAGGGTGAAAGATGGAAAACATGGTTAAGTCAACAAGCAGCAAAGCCAGGTATGAAATAACGGGTGGATGAACTCTCCAAGGGATAGATTAGTGATGGGGGGATTCTTACGTAGTGGTAGTGGTTGCCAGTACAAGCAAACTCTAAGGGAACAATTTCACAACCTCCAGTTGCAGTCAAACATCTGCTGATGTTTGCCAAAGAGGTGGTCACACGTCCTCACACTACCCTTAGCAGCACCTCTGTTCCCCTTTGCTTAAGCAACCCTCAACACCCATCTGACCCAAGAATGAATTTATTCAGAGAACAATCCCTGTAAAAAGCTGGGGAGTGACAACTCACTCCCTGTGGGGTCAGACCTGTCCATACAGAGACAGGGATCAGGACCAGATGCCTCAGCTGGGGCTTGTGATTCTATTGCCACATCTTCAAAAACAGGTGCTGTTCCCACAGAAGCCAATGACATGCTTGAAAGCCAACAGAGATTAAGCCACCAGTTTAACTGCCTAGAATGATGGAAAACTCTTGCCTTGAAACAGCCATGTCATCACCACAGATGCTTAAATTTATGGGGAACCCTAGGGAAACACTGATTTTGCACTTAAAGCATTCCTGAACCTTTCCCTCCGTGAGGCTCCACAGAGTTTACGGGGCTGTATCATGTCATCATCAGCCTCAAAAACATCATAGCAGTCTCTTTGTAAGGCCAGGAGGGATAACCACCCAACTTGAAGCGCTGCACTTCTCCCTTCCCCTTCCATACTGGTGAAAAGCATAGCAGTGAGCTTTATCACAGATATTGGCTTTAATATTTCATTGGTAAAGCTCTCCAGAATGTAATGTACTTTATCCTCATGCCATACAAAATATGACTGAGGTACAAACAGTATGAATCATGGCTTGCCATAATCGCTACTAAACACATTGTATCCCCAAAGTGAAAGTTGCCAGCAACACTAACAAAAAGTGAATAATATCCCTAATAACTGCAGGGATCTGTGTTGTGTTAAGAGGTCCATGATAACTGGAAGGCCTTGGGGTCAATATGCTGGAAGTCTTGGCTCATCAATTCACTTCCCCGTAACTCAGTTCTCCTATCTGTAAACTGCAAGTAAGAATATTTCTGGCCTTTTCAATGAGTGCTGAAAAGTACCGTGCATGGGCGATTCATGTGAAATTACTATATTAGGCAATACAGATGGAAAACAAGTATATCTAGCTTAGTATCTGACATTTTTCCGAATAGGAAGTGTTACACATCCTCGTGGGAATTGTGATCCTCTGTTTCAATTTCAAGTTTTGTTACTCGCTTCAGGATGCCTACTTCAGCCTGCAGTGCTTTCCCATATTAGACTTCTCTTGTATGCATGCAACATTTTACAGTGAAAGAGCAAAAGTCAGAGTGGAAGAGTGTAACATACCAGGATTAAAAAGCAGTGAGAGAAAATCCACTTCTCTCTTAAACATTTACTATGGTGTATAGTATATCTTTTGTATATCCACAGGTCTAGAGAGGGAATCTTGATCCTGTTTCCAGACTTGTGTCTCTTACCCAGTTATTCAAAAAAGTGATTGCTTTTGTTCTTCAGCCATTGTTTAATAAACTACCATATAATGCATTTATGGGGGCAGGTTTTCAGCAAGCCTAAATCCTCATAAAGTGTTTATTCATTGTCACTTCTCAAGATCTTTTTCCTTGTGCTTAGTATCTGCACTGGTTTTATTATTTTGAAGTTCATTTTAAAAAGCAAACTGTCCTGAGATGACTGGACTGAATAAATGAACACAGAAAATAAGAGCAAAAAGGTCCTGCTGAATCTCATAATCTTCAGTCAGTATCCCTGAAAAGAGATCACTTTAGCATGGCCTGTAATCCCACAAATCTGGGGATTTTCCTACTTCTTTGTGATATGAGGATAGTAAATTGAGTAATCCCCACTTCTTGACTTCACACACAAATGTATCTGGCAATCCCTAGTGTTCAGCAGCAGCGACCACTTCTAGGCAACTGCCTGAAAACTAACAGCCAGCCAAACTGATAATGAAACTGAACCTTCTTAAAAATTAGACAGAACTTCTGCGTTGACAGTACGTTGAGCTTACTATGTTAAAAATAAGTAAGTAAATACTCTCTACTTTTTATCTTCTGATCACACTTTCTCTAAACCCTGAGCTCACATTCAGCCATAGGCAGAAGGCATGTCAGCTATCCATGATCTGTCAGGAACTGATAAGACCTGGGCTGGGTTCCTGTGAAGCAGCGTCACAACTTAGTTCTCAGAGATGGCAAGACAGGAGATAAAAAGAATGATTGGTCAGAAATAGCCAGTGGAATGTTTTTCCTCTGAAACAGAGAATTTTGACAGAAAGGAACTGTTTTGCCAGAAAGAAATAATGAAACCTTAAAATTCATAAATGGCACCAGGCTTGTTTTGTAACTGTGCTGAGAGGGAGATCAATAGAAGGGAAAGAGCCTGCAGGACTCCTTGGCCATTCTTTTAATATTTCTATTTGGTAATAAACATTGCCAAAGCATTTCAAGACCTGTTCTCTGGATAGAAGAGATTGATTTACTGCCATGTAGCCTCAGAGCAGAATTCATTCATCATTTGATAAATTCACTGTCTTAAGGCCAAATTTGGCTTTTATTATGTCACTGTGAATCTACAGTAACTTTGTCAAAATCAATGATATTTGAGTGAGCTTTAAGTCCTGAAAATGAAGGAATTTACCACTGTGGTTTACTTCAGAAAATATTAGCTTTCAGGAAGCTGCTCTCAACAGGCAGAGTAGCTGGAAGACCATAATTCTGCCTTTTACTCCTCTTGCTTCCCCTTTCCATTACTGGATATCAACAGAATATAGACTACACTAGGACGTAAGGGCTGAGCCAGCAGATGAGGCCAAAATGGCACAAAGAAGGGCTTTGCAAAAGACAGGTCTTAAAAAAAAACCAAAAAAAACCCCCAAAAAAACAACAAAACCAAAAACCTAACAATTCAGACAGGAGGAACAATGCTAGAGAATGGCTGAGAAAAGCATGTAGGATAATTTAGAGGTAGGTTAGCTGCCATGGCAACCATGTACCAAATTACTGCACTTCTGTGTTTCTAAACCTGCCAGCAGCTAATTTTGTTTGCATGTACTTCAGGCTTTAAAATAAATTAATTCACCTTAAAACTCATGATGGATTACGAATGAAGTGCAGATACTGGGACTGCTGTGGGGTGTTTGGTTTAGGCATTTAGAAAATAGAGATACAGAAAATAATAGGCCTTGAAAATTCTGATTTCACTAAGTAGTTAAAAATTACATAATTTCTTTTAACATTCACAGTAGTAGGCAGTTTTAACCCTGAAGTTGTACTACTTTGCCTTGCACATATTATGCACATATCTGCTTTGCCAGATCAACCTGACATGTTTACTTCCAATCTGTATATAAGAAAGAAATTGGTCTTAGCAGCACCTCTATTTATTTTTCACTGTGAGAAGCTGCCATGTTAAAAAAAGAGTGAGACATTTTCTTTTAAAGCCAGATTCTTTGGAAATATGGTAAAATACTACATCCCTAAAGAATAGAAACAAGGCTATCAAAAAGCATGCTGCAAGGCACATGCATATTACTAGTTACTAAGAATAGTCCATTGCTGAGTGTGAGTGAAAATATCCAAATGTGTTCTCTTGATAAGCTAAGCATGTTTTCCTCTCTCTGGGCACACGTAAAAGTGTCCTCAAATGGAAAAATAATGTTATAAAAACCTAACCTCTTGCTTCCAGGGCATATACGTGTAATGCTAGGGGAGCACACACAGCCTTCACAACACCTCTGTGGAGGAAGCCCACAGACCGTTATATATTGGTCCATGAAAACCATTCAGAGTAGAAAGAGGTCAGATTTTGATGTACCCCCTGAAACCTGATGAACATAATTGAGATGTTCAGCCACCAGTTGAGAGGCGTTAGGTCTTGATCCCCTAAAATCAGCAGGAATCTTTGAAGCAGCTGCAGAAGTAGCAGTGTTCAGTGCCAGGAGGTAGTTCCCCATCCTCCACCATCACATGATATCCATTGTAAAATGTGATTTTCAGTAATCATGGGCTGGCTACAGCCAAAGTGCTGGGCAGAGATCTTTATTTTGTTGACATTTTCCCAATAGCTTTTCCTTAATGGGGTATATCTTAAGATCTCCTGTGTTTGAAAATTTGAAAGCAGTTAAAGCTACAGTTCTTAATTCCATGTTACATTTTCTTGGCCAAAATCTAAGATATTAGCCCTTAAATACCACATATGAAAAACATAATCCAAATACTTATATGTCCAACATATTCACTACATTCTCCAAGAACGTTCAGTTAGTCTTTGAGGGGCTTGCACTGTTACTTTTCCTGGTGGCTCACTCTTGATACAATAATATTATCGTCCAGAGTCAGTTGCTTGATTTTTCTTGCAGAGTTTTCACTTGGTTTCCTGTTTTGGCCTGTTGCAGTTGCCTGTCTGACTGTGGCAACAGGGTCCTTCCAAGCCACATGATTACCTAGAAAGTCTGGCAGTATTTCTCCGGTGCATCTGGGATTCTGCATGTCCAGGACACTTCAGTGGGCTGGGAGTAGTCCATAGCACAGCTGAGAACAGAAGATGAGTGGGAAGCAGAGCACAGAGCATGCTTACAGGAAGAAACATGCCTCTTAGACTGTGTAGGTGTAAACCCCTAAGTTGTTCTCAGGTTAAGCAGCAAACTCATTGCCTCTTGCCTGTCTGCCTGCCTTCTGTTAGTTATAATAAAAAATGTGTTTTCTCTCCAAACATATGGCCACCTGAGACACCCTGGATCAGTATAATTGCTACTTCTCTCAACAATTAAATACCTTCAGGGATGTGAATCATGTCAAGATCAGGAAGCAGTAACAATGCCAGGACTTCACATCCTGCTGTTTGCAAATCCCTGTTCTAACATCATCTCCTGCTGAGCACTGTGTCTCCTGAGCAATGTATCCACTGCTGACAAAGCATTCCACTGATGTGGCTCAGTTAAGTACAGATTAACACCCGATGTTGATATGTAAACCTGTACTTTGCTGCACATGGTGTAAATTCAAGGTATTAAACTAAAGATATTTTCAGACATTATAATATCCCATATGCCTTATTCAGCACAACAGGTGCAATCACCAGTAAAGTTGTGTCAGAGAAGATAAGAATTACTGGTCTGGGATGGGTACTGTCTGCTTTGAGGTTGACAGCTCATTGCTTTTCTTTTCAACCATTGTCTCCTTCCAAGGGAAGAACTACTAGAACTGATGATATTACCTTCTTTGTATACACTCTGTTCTCTAAGCTGATGTCTTTCACTTTCTGCTACTACTGACACCTTGCAGTTGCAGGAGGTAATGCTCACATCTGTCTCTGAGCTCTTCAGGTGTTTCTGTGATATTTTATTGTGGTATTTTAGACTCCTGGTCAACCCCTGTGCTAAAGCACCAGAACACCCTGTAAGCTTCCAAGCTGTCAAGGGTTAATTCAGGGTCTCATTGTGGTCTCTTCTAAGGCTTTTTTTTTTTGTTCTGATCCTTTGGTCCGTTTTCTGGGACTTGACACATTGGTTCCAAGGTTGTATACTTCTCAATAGTTTCACTTTCCTTTGTGACTCCAGGTTAGATCTACTCTCTCAAACCATTAATTCTACATAAGAATAGAAGAGCAGCTGTTCCAGGTCTTAGCAAGGATCCATATAGCTCCACATCTTCTCTCAACAGTGGAAAGTAGTGGATACCTATGAGAAACAGGGTGAGTACAGAACGGGGTTCTTTTTCCTTTTATATCTTCCAGTTTCTGGCAAACAACAGGTCAAGTTTATGAGCCAAGGACACACCCCATCCCTGAATGTTAAGCTGGTGTTTTTATGTTAATATTTACAGTGACTCCAAGATCTCTTTCTTGAGTGACAAGTGCTCATTCAGGACTGTTTGCATTTATTAGGGCTGTATTTTTCCCATATGCACTCTTTTGTATTTTATCAGCATTATATTTTCTGTGCCATTTTACTGCCCAGTCAGTTGATAATGTAAGATCCCTGTGCTACTTTCTCTGGCAGTTTTGAAACAACTTTTATCATCAGCCACTTTGCCTATCCACCATCTTCTTCAGCCCATTTGTGAATGTGTTGGACAATGCTGGACCTGGCACTGACTCCTGTGCCTACCTTCCTCTTGTGACTTCCTTTAATTGTGAAAAATGATCAGTAGCTTCCACCTTTGCTTTTCATCTTCAAAACAGTTACTAATTCAAAAAAGGACCTTCCTTCCAGGTAAGGCTTTTTAATGAGTCTTTTGAGGTTTGGGTAATACTGTGAAAAGGTTTCTGAAAAATGCCGTTATACAAATTCTGAGGGAAACTGGAATGTGGAGAAGGGTGGAAAGAAAGGGGATGTGTTTGTCTCTGAGACCAGAAAGTTTTCAGTCCTCCTTATGTCTAAACTCCTCCTTAACCTGAGAAAACTGTGTAGTCTTCCAGAGCACTACTTGTGAAAAAGCAGCATATTTCCACTGAAATCCATCTGGCAATGCTGATAACATGGGCTGAATGTTCAGCTTATTAGTAGAACTACTAAGTATGTTTCATTTACTCATGTCTTTGAATTTGGTTCTGTAAGCAAAAATATTTTTGTCTCTTCATTGTAGACAGTTGTACTTTGTTCAGGAAAAGTCAAACCCACCAGGAGGGAATGCAATAGTCAAACTCTAGTTAGACCTGGGTAGGGTAATGCAAATTTACACTGAAGTCCATGAAGGCACATACTGCTTAACAGGAACAGCTTATGCTGTCAGTGAACTAATGTAGCTCAGTCATTGACTTCAGTAGGAAAAGGAACACCATTTGTCATACAAGATTCACTTGACCTATCTTTTTGTAAACAAAGAGAGAAGACATTTCAGGAAATTTCACAGTGACTTTTTTCATTTGATTATTATTCCACTTGCTTTGATGGTTACTTTATTTGTCATCTGTCAGAAAATGAAACTCATTTTATACTCTTTTAATATATGAATAGAGCTATAATGCATGTACATGGACTTGTCTTTAGGAGTGGTGCCAACACTGAGTAATTTTAATATATAATATAGTTGATAATATCTGAACAAATATTCTAGAATAAGTCACTATAGAAATGAAGGTAGGTTTCCTGTGTGGCTTACAATATCATACTAAAATACAAAAGAAACCTGACTGGGTTTCAGTTATGAAATAATAGATACTGAGGCATTTTCAGGTTTGCTCCATATTGCCAAAGTGTTTAAACAGGTGTGTTTCACAAAGTTTGTGAAACAAAAGCTCAGCTTAAAGCAAATCAACATTAGGAAGCAAAACCAGCGCTGAGTGATAGTGCTTAAAAACTGAGAAACAAGAGTGGTTTTAAACAGCAACTGAAAAGATGCTTTAATGTTTTTTTAACATGTTTTTACAATTTTCTGCAGTTACATACAAGTCACTGCATCTTATATTAGTATTAGTTCCGTAGTTTGGATTATATCCATCAAACATTAACTTTTTTCTTGTAATATGAGCATGTTAGCAGTTTTTGAAGATTAAGAAAACATGCTCATGAACCTAAATTCTAAAACCCATTATTTTTTTTATCCAGAACATTACCTTATGTATACAAATGGGGAAAAATGGCAATGAATCTAAAGGCCTCGATAACTTTACTTGACCAGCAATTATCCTCACAGTTTTTAGGAACAGGCATACCCCTTTGCAGCAAATGCAAGGGTAGGCAAATATTGTTTGCTGAATTCAAGTGATATCTGTAATCAATATCCTAACTCCACCACAGCTGAAAAAGTACCTTTCCATCACACTGTGAGCTGGATGTCTTCCATCACCATGCAAAACGATAGTCAGTCTCCCTTTGAAACACAACAAGGCTTGGCAGTAGCATAGGCAGAAGTATTTGGGTCAAAGACTGCTAGCAGAGGCACAGGTGGACAATGTGACCTGAGGAGAAATTAAGAAAATCTAAAGAATTCTGCATGATTTTACTTAAGTCTCTAAAACCTTTAATTCATCTGAATTCACTTCAGGCAAATCCCTTCATACCTTTAAGTGTAAAGAAGCCTTTTGACAGGAGGGCTTGTACTGTGTAGCTCTCTGACATGACTTAGGAAGATAAGACATGAACAATGGAGAGCTATTAACATGAATAATTTTCCATGCAAATCGGAAGCACCACAGAACAATGGAATGGCAGTGGCTTAACGTCACCAGGTTTTCTAATGGTCTGAACACAAAATATCACAGTAGGAAAAAAATACCAAAGTCAAAATCTACTAGAGCAAACCTGCTTTCAAAAAATAGATCAGGCAGGTGAACCACAAGATCCCTTTTTCTGGAAGTGTTTCCAGAGATTTACTGCCCAGAAAACATGATCGAAAAGCCAAAGATAAAGAACAACAGCAGATTTACCAGACTTGAAGAAGGTCACAAACACAGTGCATGAATCTAAACATCTTCACCAGATTCACCTTCATTCCACATGATGGGGTCATCAGGATTATGACAAATTCATTTGCAAAAGGCTAGCAGCTATATTAACCAAATATGTTGGCCCCTTCAATACAGGAAACAGAGAAGCAATATAAAGAGATGAGCACGTTAACTTTTCTCCATGTGTCTTTGTGTGTTGTCTTTTTCAGCAGAAAGGATGTAAGAAGGAGGAGGGCTAGCGGAAGCTGTAGGTATTGGGATACACATCCCCTGTGGTGGGTAGTTGCTGCTCTGACTTTCCCAAGACTATATCTCTTATGTGTGTTGTTACAACTCACAGCTGAGCAGCAGAGCTGGTGCTAGTCCTGATGGCAGTAGGTTATACTGGTTGAAATACCAATCCCAAGAAGCTCAAGGGCAAAAAACTTCACACAGCAGGTAGCTAGCAGCTGTTCCACTGGATCTTCCGTCCTTTCCTTGCTGAAGCCTCCTTCACTGGCACCTATGGGAGTGATCCTACAGAAGAAAAGTATTTCCATTTGACATTACAGTAGACAGTCTATGTAGCAGCAGGATGCTGTCTGAAACAAGCAGACCTCATTCTGAGAGTGGGGATTATTTTAGAACACAAGTGACATGAAATAATGTTTTCTGCAGTTCATCAGGAAACAGAACAAGGCAAAGCACTGACTTTTGAGGAACAGGAGCTATGACAGCCTGTCCGTGCCGCACATCTAGAGCTTCTTTGACCATAAGAGAAATTCAGAATAGAATGTTCATAAAAAGGGTTGATTTTGCTGAATCAAATCAAACTACTACATGTCTCTGTGTTCAGAAAACCTCAATGTAGTTTATGTTCTATTGGAAACCAAAAAGTGACTGTCAGCTAGCTCCAGTCCATCAAGTGCAACATTCACTGAAATCAACAGACCTGTATCCCTTGCCCCTAAGTCTGAAAGGTTTTCAACAAGTTGCTGACATGGAAGAGGTCATTCAACCATTTCTAGTACTAGGGAAGGAGGGAGGGAGAAGGGGAAGGAAGGATCCCCTTAGAACAAGACTACTGTATGTTGATGTTTGGGAAGTCTACAGTCTACAGGCTGCTGCCTCTGAGCCTTTCTGTGGTTACACAGAGGATTTCGGTCTCTGTGCACCTTCTGGTGTACTTGGCAGTCTGGCACCTTCAATCCATACTTGATTCTCTACTGAAAACATTGATGCTAAATCTTAAAATCGAGAAGCTGTTTTCCTCTGCCCATGTGAAACGAGAAAGAAAGTGTAAATTTGTTTTCTTTATTGTGTTGCAGTGATGAATCATTACTCAATACAACAGCGAAAGCACAGGTTTTCTGCATATGTGGAAGCAAGATTACCCTGTTTCTGCCATACATATTTATTCAACTCCCCTTTTATTCTTCCCTTTAATCTTTTTCCCTCACTTACCTCACCATTCCTCCCAGTCCCCTTCTTGCTTGCACATCACAGCTCCAAGCCTTACTATCTTCCACTCTCTAGAGACCAAATGGCAGAAGAAAAAAACATGAAGAGTAGATGGGTCAAACACTAGTTACAAGTGAATGCTTGCTTTCCTTTTTCTGAAAGTCTGCCTTTTACCTTCACTCCTGCCCTCCAAGGATCTGTGCTTCAGCCACTGAGAATGAAAGCAACCACAGAGAGGAGTTTGATTTTGGACCTTTTTTCCCAGAGGAGTGCCTGTATTTTTCTGGATAAACTGTTTCCAGTACAAAAATAAAGTTGATCTTTCAAGTAAAGAAAAGTATCTTCTTTCTAAACCAGCTTATGGGAAGCAGTTGGATGAAGAAAAATGAAAGTGAGTATTGTTAAATCTTTAATGTTTTTACCACCAAATTAATAATTTTCAATGACAATAATATATTATTTAAAATTAATCAGTATTTTCTGAGGGGAAAAACAGATCTCAAACCTTCCTTCCAAACTACCTGTTCAACTGGAAGCTTTGGAGCTTGAGAATAATTCACAGGTACACATATCACATGTGGCTCTGTAAGACATGGACTTAGAAGACTCCATTATGCAAAAAAGATGACTGACAAAGGACATGTTTAGAGATCTATTAAACTAGGTGCCATAGGAAAAGTGAATGGGCAATGGCTGTCCCTAGTCTCTTTTCCAATGCCTGAGCTAAGGGGCATTAGATAAAACCTGCACAGAGCAGGCTGGAACAAAGGAAGTGGTCCTTTATACATCGAGCTAAACTTTGGAAATCCTTGCTGCACAAGTGTGTATGTAAAAAGGTGCTGCATGGGCTCAATAAGCAACTAGAAAAATCCATAAAGGATCACTAAATAGGAAATCCTTTAGCAATGGAAGTCCATGAGCTACACATTATTGAAGGCCAGAAGAAGATTCTGGAAAAGTTACACTATACTCTTACCTTACCTTCTGATTCCCCACTATGCATCTGCTCTCAGCTACCATTGGACATGCCAGCTGACCAGTCTGACCAGACACAACTGTGCCTTTGTTCTTCAACTTTGTCTCAAAATAAGGATTTTTTTATATACAGCAGTATCTACTGCTCATTGAGCTCACTGAAGGTATTGTTCAGCTTTATGAATTAACATCTCAAGGGCAGTTCTACTCTGCAAAATGTTTCCAGTAATGGGGTTTCACCTTTGTCATCTTCAGTGTTTCCCATCATAAATATACTTATTTTCATGTACATGATAGCATAAATCCAACCAGATCTCTAAAGCTTGTGATGGCTTCTTTCCTTCCTGATTTTTTTCTCCAGAATACCATAATGTGTGCCTTCATATTTTCTACTCAAACTCACCACTTTCAGAGTGACTGGAATATAATGTGAAACAAAGGGCATGCTCCTATATACACTGAGTCAAGGCATGGAAATCCTTGCTGCAAAAGACTGAACTTTTTCACAAAGAACTGAATCAAATCTCACCTCCTTTAGCTGGCCACACGTACTAGCTGCAGAGAGATAAAATCCGGGGAAACCCCTTTGTTCAATGCAAGTGATGATGTCAGTTGTTCCTACAAGAGGTAGAATTCTTCCATGGTGACTTCAGAACAATGCCACATTTAAACTGGCCTTTGGCTCTTCTTGTCTTTAGACAAGATTTCTTTTTAGTGAGCCTTCAGTGACCCTACCATGATGTTAGTTTGGTGGCTGACCAGAGAGAAAGTCGCTATTTCAGCAAAAATGCAGGAGAAATGACAGTCGTGTGGGCAGCAGCAAAGTCAGAAGCACTACACTACTTGGAAATGAAAGACAGGCCTTGAAGTTAATTCTAGATTAAGAAACAGAAGAAAACTATCCAGTTCCTGAAACCAAGTACCCACCTTAGCTGCATCCAAACATCAGCTTGACTGGATTTTGACGTCAAAACACTACTACACTCACTGATCCTTTGACAGTGAAGTCCAGATGCACAAACTTGTAAGGAACTAACGCACACTCCAGCAGCTAATTTAAATTTACACCAGGGGCAAGTCTCTTCTAGGGCCTGAAATCTACTACTTATATTATAAATTTTACTTAGCAGTTGAATAAACATCCAGAATGCTGTTTAGCTGTGAGCCTGCTACATGCTTTGCATGCTTGTTGTGCACTTGTGACATTCATGCTACTGTTCCATGATTTTGTGGCCCCCTGGCACAAAAGTAGCTCTGATAATAAAGTAGTTCTGCCTTGCCTCGAGCAGGGTGTCACACTGTGTTTGGCACAGAGGTGAGAAAACTGAGTTGATCCAGCACCTACACAAATACATTGCATTACTAGGTTGTGCAATGTAACTCTCAGTCTCAAATATTACTACTTATGCATTTTTTTCCATCACAGTCAATATTCTGAGTAGTTTCAGTTGACACCTATGGGGAGAATTTTCAAAACCACAAAGTGTCAGCCTAACTCTATTTTCAACAAAATCAACAGTATTTTTATTGACTTTGGTTCTGGGTGATGGTTGCACACTATAAAGCATTTCATCTTATATTTGAAAGCCAAAAAGAACCTCCAAACAGAACACCCACTATTGAAGGCATTCTGGCTAAATGAAATCTTTCTTTTTAATTCTGGCTCTGATTCCCCAGAATATTTTGAACATTGGGAAAGATATCTGACCATGAACATTTCAGACAGACAGGGACAAAAACCTGGGTCATAAATATGGATAGGTTAACCACTGAAAGGGATAGCATCTGCAAAATCACATAAGCATTAACTGTCTATGTACCAATGTAAATAAATTAGAAGTTCTCTTATCCCTAGAGCTCACAGAAGTTTTTTAGAAAAGTCTCAATTCTTTCTGTGCCATACTTTAGGGCCAGTTCTGAAATCTCATTCACTGGCACTTTATCCCAAAGCTGAAATCATCCGTTTAAAATAAAATGGTTGTACCATTCTCCAACATCAAACGTGGTCCTCTGGAGTTTCACACCTGGCCATAGGGAGGGTGGTTAAGCACTCAAACAGCTGCCCAGAGAGACTGTGTGCAACAAAAACCCAACTGGGCAAGGCCTGAGCAAGCTTATCTGTCTGTAATGTACTCCCTGTTTTGACCAGGAGCTTGGACTAAGTGACCTCCAGAGATCACTTCCAACTTCAACTAAGTCTTAGACTCAATGATTCTGCTTCTTTTTCCCTTGTATCACCTACCGCTAAGGGAGATCTCACATAAAAATGCTGCTGTTGTAGCCCTGCCCCACTAGCCTTGGCCTTTCACAATTTTTTTGCCTGGAGCTTCCCTCTACCTTCCTAATGAACACCCTGTTTCTGTATTTTCTCATAGTGTCTAGCCATCAGCTTTAAAAACAACACAGACAGAACTTCAAGCCTTTCTTCCAAAAACCTTCTCCACATTCTCAGTTGTCAAGACAAGACAAACATCCTCAGCTCAGTCTCACTGTTATGTACCATCTTTTACTTAACCAGCTCTGTAAACCTCCATATTCAAGCTATATCTAAACATTGCAGTTTCTTTGTACGTCAAATCTCTTACATTCATCCCTCTCTTTCAGTAATCAGGGACCTAAGATGGGGATCTGAACTTTATGTTAGTATTGTATCTCCTTCTATACATCATTTTGTGTGGGTTTGCTTTTTCCTGCAGCTTTTGGTGACTTGCTTGCAATATTCTACAATTTCACAGATTTTTTTGCTTTCCTTTTTTTTCCCCTTTTGTTAAAAGTCTTAAACTCCTCAGATAATAATAATAAAAAAGATAATTTATGTAAGCTAAAATTAATATTAATTCTATGGTTTTAGCTCTCCTTCCAGTTCTCATGTCACATCCTTACTACTGCATGACAGGAAGGGTATTAGCAAAGATACTGGATTTAAGATTCATAAAACTTGGCATTGTTTTCTGCATTTCGGTAGGTCTACAGTGCAGAGTTTCATATGAATTAGACAACGTACTTTAGTTGGAATACCTGAAGACTTTGAAACATCTAATTTACATTTTGAAAGTAGAGTTCTTTATTTAAACCTGCCTTTTGTATCTATTTACCTATTGGAGTCTAAGGGGTAAAAATATCCAAAAGCTAAAAACTGCACCTCAGAAAAATGAGCATAGCACTGTTTCCTCCCTCTTACTGTTCTTCATCTAATTATGGGGATCTTAACATCTTTCCAGTGAGGAACATATTTTATTATTTGTTTCCAAAGCATAACTAGACATTCACTCTTTTGAATAAATGGAGAGCTTTAAGCAGAAATTAAAAAAACCCACCACCAACAGAGTGTACTGCTTCAGCTTTTAAAGGACAGCCTTTTAAGAAATGCATCTTTCCTTACACTGCAGCCTTTCAGAAGAGATTCCCACTTTCTAAGAGAATCAATGAGAGTAACTTCTGTCATTTCTTCTTGGTCCTGCAAGTTAGGCTAGGAAATGCAGCTGAAACTAAAATCTTCCATACAGTTTCTGTTTTCTGTGAGTATTTTTGAATATCAAGTGACACATGTGGGTGGGGGAACTTCAAGATTAATTTTAATCAAATCTCAGCTTTTGCTGGAACTTCCCAAAGCATTTCTCACCCTTTGCTCCTGACTGAAACATTTTGCTGGGTTTGGGTGCATTCCAATTAGAACTTAAAATATTTGATTTTGTTTTGTTGTCTTGCAATGTTCGAAGTACTCCCTAGTTTCATTTCATCATTCAGATCTATCCCTTCAGTCTTCTATCCTGAAGTTAGCTCTAAAATGTTACCTTTGTATCTGAGATACAGACCACATTAAAACAAATCTTCTGGTGATTTCCAAAAGACTTCTAGTCTGAATAAGGAAATAAAAAATTATCTTCTACCACAGGCAATGAAGACGGAATTAACAGGACTGAAGCAAACTGAACCTATACTGACAGCAGCTTCTTGATACCATTTTAGAAAGAAAAGATGAAAGGTAGCTTCACTATATTTCTGCGTAGAAAGATCACTCATTCCAGTAATGATCAGCAGAAGAACTTTCTAATATAAGAGCATGGGTTCATAAAGTGAGAATTGGAGAGTGAACAAATAATCCAGAACAAAGTAAATTCTTTTTAACCATCTTCTTCTGGTGAAAAAAAAAATAATATTCATAAAAGAAAAAGGCAGATGTAAACTTAGAGCTAGAATTTGTGATCAAAAAAAGATACTTGTGGGAAGAGGTTGATTTCACTCAAAAAAAGCCCAGCAGGGAAAAAGTGTTAAAATCAGTCCTTATAGCTATTTAGTGCCTAATATAGTGGGTCTCCTTTCTCACTGAGAACTTTCAGGATGTTATGGAAGATGTACTAAATCATACCAGAAGCCACCAATTTCTTTCCAGTGATAACTGATTAAATATACTGTGATTTTCCTCCTTGGTTTAGCTTGCCTTCAGTTGCTCATGCCTTTTCTTTGGCTTTCTCCTTCTTCTCACCTCACAAGCGTAAGTTTTCATCTGCTTTCCTCATTTAATATCTTCTCTGTCCATCACGATCCTTCCCTATTCCATCTCCTGGTCTTTTGCACCTCCTTTCATCACTCTCTCTCTCTTTTTTCTTAACTTTTTTCTTATCTGTCTGTTTCTCTTCCTCACACAAATAACCTTGATTGTATCCTGTCCTTATTTCTGCTACTTCTACAGATTTTTCTCTTCCCATCTCTCTTGGAATAAGATTCATTATGGAGGAGGTAAACATAATTTTGATCAATAAGGCAAAATACCTAAAATTATGGCCAACATTCACATACAAGGAATTGATAGAAATATAAGCAGCATATTTGTCCCTTCAAAATCAGTGCAATGCAAACATAGCTCTTCCTGTTGATTTTAAAATGTATTTTTTCTGAACTCTATCAATTATTTCTACTTGTTAATTTTCAACATCTGTGTTATTTTTCTTTCTTTTCACTATGCACCTTTGCATAGGTGGGGTTTTTGGTTTGGGTTGGGTTTGTTTTTTTCTGAACCATCTACTCAGTTTTCTTTACATGCATTTTAATCTCTTTCAATTAATTCATCCTATACTACCAGTCTTCTCCCTTAACTAAATGCAGCTATTTCTTGCAGGATTTATACTTGAAACATGGAAGAGCTCTTTCTTTTAGAATTATTTAGTGACATGGTCTCTACTTAGTGAGTACACCTAACTAATGATGTCGGATACTCCAGATATGTTGCACATGGCCCCTCTAAGCACACTGTCTAGAGCTGGTTTTTTAATTACATCTCAGGCCTTCCCCTGTTCAGTTCTTGGCAATTGAGTTCAACTGAACTATTTTCACCATTGTCTCTAGTGACTTCTTCTTAACTGAAGCTTACAGTTCTAGCACTGCAGGCTTCTCGTTCGTGGTCTGCCAGTTGTTCTTGGCACAAGTACAACGCCATTTCTGAAAATTTCACACTTGTTGGCTTCAGGATCTCCATTCTCTCCTAATTCTTCTCCGTCCTCTATAGCAGAAAGATGTTTGGAGGCAACTTCATTCCACTCCAGCACTCCAAGGCAGACAGGGTGTTCTGTCAAACCCTCAGTTTGGTTCCCTTAGCTTCTTCTGCCCCTTATCTCTGAATAATCACTCCCCCCCGTGCACTTAACAACTTCATGCTCATCATTTACAAATCCACATTTCGACTCTAGGCATGAATCATTTTAGCCAAGCTAATAACTCAGCCTGTCTTTCTGACAACTCACTGTGGATGTGTAATCATCAGTGTAAGCTTAATATGGTTAATTGTTCTCGCCCAGTAATTTTTTTTCCCTAGCTTTGGCAACAGAGTCTTGCACCACGCCAGTGCTTCAGCAAAGCCAAACTTTCTACGTTAATATTTTCATTTCATCTTCTTTCTTGAGACACCTCTTATTCTTAGGGTTTTTTTAATCATATGAATTATAATCCTACCAGTATTCTTTCTGTAGGACCCATCACACCCTAGTCCTAATCTACTAATTGTATTGCTTGCTATTGAAATGCTTAGTATGAGAGGGTCCTACCGAAGGACTTGTGCTACAGCCACCTGTAAAATTTTGCGATCTACACCACTGTATATTCTTCTATCCTACTTATATGTGCCTTGATGTTTTCCTGTAAACTGGTCCCTTGTTGTGCTTCCTAATTATGATAACAGTGAGACCAGTTCAAGTTCCCTCTTTCTTACTAGACTGTGTTACACTGTTGTGTTTTTGGATTACTCTTTGATTGTAAGCTCTAAGAGGAGGGAACCCCCTTTACAGCAAAGGGTCTTGCGATACCTGAGTAAAAATTCTAGTTTTAATAGAATTGTATGCAAATTAATAATATCCTGTCCTTGTATTATTTTATGGTACTGTACAGTATTCCTAAGTACTATAACACTTCTGTGAATTACACATTTTCCAAATACAATTTGCTTCTACAGTACCCTGGCTGAGATTTGTAAATGCTTGCACAATTCAAATAATTGTCTACCAAATTAAACAGTTTAATATTATTTACTTACTAGAGCAGATGCATCCCTTATTCTACTACAGTCAAGTAAAATGAGGATACTCTAAAGAATCTACTGCAATGGTGAAGTGTACTGCAAAGAAGAAAAAAAAAAGCCTACTAAAAAAAGCAGATAAGTTTTACTCTAATTTCCAGCCACGATACCATACAGTATTTATTTTCAGTCTGGGCACCCTGGGAAATCAATAAGCTATTAATAAATACAGTACAAATTCAGAGTTCTGATGAGCTCCTTAACACTTACATCTGAGTAGATTTATTTTAAAACACTTTTTTTATAAATCAGCATCCAGTGCATATGTAGACAGAGATATGTCTAGATATGCCACTATTGGAATATGATATGAGTGCCAAGTGAAGGCACTATGCTGTTGCATGGCCAGAAAAAAAAAGAAGCTCTTTACATATTGAGATTTATTTAACCGGTGAAGATTCTTGATCTATATATGAGATTTTACAACAGTATAATTGGAAAGAACAGCTACAGAGGAATATCCTAAAACTGTTGGAAAATAAAAATGAGAATTGGCAACTAAAGAACATTTATAAATATATCGTGTAACGACTTACTATATAGAAACATAAAAATTTTAGGAAAAGGTGGCAACGATAGAAATAGCCTAAGAAATGGAAATTCTACATATTATACAAACTTTTTAAGAAGGAGAATTAATTTGACTTTTAGATTTTTTTCTGAGTTTGATTTAATGGGCTTGCTCTCATTAAATGCTGTACAGCATACTATAATTAATGTAACACCACACTCTGCAGAGTGACATACCTGATTCATTTAAGGAGGTGCCAAGGTAATGAAAACGCAAAGAAACATGTGCTTTTTACCTTTCAGGAAAGTTCTTAGAGGATCCAAAATTCATCAACACTTTTATCAACATTTGAATATTTTTTAATACATCTTCTGCTGTCACCTACCTTATAATTTTCATAAGATGGCAAAAAACCAGTACTGTACTTTTTCTAGTACAGTGATCTTACTTTTTCTAGTAAGATCAAACCACTAACACTTCCATTACCATTCAGCTAGAAAATGATATTGTGGTCTGAAGATCCTGTTGAAGAAATAGGAAAACTTCCATTGGTTTGGATAGGCTCAAAACAACTTATTTTTCTGAGTTGTTTTCACAGAACAAACTGCTTAAATGGAGGCAAATGTATATGTAGATTCTCATCCTAAACACAGCATAGGATTATGTCGACAGTTGACTTGACCTGGTGATGTGTTAAATCAATGGCATAGTGCCAGTAATCAAAATTGGACCTGGAAATAAATATTGAAAGAAAGGGTTTGACTTCTAGATATATTGACAAGCAGCTGAGCTACGTGGCCTGCTTCCTGTCACACTGTACCTGCCCATGTATCCCTGCATAAAGTCTCACCAGAACGTGACCCAATGTGGTATATGAAACTTCTACATCCCAACTAGTGAAACAAACATTTATTTTTTAATTCTGCAAATATCAGAGGCCTCCTCTCTTCTTCTTTCACGTGGTGAAATCCCGACATGTTTGCTCAGCTTCTCCCCACTGCTTTATGAAGCAAAAGTTCCCATCACTTCCCACAACTAGCTTTCACCAACTTTCCAGACTCGTTATTTCCAGGGAGTGAGATCAAGGTGGCCAGCTTGTTTCATTGTGGGACAGCTAGCAGGCTTAGCTCTCAAGTCTACAGGTCTTCCAAGCTCAGTTACATCTATTGGTGTGCACTGCAGATTGCCTACACAGATGCCTTAGTTTCTCTGAAGCAATTTCTAGGTCCTTTACATCCCTCTCTTGTCTTGTCCAGCTGCCTGGGACTCCCCCAGCTGTGGCTGAATGTGGATTTCCCCCTAAATGGGGAGGTTCCTCAGAGCAGACAGGACTCACAGAGAAATCAATGCAAGTCTCCAGTTGTACTGAGCATTGAAAAGATTCCCCAAAGGACTAACAGAGGGACAATTAATTTCTTCCCATGAACTACCTCCTCTCTGAATCTTGTGCTCACACTTCAGAAAGAGGAAAAAAAAACCAAAACCACAAAAAGCAAAGACTGAAAAATATGTATAAGATTCACATAAGAATCATGATAGTCTAGCAGAGGATGCCTAGTCAGAAGTGAAAGCAGGGATAAAGAGTATCAAGCATGCAGAGATGACATTTCTGCCAAATACTAGTTTTGAGGAAATGGCCTGGGCTTCTGGGGACTTGACCTCAATAAAGATGGAGAAAAGCCTGACAACCACCCTCTGCTCTGTCATACTTGAGAAGCAGAGAGGAGAGCTGAAACTCTCAAGAAAGCTGGAACAGAGACAGTTGGCCCGGGTAAAAATTTTCAGATCTAGCCCAGGAGGTACCTCTGCAGGAAGTAACTCAGAACAAGAGTGTCAGTCCAACTGACCTTGGAAGGAGCATGGCTGTGTCTGCAGATGCATCTTTGCTGTTAATAATGCTACTTTTGGGAAAATGCTGCCCTACTGCTTAGCCTGATGACAACACGAGCGCAGTCCTATTTCCAGAAGAGTCAGGAGGAGTTTGACATCAACGGGATCATGAAAATTGAGATACACACTGCATAAGACATTGTTCTGCTGCATTTAGTTTAATCCCACTGAAGTATGGATGAGGGCAGAAGAAAATCTCTTTGGTGTCATTTTTTCTCTAATATCTACTGCTTTGAAACTTCCCCTTTTGTTCCACTTTATACTATGCTTTGTCTTTACAACTCACAAACTTTGTATTCTCCATATCCTTCTTCTTTCATTTTGGTTTAATGATTCACCCACATCTTCTTTAGGGTCCAGAACAGCTTCACATGATACGAAGTGTGAAACGTGGGGGCATTTACAGGAACTTGGAAGCATTTCTATAAACATTCCTATCAAGAAAGGAGCATTCTAAATCAGAACATGGCATGCTTTTTTTTTTTTTTTTCAGATGAAGTAGTTTCACAGAGTGTCTTCAGTGGTTTCCCTTTGTAGAAAGAAAGAAACTAAAAATAATCACTCTTAAAGCATAATGGTATGATCTGAAAAGTTTCAGAACAAACTTTAATTACCTCAATGTTTTTTGCATCTCATAGTGACATCTTTTGTTTACACTGAAGTACTGCAACCAATATTTTTTACTTTGGATCATTGCTTTGAAGGGTAAATTTTTTTTTAGCTGCAATTCAGTGGATGCACATTAGTATGAATTCCTTCAGCCATAATTCCAGTTTTGCCTTTTCTCTTGTATTAGTGATGAAACGAAGATTCAGACAAACACTGAAATTTAGAACCTACACATTCTGTAACAGAATCAGGTCCTGAAGCTTCTCACTTGACATCCCACTTCCTTCCTTGTCTCTACGTTGGATCTTGAGATAAAAATCTTGCACTAGATCCTTATGCCACAGATACTAATCCATGCAAAGTTACTACTTTCTCCCTCTATTTTAAGAAGGCATGAATAAGAAAGAGCCATAAGGAAAAAAAATCTATATTAATAGTTTCTTGTGGGTGTCTGTCAATATACCTTGTCATAATCTAAATCAGGAACTGACTTTTATGTGAAGAATATGAAAATTGAAGAAATTAAAAATGAAGACCATGAGTCTCACCATCTCAACTATAATATTATCTTTTTTTGCATGCACAGATAGTTTAATAGTCACTTGATTACTAAAGAAAAAATGAACTTTAATCAATCATGTAACCAAAAATACTACAAGGAAAAAATGTTGTTCAGAGTAAAGCAGTTATTTTGCTGTTTTGCACTAGAAAATATTTTTATTTTTAAAAAAGACAATAAAGCACTAAAATGAATTTCAGTTAGAGACTGAACTTAACTCACACCAAGTCTGCCTGGAGAAACGTGGCTTCAGATTTAATCTTTCACAGAATATTATACTCCTCTTAAGTTTGATGACATAAGCAGCGAATAAACAACACAATGAAATGTTTAGACCCATGGCAAAGAGATATGATTCTTGTACTAGGTAGTGCAGCAAGATCAATGCACATGTGTTCATGTCAAGCCTTTCAACTGCAATCTGTTTGTAGTTCCTGTCCTAGAGTCTTGCTCCATTGTGGATTTGAATGCATCAAAAATCTCAGTGAAAAAGTATCTCAGATCCAGGTAGCAATTATGCCAAATGGCCATATTTTGTTTTGCCCCAGTGAACAACCCAAGTTAAGCTCTGCAAGAGCCATCAGAATGCACCTTTTGGTTAGCCTGACACACAGCCTGAGATTATTGTCACCACACCAATCTTTAGTATATAACTTACTTCAAACTGCTAGGCAACAGGTCAGAGTACTAAATGCCATAGTAAGAGTAAATGCTGCTTGGTTTATTCAAATGTGGTTATGTTATGTCTTCAAATAACTTCTGCCATGTGTAGCACAGTTCTGTGAAACAACATGGGTGAAACCAGCAGCTACTTCTAGTCTAGTGCCAATACACCAAAACCCCTCAACAGATTTGACTCTTCTTCTCCACCATCTGCTGCTCTGTTCCCTCCTATACAACTGACCCCGTTCTAAGGGAAGATTACCAGAGATTTCTGTTGCCTCATTCACAATGTCCTTTAGAAGGCACCTGCCAGCTTTTAGCAACCAACACGGATTTATTTTCAGACTTCAGACAGGTGAAACTTTCTTTCACCAGCCAGAACGTGTTGCTTATTCTGGGAAACAAGTAGCTGTGTGGCAAGTGAAGAGTCTGCCAGTATTTTTGCTGCATGAGTAGAAGTGCAAAAATGAACACATCTTCATGTGGAAGGCTGACACCTTGCAGAATGGAGCCAACAGAAGAAAGAGTTACCTTCTCTACTTACCTAACTGGCCACACAGAACCTGCCAACCAGACTGTGCAAAGCATTCATATCCACACCCAAAGAATGGAAAATCTCTACAGTGCTGTGCTGGGTTAAGAAAAGTGACCCCCTTACAATTGTATCTGCAACTCTACTCTGCTCTGAAAACTTTTCTGAGTGGGAGTAGTGAGACGAGGCAGAAAGCTGGCTTAGCTCCCGAGAGTGCCAGATGGGCACTGGAGAGAAAGCTTGTCATAAGCTGCAAGCCACAGAGAACTACCTTCCAGGAAGGGAAAGTCCTAGAAACTACTAGCAAGAAAAAAGCCTATGGGAAAAGCAAGTCACAGTCTTTTTCAATCAAAACTGGCCTCACTTTAGGTATCATTGGACATTCAGTCTCTTGTTGCCCTGAAATACTGAAGGGAATGACCAACTACCAGATACAAATGGGGGTAACCAAGTAGCTTACCATTTTCCAAAACCTTTGAGATATCTGTATGCCTTTCCTTCATGTTCCTGCCAAATATCTTCTAAAGGAATTCCATTAGCACTCTAGGGTGCACACAAACTATTTCCTACTGATATAAAATATCAGTTCATCTATTTCTTGTAGCAGGGCTGCAGTGATTTTCAGATCATTTCAGATCGGGAAATGCACCAGATAATGACAGTTGTTTAAAGAAACATCACACCATTTCTACACACTAACCAGCAGGCAGATTCCTCATAGCATGCAGAGTCAAAAGAAAACTTTCCACAGCAGGGCCACTTCCATTTTCTTTTCTGCCACCAGTTTGTTGACTGATCCTAGAGAAACTTCTCTTCACAACATTGCATGTTCCTATTTTTCCATTAGCTGCCACTCAAAACATGGAGGAAAGCACAAAATTATATAAAGATCCCAAATTTATGTGATGTGCAAGATAGCGAAAGCTCTTTTGCCACAGACTCCCTCTGAACAGTGCTGGACAACTTGTTTCATCTCTGTGCTGAGTCTAATGCAAGAACAATCTATTTCTCACAAGAGTACAGTATCAAACACTGTACTAGTGCAGTAATTCAGATACCATAAAACAAACATAAAATTTTGTCCACAACCTTTTATGTGCTCTTCAAAAAGAAAGGCTGGGTGGGAGGAAGAGGGGTTCCCCTGCATTGGGGACTGAGTGGTAACATTCAGGAGTTTTCTATCATTAGTAAACTCATCTTGACCTGTGAGTTTCAGAGAACGTATGCAGTGCCTTTATCACCCTTGTTACCTATTGCCTCTCACTTGCAGAGGATGTGGGTGCTGTGGGTTACCAGAAAATGTTGATAGAATATGTTCCTCTTGCTTGAGGACACATTTCACAGTGAAACTAACTGCTCATGAATAATTCCATGCCACAGCCTTGTTCATATTTGGATGGGAGTTATCAAGCAAGCCAAAATGCAAGGTTGGGATCTGCATAGGAGCACTCTTGTCTCTGGGTCAACCTCCCTTCAGGAACAGTGAGCTGAAAACACTGTTTTACTGCCCTGTGAAGGAAAGAGAACACATCAGGGATCTTCTGTCAGTTTTTGCAAATGTTGGCTGTAAAAGTCAATGGGGTGGTCAATTCAAACCATTAGTTATGGATTCCCAATAGTACACGTTCTAACTGGATCAAATTCTAATTGAAATAAACTTGAAATAAAATTGAAGTGTAATTTCATTCATAGCTTTCTTCTAACTGACTGGATACCATAATTCAGCACATTAAATATTATTTGTCATCTTCCTGTGTATTTGGCAAGCACCTAGATCCCTGGTAATGAATGGAACTACATAAATGTGAGATGATTACTTTCAAATTTGCCAGGGAACTCCTAAATTTACACAACTAATTGACCTTCCTGCATATCTGCAATATTTTGAAAACCAGTGGTTATTGAATCTCCCAAATGATCTCCATGAAATTAAATTTTCTAATAATGGGAGGGAGGAAAGGAATTGTTTAGAAAGGGAACTATATAAGCCCTACAAATAAAAAGCTGAAGAACCACAGTTCTAGAGGGAGGAAAAACCCTCTCTCTAAAAAGCATCTTGGAGTCTACCAAGCAGCCAGGGAAGTACAAATGCGCTGATTTCAGTTGAAGGGTTTTTATGTTTTATATCCTGTCAATGTATCAAGCTTTTGGCCCTTTTGGAAATATGTATTATAAAAATTGAGGGGAAATGGCTCTTCATCTTTATTGTGTTAGTTAAATGTAAATATTTAGAAACCAATTCTACATTGGGAAAAAAAAATAGGATTCTGTGCTTTTGTGCAGGCCTTATATTCTGTCCTTTACTTTTATTACTTATGAGAGTACATGCTTTTCACATAAGTATAGGCATATGCACATATATTTGGTGACTAAAAGGAAAAGAAGATCACAGAAAATGAAGCCAAATTTATGTGGCTGGAGATGTACTGGTTTTAATCTTACATACTAACTCATTGGAGACTTGGGTAGGAATAAGCTATGCCTAGCACACAACTGAACAAGGCAAGCAAAGGTGCCTCCTGTAACTGCTGTAACACACCCAGTTCCCTAAATACACAGGTAGAATGGGAGGGATAATGATTTTCCTGGAGCCAATATGCCAGAGGACAAACTTTTTCATATGCCTCTAACCAAAAGGTATCTTTAAGGGTCTAGATCTGCTTCACCATCGAGTGGGGACTTCCCTTGATGGGGAAATCCCTAGCTCCTCTGTCATGGAAACTTTCCAGAGAGGTCTGAAGGGGACTAGAGCAGCCCCTACAAATCAGACTCTTGACATGTAAGTTGAATGAATTACAGAAAGTTGAATGAATAGATTTCTTAGCACACCGCATGGATGTAAACAAACAAAGAAACACCCACAAAAGGCAGCCCATCAGTACACCACTATTCAAGTTCTAATCTGTCCTTGAAGTCAAGACCCAATTTTTTACTGTGAGCGCAGAAGTGATCGGCGGAAGTTCAATTTGTATAAATTATAACATATCAGCAATACATTATAACTTCATGCAAAACATCCTTATCTGATTTTGTTCAGTTAACAGTCAAAAGCAAGTTGAACTCAAGAAAGAAAGGAAATCATACTGGTTTAATTTTTTTAAAGGACAATTAGAAAATTCACTAGAAGATAGTGCTAGCCTTTAATAAAGGGACATGGTGTGGTTCTAATAATATTTTTTTTAATTTGGTTTCAAAATAAATTACTGGAATTTTGGTTTAGGCTTCATCCCATTTTTTTCTCCCCACGCACTTCTAGATACCTTCAAATCATAAATTAATTTCGTAAGAGATTAACTTTTTAGCTTTTACCCTCTTTTCTCAGAACTCAGCCATTCCAACCCAGAGTGCTCATGTTTCAAGACAGCCAGACTTTACACTCATCAGTAAACTTGAGTCTCACTCCTTTGCTAGGAAATACCTCTGTCTTCAAACAAAACTCTTCTAAAGCAATAGGACAACAAGAAGGCAGTAAAATTGGTGCAGACAGCATGATGTAGTTGTTCAGATTTTTGAGATAAAATTAGGGATCTTAGTATTTTCTTAGGAATTAAACTCAAAATCACAGTACAAGTGTAGTCAGTCCCATTGCCTGCTGGAAGAGCTGACACAGAATCCCATTGCTGGGACCATGTTGGGCCCAAGGAGCACTGGTAGGGAATATAAGAAGAGTAAAATGAGAACCGTACAGCTTCACTCAATTTCTGAAGAATTAAAGGAAAAGATGTTATGCACAAGATTCAGGAAGGATATCCAAATGGCCAACTTTGTCTTATTCAAAGCCCTGGGAAGCAAGGTGGGTTACTGATGAAGGGATGGGTGTACTCAAGGTGGCAGCAATCAGCAGGGCAACAGAAGCAATTGCTTCCACCATTCTTCTGTTGCCCCAGGAGCATCTGAAGGCTTTCCTGAGCTCCACCATATCTCATCTCCCAGTTGTTCCATCCTTGTCTACCTCTACCCTGCCTTGCTATCCTTGTGCAAGTACTGGCCCTGGGCTGGCCCTGGCCAACATGTTGCCTTGGTAATTCACCACAGCGAACATAGTGGCACTACTCACATCTCATTCTGAGATGCCAACAAGGGAAGAGTTTTCTGAACAGGTATGGAAATGAAACAATGCCCAATCACAGAATACAGATACAAGGAAATGAAGGCTCAAACAGATCCTGGAGAAAGAGAGGCTCACAGGCTAGGTGGTACTTTTGTTACTCATAATGTAATTTCATTATGTATGTGGTCCCTTTGCTTTCTTTTACAACTTCATTTTCAAAAGCTTGTACAATATACATGCTAAGATACCACACTACTATTACATTGGGAGCAGCCTTCACATCGCTGTCAGACTCCTTGGGATCTGCCCTTTTTTAACCACGTCATGCATTGTCCACCATTTTTGTTGCATTTTCTGAGCAAGCTCAAAGTCTCCTCTTCAGAGTCCTTCAGCAAGGCAAATATAAAGTCAAACAAATCCCAAAGTATGCAGCAGGACTTAGATACTACAGCAGCAGCCCTACAGAGAAAGGAAGGAAGGAAGGAAGAACAGGACTTTTAAACAACTTCTCCTTTTTTTACGAGCTCTTGCAGGCCAGCATTGTAAAGTGAGATGTTACAGAATCAGGATGCAGTTTGATGCAAATTATTCACTATATCAGATTTTCAAACTCAGTATTAAGGGTTCACTATTAAGTTGGGTACTTCGAAAAGCTTGTTGCTATAGGCTTCTTTTTCTCCCTAGTAGTTACATGGAAAAGACACTGTAACACTGTACAACAGAGCTGAGCCTAACTCCTCTGCAACAGTTCCTCCATAAAAGTGATGATGGAGGTTCTGAGATGTCTTGGATCTGTTTGTTTTGTAATAGGGACAACTACTAGGAGTCTTAAGAGTATTTATTAGGAATATTAAATTAGCCTGTCCCATGGATCAAATTCTACGGAAGCAGCTATTGGCAAGGTATGTCCACTGAAGTTCTGTCACTGGGTTCATGTTAGATTTAGTGACAGAGGTGGTTCAAATCTCAATAAATTCAGTTCATCTTTCCATCTTTTAGACTATAAAGATGAGATAAAGACATGAGACTTTTTATGAACATAGCTTAATTTCTGGGATAGAGGTCTGGAATACAGACACTGAAATACAACTTCAGGAAAAATTTGGAAAAAATCTTTTGGCTTTGCTTTTATAGAGGAAGTGTCTATGACTGCAGCTGTACTTAGACTGTCTGCAGTAATTATGTACACTGTCGCATAGCTATTTTAATTAATGCTAACCTAGGACCTCTTAAACTACATGAAGACTTCTGACAGTGAAAATATTGCCAGTAAAATTTAAGATATTTATGTCTGTAACAGAAATGGTATCCTGGACTGCATGCATTGGCTTTAAAAACACAGGCTATCAAAGAGTAAAAGCTGATGTTTCATAAGGTAACTCATCTTAAACCTTGTACTCCACAGATTTTAAGAGTAAGGGAAGACTCATAGCCAAGTTAAGGTGAGCCCTTCTGTTGACAAAACAATGATTTCATTTATTACCAAGAGTGAAGATTTACATCTAAAACTCACAGTCTTAGTTTCATGCAAGTTATTTAGTTTTGATTCTGGGTCTTACTGCAGACTTGTTCTTGGTTTTCATGCCAACAGCTGTTTTCCTGTTAGTCCTGTTCTATCTCTGAACGAAGCAAAGGTTGCTCTATTTGGAATACCACATACACAGAGAAACAAAGGCTCACTTTCTCTTCTTTCACATTGCGTGACATCACTTACATACAATCATTTCTCTCCACACCCCCACATTTTAACAACCAAAATTATTAATAACATTTGGCACATGATATTGCACAATCTTGGGATCTGTAAACAGAATTAGTCTTTAAAGCCCAAAGCCCGAATACACATATGCTGTAGCTCAACACTTGGCTTTGCATATGGCTCTCTAACTCTAGAGGAAACCAGAGGAAACGTTCTTAAGAAGTGTCTCTCAGACATGGCAGCAGTGCTGCAACATGATTTCTGCTAGATGCTGCTGGCTCTGAGCCATCTTCCCCTTTACACAACACGCCTCTCTGTCCCTTGGTGCAGAGGGGTTAGGCATGTTGCACAATACACTTTCAGCCTAAACTAGTCTTCTGCACAGTCCTCGCCTGTGAGTTCTGCTGGGGGCCAGGAAAAAGTGATGCATGTTTGACATCTGGCTAGACCACTGCCATTTCCTTCTCGTCACACAGATTCTCCACCCCTGAGAGAGATCTCAGAGGGGCTTAGGGGAAGGCAAACAGCAAGTGATGCTGAGGGAAGATGATATGGACACAAAAGAATTTGTCAGCAAGGTGCTTGCAAACATAGGTCTTGGAGACACAAACAGACATTCCCACATCTGTTAAATGGTATTTTCATGATTTTCATATGAATCCCAGTATGTAATTGTAAGCATACAGTTTTCCAAAATACTGTTGTATTGTGGAAGTGGGAAAGCAAATAATCAATGCTATGGAATATACAGAGAACTATTAAGACGTCATTCTTCTCCAGAGACCTTTCAACATAGTGAAAGAATGATTTTAGGTTTTATACTGCTCTAGGGTGGCAAGTCAAGCAAGGAGACTGGATATGGTAATCAAAATGAAATTGAAATTTGTCTTAGAGAACAATACTTTCCAGAAGCAATGTCATGAAGAGAGGACATGGGCATTAACAAGTCAGGTATCAACCCACATCAGAAACCATAAGAACAGCTTTAGGAGCATTACCTGCCATGTGCATGCACACAAAGAAATGAGTCACTACATCACAAGGGATGAAACCATTACAGTTAGTTAAAACTGCAGGCAATATATTCACACAGCCTTACTCAAAGTCATGCCCCAGCACATGTAAGGCTCAGCAAAAACCTGGCGTGTTTCCAGCAGGCCTGAAAACACTGCTGCGCTTCGGAATGTATTGCCAGGGAGAATGGTTTGACTAAATGCCTCTGCAGCTTAACCACCAACACCTACAAGGTTATGCAGGCAGTTCAGTGCTTGCTCTATGATTTTTGTTAGAGCAATGGCCAGAGGAATCCAAGTGTAATCCATAACCCATCATGGTAGGTACTCAATTATATGCAAGTCTGCATATACTGCATATGCAAGTAGTACTGTGTAATACTACAGACGAAGTAAGAAGTTTGAAGTTTGCCATGAGATATCGATGTCTGAAGGAGAGCAGCACAGATACATCTTGGTCAAATGTTTTGATAGGCAAACAGAAAAGGGAAGAAATTGGTTTCTGTTAGTCCCAGGTTAAATGTTCCTGCTCAAATCCTGTCATACCACTAATAAAGCAGATGATTAGTTATCCACAGAGGTTTCTATTACCTTATTATTTTTTTAAACTCAATCCTATGACTCATTTACACAGCCCAGGAACACGTAGTGCATGTTCCTGTTTCCATTTCTCTCATGTTTCTATTTATGTTTAATTTTTTATATCCTTTCTTCCAGTTAAAAAAACGCTGTTGAAAAGATCACCCTATTATATGGCAGCAAGACCTCCTAAGATCAATTCTAAACCACCATCATAATTCATAGCTGTGCTATGGAGCAACGTTCAGTCACAGTGAAGGTATTCTTGAGCTGGGAGCATCAAGCTTTGTCACCCTTGGGCCCTTCTCAAGCAGAGTGGCACAATGTTGTCAGCCTTCCTATCACTTGTGGACTGGGATTTCCCAAAGTGATAGCAGCAGCAGGGGAGGTGCCCTTACTCACCTCACTCTCCTGAAAGACTCATCTTGGGTATTAGCCTACCTTTTGAAATAAGCATTCATGATAGTCAGTATTTTCATAACACTATTGCCTTAAAGCCTTTTTTTTTTCAAAAGTAGCCTTCTGTTTCTAGGTGCTCAACCTGAGCTCACTTTCAACAACTGCCTACTGACAGGGGGTGTCTAAGAAATGTGCTGGGACAGGCGCTTTGTGGTCATTTGGCACATCCATCCTATCTGTTTCAAGACAGGCATCCAAAAATCAAGATAAATTAACTTAAGTGAATGAATGTTCAAGACAGGAGTCTGCGGAACTTTCCCCTGGCCAAGGAGATTGTCAGTGGCAGAGATGAAGTGTTCTTGCTTCCCAGTCCTGGACTTATCCCCCTGACTGGCCTACCTCGACACCAAAATAATTTTTCATAATTATGTTCATTATTACAAACACTAATGCATAATTTTCCAGGTACAATTCTGCTTCCCTTGCAGGGGTTGGAGAGGGGGAAGAAATTAAACATATCTTGCTATGCTATCTTCCCACAAGGTAAAACTGCAATAGTGAGGGATTCTGTTATGGGACAGAGCAATTAAAAGGGAAAAAAAAGAAGACTATGATGCTTCTTTATCCAAAAATGTATGGAGAATCCTTTAGGTTGAGTGTTTGAGTTTGCAGAGAGAGGAGAGAGAAAGGAGTTTATCTCTCTTTTAATTTTCTACTTAGGGTTTTGTTGTTGGCTTTGACTGCTGCATAGCGGCTGCTACATTGCTCATCAGGTTGAGGCCCTGAACCACAGCAATTAATCCCAGAACAAACTATTTGGGCTTGTGAGGTGGTGTGACACAGGATGCTAAAAGACAATAGGCCACAGAAAAGGTCAAAAAACCCAGTGGGGGAAGCAATGCACATGTTGAGTGCTGTGAGAGCTGTGCTGAGTAGCTGCACGGATAACTGAGTTTGGGGGATTTCTCAGCTCTGCTCATTGCTCTTGGGGTTTGCAGTGCTGCAGGTAGCAAAGAAGAAAGGGGGAGGGGAAAGGGTGAGGCAGCACAGATGTACAGTAAGGAAGTAATTCTAAAATGTATGGCGCTGTGGTAGCTGCATGACTAGTTAGGGGGCCACAGGGAAGTAAGTTTGTGCTTTTGCCTTTAGTGAAGAAGGTCTGGGAGCAAACGGGGATACCCCGTAGCAATGTGAAAAAAAAAAAAAAGAAAAGTATGCATATAGCTATATGATTCATGCCACTTGGTGCATGGGACAGATCCCTCTGAGCCATACACTAGTCTTTGCCAACTATGTCATGCAGATCAAGCTAGAAGCAATCTAAAGTAGTGGGCGCCCTGAGGTGATCTTAGTTCACATTATAGCAACAAACTTAGTATTTATCAAACCAGAACTCTCAAAGAGTAAACACTAAGCACATGCAAATCATTGAATTGACAACTTGTATGAATATGTAATTTTACATCACTCTAAGGTACCTCGACTCTGCCATTTGTTGAAAACTTGTATTGTTTGCTCTGTAAAACTGTAATAGGCCACCTTTCAGGGCAGGTTCTGCCTTCTTACCAAGCCAGGTTCTGCAAGTGTACTGGAAGAACACCTCCATTCTGTGGCAATGCCTTCCTCCTTTCCGTGCACAGAGAGGAGGCATATTTGGGCAGCAGTTACATCTCTGTGAAGACTACTCTTTCATACCTCTGATGACTGGAATCCTGAGAGGGGAGGAGTGGCTGTCAGATATAGTAATGCTCCAGTCCTGCAAAGGCTTACATTATATATTAATATCATAAAAGCTAGTATTTATCCAAGAGGATCACAGCCCAGGCCTGCTGCAGTCACAAGCAGTCCATGGCAGCACTTAGGCTGGGGCTGAGAGGCTGAGATACAAACGGTCATTTTCCAGGGGGTCACCAACCAAACCCCAGCTGCCACCCAGGACAGCCCCTTTGCTGGGTGCAGCTTACATTCAGAGAGGGGCAGTTCACAGAGAAGAGCCAACACAGACATCTGAGCATAAAGGCGTCAGGCCTGGGAGTCACAGGGCCACAGAAAGGCAGATTACCTGCAGCTACCCAAGAGCAATGCAAAAGCAAGTAATATCAGGAATATGTCTTGAATCATCTGCTTCCCCAACCATTTTGGCACACCCCTGGTGAACAGCTATCCACAGCCCTCCACTCCCATACCTAGAAGCTGGCATATATCTTTTCCCAAGGATACACGTGCCAATTTTTTAATTTTTCTCTTTCTATATTACAGCCCAATGATTAAGACTGGAATTGAAACCCTGTCACCCTGGAGAGGATTCAATCACAGATTTCATGCTTCAGGACACTTCAGCCACCAAACCCCCCGATACTGCAGAAGAGCAGGAGGTGAGGAGGGGGGGAAGGCAGGGAACCTCCATGCTGAAGAGACTCCAAGCTGCAGAGAGCTGAGGCAGCAGCAGCTCTCACGCTGCTCGGCTGTAGCCTGCTGGCTGGCCCTGTTAGTGCAAAGAGAAGTTTGGATCACAGCTCTAGCTCCAGGGATGTCCCTGTGTTTCATGCTACAAAATCATTACCTAAAAAACTCCATGTCAAAGCCTAAGTCAGAAAATGTTCTCCTGGTGGATTTTAAGCATAGCAAATTGGCCAACACAACAGTTTAAAGGGCTTAAATTTTGCACATAGGCAGACTGGAAGTGGCTATATCTTTTTGCTGACTCTCTCTTTAGTCTCTAAGCATCAGTTTGCCTATCCTTCAAATATAAATTATTATTCTTCATTTTTTATGACAATATCTGTTCTATGAGTAAACAGTTAAACGTACAGGTGAAACTGAGGATATCAAGTTTCTTTATCTGACATGTAAAATAGACCAAGAAAGGATGGTGGAGATAAAATAGCTGCTCAGCAGAGCCATGAAGAAAGGAAGTGATGAAAAAGAGTCATGAAATAAATGTGGAAGACAGCATGTGTAGGACGAGCATCCACATACATAAGTATCTGGCAAACATAAGAAAGATTTTTATTAATTCCCTATTTGTTTTGCAGCTTCACCGATAGAGGAGAAAACACAATGGTATGAGGGTGGATCTACTGCTCCGCGCGGCTCAAGGACTTTAAGGCGTTTCACGGTGCTGTTCTCAGCTCTCCAGCACCCTCAGCTGGACTTCGGCCGGCCAAGCGCCGTCCTGCATTTTCTGTTGCTCATCGCCGGCTGAATTAGTTAGTGTCAGGGCACTAAAGACAATGACACATTTCTTTGCTCCTGTTAAAGCCTTAGAAAGACCTTTTTTTTTTTTTTTTTGCAGAAATTCAGAGGAGCCTTATGTCCTCGGCATAAAGCTATTCTTCTGAACACAAGCTAAGTAGCTGGATTTGTTTTGAAGCCAATCATTCCTGACTTGCACACTATTTGCAATGCCATGTTGTTAATTTTGAGCCTGAGTGTGTTAAAACAATTTTCCTTTCATTAATCTTTTACCTTGATGACTAGCATTCAGATCACAGGATGATATGTTCCCGTACAGGACTTGAATCCCATATTACAGCTTGATTCCAAGTCAATGAAAGGCTCAACAGTACCTGGAAAGCAATCACCAAGTTACTGTCAGGCATACATCCCATAACAAACCTTGCCAGGATGAGGTCATAGCACCTTGAGCAAGTAAGTGCTCCCTCTTCATTTTCCTGGCTTTCTCCCCACATGGTTTGTAGGTGCACAGAGGGACCTGTCAGCAGATGTTTCAGACAAGTACTCTGGCATGTAAGAGGAACCTGTAAAAATTCTTTTGGAAAGAATATCTGAAATTAGTTGCTTTTGAAATACATTATGCCACACTGCACTTACCAGAGGCAGCACCTTATGTACCTGGTGCTGTGGATCAGCTGTATAGAATTATGTTATACCCCACCACAACAGATTTCAGCCAGCAGTTGGGCTCCTTTCCAGTATCAATTTTCAAATCTAAAGAAGCATGAATATGGAAACAGAATGCCAACATGATATATTATCTTTTCTCCATAGTGACGAATGTAAATCTTACATTAGGGTTGGAAAGTAACTTTGATGTGTAGTGACTGTAGAAAGAGGTTAAGTTTTTTTTTCATCTCAGGAAAGAATTACTGGCATAGAAAATCTACCTACTCCCTTCTCCACCTCTCCCCTGAAAAAAAAACCCAAACCTTTAAAATTCTGTTTGGAACTAGTGTTCAAAATCAAATAGGTAGAGCTGTAGAATATCAGCAGATTTTAAACTACCTTTTCAGAAAACTATGCTCAGATATATTCAAGTTTTTTAATATCACAACTAATACATTGTCACTATCAGTTCAAATACTCCATAAAGTGCCTTGCCCTGAAATCAAACTGCTTATTTATTACCTGTTTAAGTACCAGTCTATATTTACATGAAAAATTCCACACGAAGTTGAGGGAGAGTGCAGACACTTCCTATTGCCTTCTGCTATCACAAATGGGGCAAAGAAAGACAGTCATGTTTAGAGAAGATTCTCATTTTTCAGATGTGAAGACAAATCCTAGGTCTCATGTGCTTTACACACAAAGACTGAGTCCATAGTCAGATTTGAAATTTCAGCCTCTGTTTGAAAGAGTATCTCAGGCCAGGTTAGTCAATCAAAAAGCACAGAAGACATTAACAATTTGAAAGTAACAAATTTGTATTTGAATGAACTAGTCCCCTCACCTCCTGGCAAAAATCTACTAGCAGAAACTGCAATTAAGTTTCAAACAGATAAAAGCCTTATATAGATATTTCATTTATATACTTTCATAGTGTTAAATACTTAATATCACAAGGTTTAAAAATAAGATAAACAACTGATTGTTTCCTGGGACACTATCCCTGTTCATGGTTTGCTTTTGATTTAGAGACTATATTATGGACCCAGAGGTTACCATTTTCAATTTCTGTTACTCATTGCCATACAGGGAGGCTGCAAAGAAAACAGGTCACAGTAAGAGGTTGTTAGTCACTCAGTCCTCCTGCTTCCTTCCTTCCTTCCTGTTGCACAAGCCTGTCAACTTTTCTGCTCTAAGGTGATAGATCAATATAAGAGTGACTGTCACCTTTATTATCTGACAAAACAAGGCTAAAAATAGCTTCAGGGTTATTGTGACACATACAGGGATACAGACCAATACAAATATATTTTCTGTTGGATATTACTTCTCAGTTTCTCTTTTTTTCTTCCTTTTCAGTGCAGAACTACAGCGCTCACTGCTTACAACTGTTCTCTCAGTGGCTGTGCTCTCTGCAAAAGTCACAGAAAACTGATCTTAAATAGGATTTCTCTTACACTAACAATTTGTGAGCATCGTTTTTCCTTCCTGATTATTATGACTGGTAACAAAGGTTCTTAAAACATTTCATCTAGAACAGAACTTGCATTAAGGATTAAAAACTCATCCTTGGTGGAAGCTTCGCTTCTGCTATAAAAACAAAACTTTGCACTGGGCGCTAGAGGGCACAACGAATATCCTTTGTATCCAGGGTATCGTAAAACCTCAATATACTACACCAAGACAGAACAATGTGTACAATAAACTTCATATTAATCCTAGGAAAAGGCATACGAAAATTTAAAATAATCCCTGAACAGTTATATTCTAATTAATTTCTTCTCCAAGATAGACTACTGTACCCTGCACTCTAACCCACAGTATGTAATTTATATGAAGAAAATGCACACAGACACACATATGTATGATATTAGCATTTCCACAGGCATCTATTTAACAGCTATTATGGATCACAGAATTGTGTGCTGGATCATCTGATAAAGTGGGGGGCTGGGGGAGGCAAATGTTCATTTAGTTCAGTTGCTGAAGAAATCAATTACCCTAAGTGCTGTATGTGTTTGTACTTTACAGTGGCATCTATAATGATTTTGTTTGTGTTTATGACTCATTTCATTGTCGGCTTGAAGCAACAAGCCTCACTATTTCAGAGTAGTTTAGTTCTTCAATGGAAGAGAGTTTCGTTATATCCAATAAAGTATTATTAGCATGCAGATTTTAAAGTTAGGCCATAAATTAACATAACTTGGAGGCAATAAAATATGTTAGTTATTTTCTCTCTCTTAGATGTGTTTGAAATGCAGGATTTTCTTATCTTTCTCCTATAATCAACTCATAATTTTTATTTCAGCGCTTGCAAGATATTAGAAGAGAATGTAAAAAAAAAGCACTTAGTTGGTTTTAGGTATTCAGATAACCTTTCACATATTCCTAACAATAGCTATGGCTTGAAAGGCTGTGGGAGTCCAAGTATTCTAAGAGGGGAGGATAGCATTCATCTCCCTGTAATCACCTAGTGCTGCCAGATGTCTGCCGTAAGCCAAGCGGTGGGTCTCCTTCCACTAGCATTGAAGAGAGGGGAGGGATTTTTTTTGATCAGAACTTGGAATGTTTTTGCCTTAGAAAACCACCTAGGCCCACATCAAACTCTTGAGTCCCATTTGGCTATAAATCTCTCTATAATGGGTTATCATCTTGCTAGGGCTACTTTGCTGCCTTTCTCATACTTTCTATTTTCTTTGGTGCTTTGTCTGCCTTTATTTTTCATATCTCAGGCTTGCTTTGTCACATAAGGTGAATTCATCTGACCAAACTCCAAGTCTACAGAAGACATCTAGTACAACACCACTGGAACCATAGCAATAGAATCATCTGACCTGGGAACTAAAGCATATCTTAAAAAAAAAATAATTAAAAAGGTAAGGTTAATATGCAAAGAAAATTCCTAAATTAAGGACATTTGCTTGTGATTTCCAGGGACAGTTGCTTAGTTTACAGTTTAAATGTTTACCTTGACACAAACCACAATTTCCTGGTTATGAGAACTTTCTCTTTTCCTTCAGTTAATGCTACACTGTGTTTCCCTGCAGTAGGTATGAATTAGTTCTCAGAGGGGACTGTGACAAAACAAATTATTTTCTTTCTAGGCCAGATATTTAGTAACAATTAATAATAAATTTAAAAATACAGGCTTAAAATCACATAAATGACAAGCAAAAATTAAGACTGGAGCCTTGATGTTCCAAGGTCATCCCAGTGCCTAAGTGATAAAATCATGCCTGCATTCTCTCCTTTCCTTCATCAAAACCCAAGACATTTTTCTCCACTGAAATGCCTTCAATAAGAGCTGATGATGTGCCCACTCCAGAATAAACAACCTGCAGTTTGATGTGGAGGTCACTCTTTAAAAACAGGTGGTTGGTTTCCCTGAAGCTGAAGGCAGAATTAAGTCCTGTTCATGAACTTCCTAAATCAGTGGACAATAAGTGCACAAATATTGCAGCCATGTAAAAAAAGAGGTGTCTCTGCCCTCCTCATCTATGTGTCCAATGCCTGCCCCAATAAGAGCAACATTCTTTGGTTAGTTTTTCAGAGAAAAAAAGCAAACAGTTATTCATCTTCAGTAGAGGGTTTGGAGTTACAAATCAAGAGGTAAAGTATTCTAGGTAACAGTAGAGAAGTGTACCTAGAATATATGTGAAGAATAGTATTTAAGATACCAACATGTGCCAAATTCCTCCTATAGGTGAGTCATTCATAAATCACAAGGGTTGTTTCTAACCTATATGGGAACTAAGACCAGCATAGTGTTCTCAGTGCTTCTCAGGAGGCTAGACAAGTAAAAGTTATTATCAGTCTCTGTGAATTTTAAGAGATGCTTGTGGGAGACAAGCCAACCAACTTGACCTCACTTTTAAAATAAAGAGCTCCGAAATGACTACTACCACACAGGAGTAAAATCTTATGACACATAATTCTAGACAGACATTCAGCTCAACACTCTG